>NC_058524.1:418427590-418730611 GCF_904849725.1 Hordeum vulgare subsp. vulgare
TTCCATGAAAGAGGAAAAATAGATATTTTAGACTGCATGGGGATATGTTTCCACAACGATGAAACCTTTGTCCCAGTTAAACGAATAATTTGCTTTCATGGTGATCTCGGAGCACGGCACCACCTATGACAGTGACATGAACCGCAAGCGAAACATCGTCTCCTGCACCATGGACTGTGGAAAGACGTGCTGCATCTTACTATCTTTTTTTTTTTGCTTCCTGCAATCTAAGACATGATCATGCGACCGCGGTGAAGAAATCTATAATGCTTAAAATAATGAAAATCTTCCAATGAAAAAAAGGATCGGTACAAGCAATGTTCCTCCATTGCATGATGAATGAAGGATACGATGCAATCCAGATTCAAGTAAATGCATCAATCCGGCCTCACATGTGCTTCACTCGCATCACCTACCTGTGCATATGATACTGAGAGTCACCCTCCCGCGTGTCGTGAGAGCCTATCCCAAACTAAGAACCCCTCCAGCAAGGCGGATCAAAGGCCAAAATTACAGATGGAGCAGGCATGATCCTAGTGGAGTACACGGCGGCGACGGAGTTTACGTGTCCGTCGATGAGTAGGTGGTGGGTCAGTCCTGCAGGGCTGTCGGACGAGGTGATGCTGTTAGAGGAGAAAGCAAGAACAGCGAGGGGCATGGCGAGCTAGGCGATCTCTACGCAACGGGCAGGAGAGTCGTGGAGAGTAGTTTCAGGCAATTAATTCAAGGAGATATTATGGGGATGGGTCAGAAAATCAGGAGGTAGTATCGGGTTATATTGCATGATTTGAATGCATTTCTCAGCCATAAGATAAATAACTCATCGACGATGTAGGACTGGTCTGACCAATGCTTCTGGTCAGACTTCTGTACGCGAGTGTTTTCCAATCTTGGCTCCGCCTTGCGTCCATGGCCTGGAGTGTCCACGGGGCAGCCATCCAGGACCCTCGTCGTCTTCCACATCACATGCTCCCGCTGGATGGAGCCGAGCGAGTGCATCAACGTCGCCTGCACCATCTTCTTCATCGTCGGCCATGGGAGCTCGCCGCGGAAATTCGCCGCCGCCAGAGCTTCCCGCGCTCGCTGCCCCCTCTGCCGCACCGCTGTGAGACCTTCTCCCCCTCCCATCACTTCACGAGCTCGCTCTCCCGCCTGTAGCTAGCTCCCCTCCGTTGTCATGCCCGCGCCGTCGTCGTTTGCCTCGCTGCCGCAGCCACAACGAGCCTGACTCGCTCCCGAGCACGCAGACGTGCTCTTGAGACTCCCAGGAGCCCAACACACGTAGTTGTGTGCTTCCCCGTGCCCCGTAGCCCACTCACCACTTTCGCTCGAAAGCATCGCCGCCTCTGCTCGACGTCGGTCGTGTTTCCGGCCACCTTCGGCCCGACCACCACTGCAGAATGGTGCGGCCTCGAACGTTGGTTCCAACGCGCCTTCACGTGCACCAAATAAACGCTTGTAGGCATTTTCCGACCTAGTCCAACACCCCTCTGCCACGGTTCTGGTCGCTAGAGCTTGCTCCAGCGCCACCGCCTACGTGGCCTGGCCGGGGCCACCCCCCAGGGTCACTGCCAATGGCCCCCCATGACCGTGTTGACCGTTGATACCGGTCAACTGCTGACTGGGCATCCCCCAACAGCTCACGAGTGGGCTACACCCCTGGGCCACTCACCTTTGGGCCCAAGGTCATTAGGCTCCTAAAAACCACTCACATCTGGTCCCTCTCCCCTAAGCAACTCATAATTAATTTGTATACTTAATTTGAACAAAAAAGTCACTCACATGTGGGGCCTAAATACTAATTAACTTAATTAGAATAAATTAAACTCTAGTTAACCTCCCTTTCTATGACAGGTGGGGCCTAGGTGTCAACTTGACTAGTCTTTGTGAGTGTTGACTGCTGACATCATCATGATGTCATGCTGAGGTCAAAATAGCATTTTCAAATTAATATTAAATCCAAGAATTTTAGAGTATTGTTAAAACTTTAAAAAATCATATAAAATAATCTATAAGTCAGATGAAAATAATTTATACATGAAAGTTGCATAGAATAATCCCATGAATTCGAATACGCACTACGTTCATTTGTCCATTTTTGTGTTAGGATCATATGTCCGGTAGTAGCCAGAGACCCGGGAAATAACGTCAAATATTTTCCCGCTCCATCCATAAAGTGTAGTACTCCTCTAGCTCATCCCTAGCAGTCAATATTGTCATGCCATGCATCGTGTTGCATGTGCTTGATTTTATTTATTGTTTCTTCCCCCTCTTCTCTCTGGTAGACGCCGAAGCTCACGCTGTTGACAGGTACGACTACGCCCATGACGACCGACCTTTTGCGGCAGAGCAACAAGGCAACCAAACCCCTTGATCATCCCTTTATCACCCATTCTTTCCTCCTCATGCTTGCATTAGATTTTGCTACTGTTGTAGATAGCTCCTATTTTGATGCAGAACTTGTTTCTGTTAAACTGCTATTATACCCTACTACATATTAGATGCATAGTATAGGTTGATTAGTGATCCCGAGTTACCCCACTTAGTCCGAGTTGCCGTGCTTCATCATCGAAGAGTCGACGACTTGAAGACTCGAAGACTCGATCAACTGGTCGACAAGCCATGACCCGTCACATCCCCTCAGTTGTATGAGCCTACAAAGCTGCTATCGAGTACCAGGGTTGATACCTCGTAATGTACTCTTGATGTCAACTTCCTAGTGTAGTTGGCTGGAGGTGGATTACGGAGGGTGATTCCTCCTTCACCACTTCCGATAATGACTCTGTCGTGCAACCCCTCAAGCGTGAACCATCGAGGGTGCTTCCTCCCTGGTCACCATGAGGGTTACATCGATTGGAATCCGTTGAGGGTGAGACCTTAGATTCCTCTGATGTTATAGACACACGGTTACTTTCACTTTACTACTGGAACATGATGAGATGTGATGTGCAAGTTGATACGTCCATTTTGCATCATGTTTTGTTACTGTTATTTATAGTGTTTTTATGCATTTTGCCACTTGGTGGAGTAATTCTAATGCCTTTTCTCTCATAATATGCAACGTTTACAACAAGTGGGAGAATGTGGGTAGATGGAATTCTGGACCTGAAAAAGCCACGTTACAAATAACTATTATGCACATCTCCAATTGGGCTGAAACTTTATGGAGATTTATTTTATAGTAACTGGAAAATACTGGAGCGAAGAAGTACCGGAGGGGGGCTACCAGGAGACCACTAGAAACGCCTGGCGCACCCTCATGTCTAGTGGGCCCCCTAGCCCACCTGTGGCGATCATCTTCTCGTATAAAATCCCTTTTACCCTGAAAAAATAAAGAGGGGAACTTTAGGTACAAAGCGCCGCCGTCTCGAGGCAGAACCTGGGCAGGAGCACTTTAGCCCTCCGGTGGAGCAATTCCGCCGGAGGAACTTCCCTCTCGGAGGGGGAAATTGAGCCCATCGTCCTCAGTAACAACCCTCTCATCTTGGGGAGGCCAATCTTAATCAACACCGTCTCCTTTCAAAACCCTAGTTCATCTCGTGTACTCAATCTTGTACCAGAACCTCAGATTGGTACCTGGGGTTTGTCTAGTAGAGTTGATTACATCTTGTAATTGATGCTTTATGGTTTATTTGGTGGAAGATCATATGTTCAGATTCATTATGCTATTTAATACCTCTCTCATTATGAACATGTTTATCACTTGTGAGTAGTTACTTTTGTTCTTCAGGCCATAGGAGAAATCATGTTGCAAGTAGTCATGTGAAGTTGATATTTGTTCGATATTTTGATGATATGAATGTTGTGATTCCCTTAGTGGTATTATGTTAACGTCGACTGCATAACACTTAACCATCTTTGGGCCTAAGGGAATGCATTGTGGAGTAGTAATTATAGGGTGGGTTGCGAGAGTGGCAGAAACTTAAGCCCCAATCTAGGCACTACTCTATAAGGGGCCGATTTGGATCCCTATGTTTAATTGTATGGTTAGAATTTATTCTTAATACTTTTATCGAAGTTGTGGATGCTTGCGGGAGGGTTAATCATAAGTGGAAGGTTTTTTCAAGTAAGAGCAGCAGCCAAGCACTGGTCCAACCGCATATCAAATTATTGAAATATCAAACGCGAATTAACCCAACATGACGAAAGTGACTAGATGAAATTCCCATGTGCAATCAAGAATGCTTTGCCTATCATAAGAAACTGTTCCGACGTGTCCTTTACCACAAAAGGATTGGGCTACCTTGTTGTACCTATTGTTACTATTTATACTTGTCAGTTGTTACAATTATCTTGCTATCAAACAACTTGTTACCACTATTTCAGTGCATGCAGAGATTACCTTGCTGAAAACCGCTTCTCATTTCCTTCCGCTGCTCGTTGGGTTCAACACTCCTACTTATTGAAAGGACTACGATTGACCCCCTATACTTGTGTGTCACCAAGACTCTTTTCTGGCACCGTTGCTCGGGAGTGAAGCGCCTTTGGTAAGCGGAATTTGGTAAGGGAAAAATTTATATTACGTGTTGAAATTTACTGTTACTTGTCACTATGGAAAGTAATACTTTGAGGGGCTTGTTCACGGTATCTTCACCACGACCAAAAACACCAAGAGTTGTCCCTCAATGTCAGTGTTTACTCACAACATAAGCCATGGGTAGGCTAAAGATGGTGGGAACCGAAGTGGCACCGGAGGGCGCTGAGAACGAGGATGGTACAAGCATGGAACGCATGATGTACCCAGGTTCAGGGCTCTCCGTAGAGATAACACCCCTAATCCTGCCGGAGTGTATGATGTATGAATGGGACTACAAAGTGCTCTTGGAGCTGTATTGTGGAGGAGGAAGAAGGAGCAGCCGGCTTGCGTGTGCCTCTCCTATGTGGTGTGTGTGTGTGTGCTGAGTTGACCAACCCTCTGCATGGAAGGGGGCCGGGGGGTTTATAGACGAACCCACCGACCTACAATATGGATAGAAGTACAAGACTGGGACCCGACTGACAGCCTCGCCGTCTGGACAGGGGGCCCACGGGAGTCTTGTCTTGTCGCCGGAGGGGCCCGCCGGCTGCGAAGTCCTGTCTTGCTGTGGGATCCGCCGGCTAGCCAATAAGGCTCTCGCGCAAGGTTGACACAGGACACGTGTGGTACGTCCGGCATCGTCCAGCGAGAATCGTCATGGGTAGACAGTACGGGTGTATCCACTGTTCCCACGCCGAGTGCAGTAATGGAGTGGGAGTTTGACAGGCTGACATTGTGGAGGGTGATGGATCGGAGCCGGAGGAGGTCAGCGGCATGGCCACCGACGTTGTACCTGCCGTGCACCCCGATCCAGTACCTTTGCTCACGCGTAGCCACCTTTAACAGTAGGGTCTCTACATGACCTACGGTCTGATGTGACTTGAGCTCCCTAGCCGGCTAGTCGCTTCCGGGCCAGCAAGAGAGTTGGCCGTCTCGCCCCCAGCTGATAGGTGCTTCCTAGCCGGCTAGGGGATATGGGCTTTGCAGAATGGTTCTTGTTGTTCCTTCT
This sequence comes from Hordeum vulgare subsp. vulgare, assembly GCF_904849725.1. Taxonomy (NCBI): domain Eukaryota; kingdom Viridiplantae; phylum Streptophyta; class Magnoliopsida; order Poales; family Poaceae; genus Hordeum; species Hordeum vulgare. The sequence continues at coordinate 418,433,116 of NC_058524.1, forward strand.
TGGTTGAAGGCAAAGGAGTAGGCTCGATGAGCCTACCCCGGGGTTATCCCCCCGACAGTAGTCCCCGAAGCTGGGGAGGTCCGCTGCCTTGGAGCGGGTGGCCTCGGCAGCTTAAGTTGTTTGCTGTTGAATTCCTGCCGCCTCGTGCGACAGGAGACGCCAACTCGGGAGCCAGCTGGCTTCCAAGCGACGCCTCGGCTTCCTCGTAGGCCGTGCAAATTGCGCTGTGCCAGGCCCGGCCTGACGTGATGATGGATTGTTCAAATGACGGGATTGGGCCTGAGCCATGGGTCCCGCCACGACGCCCCCTCGGCCCCCGCGCGGAGGATCCTCTACGGATTTACTCCGTGACGGTTGGGTTTCGGGAGTCGTAATGCCTCCATAATAATCGGAGATGATGGGACCGGTGCACACCAGATCCCCTCCCCATGATCCATCGTGGGGTTTAAATGGGGTGCGGGGGTACCGTGGAGGCCATTCGCCCCCTTCTCACCCCGCACTTGTGCTCCCTCCTTCCCTGAGCCCAGAGAAGGAGATAGTCTCGTCTTCTTATTCATCTTCGCTGTCGCGCCGACCGTCGCCGCCCCTTCGAGCTCTCGCCGCTCGCCGCTATGTCGAGCAAATCTTCCAAAAGGGCCAGCAAAATGATGCCTGGCTCGACAGCGACATCTGTGCCGAACACATCGACGCGCTCCGCCATCGCCGAATGTTGCCTCCGGCCTCCCTCGTGGTGCTTCATAATAGCACCTCATGGTGCTTCATAACATCGACAATGCTACTATCTTTTTCCACACTTGTGCTTCATAATAGCACCATGTTCCTCATGATTGAGAGCCTCTCGTTTCGTCACCACCATATGCTAGTGGGAATCTTTATTACATAACTTGGCTTGTATATTCCAATGATGGGCTTCCTCAAAATTGCCCTAGGTTTTCGTGAGCAAGCAAGTTGGATGCACACCCACTAGTTCTCCTTTTGAGCTTTCACATACTTATAGCTCTCGTGCATCCTTTTTATGGCAATCCCTACTCATTCACATTGATATCTATTAACGGGCATCTCCATAACCCTTTGATACGCCTAGTCAATGTGACCATCTCCTCATTTTTGTCTCACAACCACCACCACACTCTATTCCACCAATAGTGCTATATCCATGGCTCACGCTCGTGTATTGCGTGATAGTTGTAAAAGGTTTGAGAAAGTAAGAGTGCAAAAACAATTAGTTGGCCAATACGGGGGTTATGCATGATTTACATTAGTTGTGTGAGGATGATGGAGCATAGCCAGATTATATGATTTTGTAGGGATAACTATCTTTGGCCTTGTTATTTCGAAAGTTCATGATTACCTTGCTAGTTTGCTTGAAGTATTATTGTTTTCATGTCAATATCAAACTATTGTTCTGAATCTTACGAATCTGAACATTCATGTCACATGAAAGAAGTTACAAAGGACAACTATGCTAGGTAGCATTCCACATCAAAAATTCAGTCTTTATCACTTCCCTATTCGAGGACGAGCAGGAGTTAAGCTTGGGGATGCTTGATATGTCTCCAACGTATCTATAATTTTTGATGGTTTCATGCTATTATCTTGTCAAACTTTCGATGTTTTGTATGCCTTTTATATCTTTTTTGGGACTAACTTATTAACTCAGTGCCAAGTGCCAGTTCCTGTTTTTTTCGTGTTTTTGACCCTTTTCAGAGGAGGTTTTAAACGGAGTCCAAACGGAATGAACCTTCCAAAAAGATTTTTTCCGAAACAGAAGACGATCGGGGACTTGAGAACCAAGGCAGAGGGTCACCAGGGACCCCACAAGGCCCCTAGCCGCGGCCAGGGGGCCCGCGCCTCCCGGGCTTGTGGGCTCCCTGGGCCTCCTCTGCCCTAGGTCTTTCGCATATATATTCCCTAAAATCCTAAAAAAAATCAGGAGATCCACGAAAATACTTTTCCGCCGCCGCGAGCTTCTATCTCCGCAAGATCCCATCTGGGCACGTTCTGGTGCCCTGTCGGAGGGGGGATTCGGATATGGAGGGCTTCTTCATCAACACCATGACCTCTCCGATGATGCGTGAGTAGTTCACCATAGACCTACGGGTCCGTAGCTAGTACCTAGATGGCTTCTTCTTTCTCTTGGATCTTCAATACAAAGTTCTCCCTGATCTTCATGGAGATCTATCAGATGTAATCTTCTTTTGCGGTGTGCTTGTCGAGATCCGATGAATTGTGGATTTATGATCAGATTATCTATGAATCTTATTTGAGTTTCTTCTGATCTCTTATATGCATGATTTCATATCCTTGTAATTCTCTTCGAGTTGTGGGTTTTGTTTGGCCAGCTTGATCTATGATTCTTGCAATGGGAGAAGTGCTTGGTTTTGGGTTCATACCGTGCGATGACCTCACCCAGTGACAGAAGGGGTAGCGAGGCATGCATCGTGTTGTTGCCATCAAGGGTAAAAAGATGGGGTTTTCATCATTGGTTTGAGTTTATCCCTCTACATCATGTCTGTTGGAAATATGCCCTAGAGGCAATAATAAATTAGTTATTATTATATTTCTTTGTTCATGATAATCGTTTATTATCCATGCTATAATTGTATTGATTGGAAACACACTGCATGTGTGGATACATAGACAAAACACTGTCCCTAGTAAGCCTCTAGTTGACTAGCTCGTTGATCAAAGATGGTCAAGGTTTCCTGACCATAGGAAAGTGTTGTCACTTGATACGGGATCACATCATTAGGAGAATTAGGTGATGGACTAGACCCAAACTAATAGACGTAGCATGTTGATCGTGTCATTTTGTTGCTACTGTTTTCTGCGTGTCAAGTATTTGTTCCTATGACCATGAGATCATATAACTCACTGACACCGGAGGAATGCTTTGTGTGTATCAAACGTCGCAACGTAACTGGGTGACTATAAAGATGCTCTACAGGTATCTCCGAAGGTGTTCGTTGAGTTAGTATAGATCAAGACTGGGATTTGTCACTCCGTATGACGGAGAGGTATCTCGGGGCCCACTCGGTAATACAACATCACACACAAGCCTTGCAAGCAATGTGACTTAGTGTAAGTTGCGGGATCTTGTATTACGGAACGAGTAAAGAGACTTGCCGGTAAACGAGATTGAAATATGTATGCGAATACTGACGATCGAATCTCGGGCAAGTAACATACCGAAGGACAAAGGGAATGACATACGGGATTATATGAATCCTTGGCACTGAGATTCAAACGATAAGATCTTCGTAGAATATGTGGGATCCTATATGGGCATCCAGGTCCCGCTATTGGATATTGACCGAGGAGTCACTCGGGTCATGTCTACATAGTTCTCGAACCCGCAGGGTCTGCACACTTAAGGTTCGACGTTGTTTTATGCGTATTTGAGTTATATGGTTGGTTACCGAATGTTGTTCGGAGTCCCGGATGAGATCCAGGACGTCACGAGGAGCTCCAGAATGGTCCGGAGGTAAAGATTGATATATAGGAAGTCCTGTTTTGGTCACCGAAAAAGTTTCGGGCTCATCGGTAGTGTACCGGGAGTGCCGGGAGGGGTGCCGGGGACCATCGGGAGGGGTGTCACGCCCCAAGGGGTCTCATGGGCTATGGGAAGAGATAAACCAGCCCCTAGTGGGCTGGAATAAGTTCCCACTAAGGCCCATAAGGTTTGAGAAGGAAAAAACACAAGGTGGAAAGAGTTTCCAAGTGGGAAGGTGGAATCCTACTCCAAGTAGGATTGGAGTAGGACTCCTCCACCTCCAATTTCGGCCAAACCTTGGGATTTGAGGCTGCCTCTTCCCTCCCCCTCCCTCCTATATATACTGAGGTATTAGGGCTGATTTGAGACAACTTTGCCACGGCATCCCGACCACATGTCTCCACGGTTTTACCTCTAGATCGCGTTTCTGCGGAGCTCGGGCGGAGCCCTGCTGAGATTAGATCACCACCAACCTCCGGAGCACCGTCACGCTGCCGGAGAACTCATCTACCTCTCCGTCTCTCTTGCTGGATCAAGAAGCCCGAGATCATCGTCGAGCTGTACGTGTGCTGAATGCGGAGGTGCCGTCCGTTCGGCACTAGATCGTGGGACGGATCGCGGGACGGTTCGCGGGGCGGATCGAGGGACGTGAGGACGTTCCACTACATCAACCGCGTTTCTTAACGCTTCTGCTGTGCGATCTACAAGGGTACGTTGATTGGAAATCCCCTCTCGTAGATGGACATCACCATGATAGGTCTTCGTGCGCGTAGGAAAATTTTTGTTTCCCATGCGACGTTCCCCAACAGTGGCATCATGAGCTAGGTTCATGCGTAGATGTCTTCTCGAGTAGAACACAAAAGTTTTTGTGGACGGTGATGTGCGTTTTGCTGCCCTCCTTAGTCTTTTCTTGATTCCGCGGTATTGTTGGATCGAAGCGGCTCGGACCGACATTACTCGTACGCTTACGAGAGACTGGTTTCATCGCTACGAGTAACTCCGTTGCTCAAAGATGACCGGCGAGTGTCGGTTTCTCCAACTTTAGTTGAATCGGATTTGACCAAGGAGGTCCTTGGATGAGGTTAAATAGCAATTCATATATCTCCGTTGTGGTGTTTGCGTAAGTAAGATGCGATCCTACTAGATACCCATGGTCACCACGTAAAACATGCAACAACAATTAGAGGACGTCTAACTTGTTTTTGCAGGGTATGCTTGTGATTTGATATGGCCAATGATGTGATGTGATATATTGGATGTATGAGATGATCATGTTGTAATAGTTTATATCGACTTGCACGTCGATGGTACGGCAACCGGCAGGAGCCATAGGGTTGTCTTTAAACTAACGTTTGTGCTTGCAGATGCGTTTACTTATTGCTAGGACGTAGCTTTAGTAGTAATAGCATGAGTAGCACGACAACCCCGATGGCGACACGTTGATGGAGATCATGATGATGAAGATCATGGTGTGACGCTGGTGACAAGAAGATCGTGTCGGTGCTTTGGTGATGGAGATCAAGGAGCACGTAATGATGGACATATCATGTCACTTATGAATTGCATGTGATGTTAATCCTTTTATGCACCTTATTTTGCTTAGAACGATGGTAGCATTATGAGGTGATCTCTCACTAAAATTTCAAGACGAAATTGTGTTCTCCCCGACTGTGCACCGTTGCTACAGTTCGTCGTTTCGAGACACCACGTGATGATCGGGTGTGATAGACTCAACATTCACATACAACGGGTGCAAAATAGTTGCACACGCGGAACACTCGGGTTAAGCTTGACAAGCCTAGCATGTGCAGACATGGCCTCGGAACACATGAGACCGAAAGGTCGAGCATGAATCGTATAGTTGGTATGATTAGCATAGAGATGCTTACCACTGAAACTATTCTCAACTCACGTGATGATCGGACTTGAGATAGTGGATTTGGATCATGTACCACTCAAATGACTAGAGAGATGTACTTTTTGAGTGGGAGTTCTTAAGTAATATGATTAATTAAACTAATTGTCATGAACATAGTCTAATGGTCTTTGCGAATTACGATGTAGCTTGCGGTATAGCTCTACTGTTTTTATATGTTCCTAGAGAAAATTTAGTTGAAAGTTGATGGTAGCAAACTTTGCAGACTGAGTCTGTAAAGCCGAGGATTGTCCTCGTTGGTGCACAGAAGGCTTATGTCCTTAATGCACCATTCGGTGTGCTGCACCTCAAGCGTTGTCTGTGGATGCTGTGAACATCCGACATACACGTTTCTGATGACTACACGATAGTTCAGTGCAAAATACTTAATGGCTTAGAAGCAATGCGCCGAAGACGTTTTGAAACGTCACGGAACATAAGTGATGTTCTAAAGAGATGAAATTGTGATTTCATGCTTGTGCCCTTGTTAAGAGGTACGAGACCTCCGACAAGATTCTTTGTCCACAAAGTAAAGGAGAAAAGCTCAATTGTTGAGCGTGTGCTTAGATTGTCTGAGTACAACAATCGCTTGAATCAAGTGGGACTTAATCTTCCAGATGAGATAGTGATGGTTCTCCAAAGTCACTGCCACCAAGCTGTGAGAGCTTCGTGATGAACTATAACATATCAAGGATAGATACAATGATCCTTGAGCGATTCGCGATGTTTGACACTGCGAAAGTAGAAATCAAGAAGGAGCATCAATAGTTGATGGTTAGTAAAACCACTAAGTTTCAAGAAAGGCAAGGGCTAGAAGGGATACTTCGTGAAACGGCAAAACAGTTGCTGCACTAATGAAGAGACCCTAGATTAAACCCAAAGCCCGGGACTAAGTGCTTCTGTTATGAGGGGAACAGTCACTAAGGCGGAGCAACTCTAGATACTTGGTAGATAAGAAGGCTGGAAAAAGTCAAAAGAAGTATATTTACATGATGTTGATGTGTAGTTTACTAGTACTCCTAGTAGCACGAGGGTATTGGATACCGGTTCAGTTGCTAAGTGATTAGTAACACGAAATGAAAGCTACGACATAAATGGAGACTAGCTAAAGGCGAGGTGACGATAAGTGTTGGAAGTGTTTCCAAGGTTGATATGATCAAACGTCGCACGCTCCCTCTACCATCGGGATTGGTGTTAAACCTAAATAATTGTTATTTGGTGCTTGCGTTAAGCATGAACATGATTGGATCGTGTTTATTGCAATACGATTATTCATTTAAATAGAATAATGGTTACTCTATTTGCTTGAATAATCACCTTCAATGGTTTATTGAATCTCGATCGTAGTGTCACACATGTTCATGATATTGGTGCCAAAAGATAAGAGGTAATGATGATAGTACCACTTACTTGTGGCACTGCCGCTTGAGTCATGTTGGTATAAATTGCATGAAGAGGCTCCATGCTGATGGATCTTTATACTCACTTGATTTTGAATCACTAGTGACATGCAAATCATACCACATGAGCAAGGCCTTGTTTTCATTGAGATGAAACAAGATAGTAACTTGTTGGAAGTGATACATTTTGTTGTATGCAGTCCAATGGGTGTTGAGGCACGTAGTGGATATCATTATGTTCTTACTTCAATGAAAATTTGAGTAAATACAAGAGTATTTACTTAATGAATCACAAGTCTGAAATATTGAAAAGTTCAATTCTGTTTCGGAGTGAAGTTCGTCGTAACAAAAGGATAAACTGCCTACGAGATGATCATAGAAATGAATATCTAAGTTACGAGCTTTGGTACGCAGTTAAGACAATGTGGAAATTGTTTCGCAGTTCATGCCACCTGGAACATCATAGTGTGATGATGTGTCTGAACGTCATAGCCACGCACTATTTGGTATGGTGCATGCTATGATGTCTCTTATCGAATTACCACTATCGTTTATGGGTTATGCATTAGAGACAACCGCATTCACTTTAAATAGGGCACCGTGTATTTCCGTTGAGATGACACAGTATAGACTGAGGTTTAGAGAAATCTAAACTGTCGTTTCTTGAAAGTTTGGGGCTTCGACACTTATGTGAAAAAGTTTCAGTCTGATAAGCTCGAACACAAAACGGATAAATGCATCTTCATAGGATATCCAAAACAGTTGGGTACATCTCCTATCTCAGATCCGAAAGCAAAGTGTTTGTTTCTAGAAACGGATCCTTTCTCGAGGAAAGGTTTCTCTCGAAAGATTTGAGTGGGAGGGTGGTATAACTTAATGAGGTTATTGAACCATCACTTCAACCAGTGTGTAGCAGGGCGCAGGAAGTTGTTCCTGTGGCGCCTACACCAATTGAAGTGAAAGCTGATGATGGTGATCATCGAGCATCAGATCAAGTTACTACAAACCTCGTAGGTTGACAAGGTCGCGTACTACTGCAGAGTGGTACAGTAACCCTGTCTTGGAGGTCATGTTGTTGAGCAACAGTGAACCTACGAGTTATGGAGAAAGCAATGGTGGGCCCGGATTCCGACAAATGGCTGGAAGCCATGAAATCCGAGAGAGGATCCATGTATGAAAACAAAGTGTAGACTTTGGAAGAACTACTTGATGGTCATAGGACTATTGAGTAAAGATGGATCTTTAAAAGGAAGACAGACGATGATGGTGATAAGTCACTATTAAGAAAGACTCGACTTGTCGCAAAGATGTTTCCGACAAGATCAAATAGTTGACTATGATGAGACTTTCTCACTCGTAGCGATGTTGAAAGTCTGTTAGAATTATGTTAGTAGTTGCTGCATTATTTATGAAATATTGCACATAGGATGTCAAAACATTGTTTCCTCGACGGTTTCCTTGAGCAAACATTGTATGTGATACAACCAGGAGGTTTTGTCGATCCTAAAGATACTAGCAAGTATGCAAGCTCCAGCGATCCTTCAATGGACTGGTGCAAGCATCTCGGAGTTGGAATATACACTTTGATGAGATGATCAAAGATTTTTGGGTTTGTACAAGGTTTATGAGAAACTTGTATTTCCAAAGAAGTGAGTGGGAGCACTATAGAATTTCTGATAAGTATATGTGGTTGACATATTGTGGATCAGAAGTAATGTAGAATTTCTGTAAAGCATACAAGGTTGTTTGAAAGGAGTTTTTCAAAGGAATACCTAGATTGCGCTACTTGAACATTGAGCATCAAAGATCTATGGAGATAGATCGAAAGCGCTTAATAGAAGTTTCAACAAGATGCATGCCTTGACAAGTTTTTGAAGAAGTTCAAAATGGATCAGCAAAGAAGGAGTTCTTGGTTGCGTTGTGAGGTGTGAATTTGAGTAAGACTCAAAACCCGACCCCGGCAGAATAAAGAGAATAGACGAAGGTCGTCTTCTATGCCTTGGCCGTTGAATCTGAAGTATGCCATGCCGGGTACCGCACCTGATGTGTGCCTTAACTCAAAGTCTGTTGAGAGGTACAGAGAGTGATCCATGATTGAATCACTAGCAGCGGCCAAAATTTATCTTTAGTAACTGATGGACTAAGGAATTTTTCTCGATTATGGAGGTGGTTAAAAAGTTCATCGTAAAGGGTTACGTCGATGCAAGCTTTGACACTAATCCGAATAACTATGAGTAGTGAAATGGATTCGTATAGTAGAGTAGATATTTGGAGTATTTCCGAATAGCACATAGTAGCAGCATTTATAAGATGACATAAAAAAATTTAAAGAACACACGGATCTGAAAGTTTCAGAACCGTTGACTAAAACCTCTCTCACGAGCAAGACGTGATGAGACCCCAGAACTATATGGGTGTTGGATTCGTTGAAATCACATGGTGATGTGAACTAGATTATTGACTCTAGTGCAAGTGGGAGACTGTTGGAAATATGCCCTAGAGGCAATAATAAATTAGTTATTATTATATTTCTTTGTTCATGATAATCGTTTATTATCCATGCTATAATTGTATTGGTTGGAAACACAGTGCATGTGTGGATACATAGACAAAACACTGTCCCTAGTAAGCCTCTAGTTGACTAGCTCGTTGATCAAAGATGGTCAAGGTTTCCTGACCATAGGAAAGTGTTGTCACTTGATAACGGGATCACATCATTAGGAGAATCATGTGATGGACTAGACCCAAACTAATAGACGTAGCATGTTGATCGTGTCATTTTGTTGCTACTGTTTTCTGTGTGTCAAGTATTTGTTCCTATGACCATGAGATCATATAACTCACTGACACCGGAGGAATGCTTTGTGTGTATCAAACGTCGCAACGTAACTGGGTGACTATAAAGATGCTCTACAGGTATCTCCGAAGGTGTTCGTTGAGTTAGTATGGATCAAGACTGGGATTTGTCACTCCGTATGACGGAGAGGTATCTCGGGGCCCACTCGGTAATACAACATCACACACAAGCCTTGCAAGCAATGTGACTTAGTGTAAGTTGTGGGATCTTGTATTACGGAACGAGTAAAGAGACTTGCCGGTAAACGAGATTGAAATAGGTATGCGAATACTGACGATCGAATCTCGCGCAAGTAACATACCGAAGGACAAAGGGAATGACATACGGGATTATATGAATCCTTGGCACTGAGGTTCAAACGATAAGATCTTCGTAGAATATGTGGGATCCAATATGGGCATCCAGGTCCCGCTTTTGGATATTGACCGAGGAGTCACTCGGGTCATGTCTACATAGTTCTCGAACCCGCAGGGTCTGCACACTTAAGGTTCGACGTTGTTTTGTGCGTATTTGAGTTATATGGTTGGTTACCGAATGTTGTTCGGAGTCCCGGATGAGATCCAGGACGTCACGAGGAGCTCTGGAATGGTCCGGAGGTAAAGATTGATATATAGGAAGTCCTGTTCTGGTCACCGGAAATGTTTCGGGCTCATCGGTAGTGTACCGGGAGTGTCGGGAGGGGTGCCGGGGACCATCGGGAGGGGTGTCACGCCCCAAGGGGTCTCATGGGCTATGGGAAGAGATAAACCAGCCCCTAGTGGGCTGGAATAAGTTCCCACTAAGGCCCATAACGTTTGAGAAGGAAAAAACACAAGGTGGAAAGTGTTTCCAAGTGGGAAGGTGGAATCCTACTCCAAGTAGGATTGGAGTAGGACTCCTCCACCTCCAATTTCGGCCAAACCTTGAGGGTTTGAGGCTGCCTCTTCCCTCCCCCTCCCTCCTATATATATTGAGGTATTAGGGCTGATTTGAGACAACTATGCCACAGCAGCCCGACCACATATCTCCACGGTTTTACCTCTAGATCGCGTTTCTGCGGAGCTCGGGCGGAGCCCTGCTGAGATTAGATCACCACCAACCTCCGGAGCGCCGTCACGCTGCCGGAGAACTCATATACCTCTCTGACTCTCTTGCTGGATCAAGAAGGCCGAGATCATCATCGAGCTGTACGTGTGCTGAACGCGGAGGTGCCGTCCGTTCGGCACTAGATCGTGGGACGGATCGCGGGACGGTTCGCGGGGCGGATCGATGGATGTGAGGACGTTCCACTACATCAACCGCGTTTCTTAACGCTTCTGCTGTGCGATCTACAAGGGTACGTAGATCGGAAATCCCCTCTCGTAGATGGACATCACCATGATAGGTCTTCGTGCGCGTAGGAAAATTTTTGTTTCCCATGCAACGTTCCCCAACAATGTCATCTTGCTTAAGGCATTACTCTGTTCTTCATGAACTCAATACACTAGATGCATGCTGGATATCGGTCGATGTGTGGAGTAATAGTAGTAGATGCAGAAAGTATCGGTCTACTTGTCTCTAACGTGATGCCTATATGTATGATCATTGCCTTTGATATCGTCGTGACTTTGCGCGGTTCTATCAATTGCTCGACAGTAATTTGTTTACCCACCGTGATATTTGCTATTTTGAGAGAAGCCTCTAGTGAACACAATGGCCCCCGGGTCTACTTCACACCATATTTTCAGCCTTACACTTTTACTTCGTTGCACTTTCCGCCTTCAGATCTCACTTTGCAATCAATCTTGAAGGGATTGAAAACCCCTTTATAGCGTTGGGTGCAAGCTCTTTTGTGTTTGTGCAGGTACTCTGGACTTGACGAGATTCTCCTACTGGATTGATACCTTGGTTCTCAAACTGAGGGAAATACTTACTGCTCCTCTGCTGCATCACCCTTTCCTCTTCAAGGGAAAAACCAACGCAAAAGTCTCCTCAACGTGTCAATTTTTGGCGTTGTTGTTTGAGAAGTAGCAAGGCTTCGGGTTCCCGGCGAGCACCTTCTTCTCCAACTTCCTCACCTTCTTCGGCTTGCAGCCGCACCATCTGGCGCCAAACGCCATCCTTCAGCTCGCCTCATTCGTTGTCCTGTGCGAGGGGTTTCTGGGGATCGAGCCCGGCCTCGACCTCTGGTAGAGCATGTTCTTCTTCAAGCAACAATCCATCAAGATGGACAAGGCAGAGGTGGAGAAGCTCGATGGCCCTCGCCCGATGACCCCATACGACGCGGCACTGGTGCATCACCGGACAAAGAGCGGCTTCCCCCAAATGCCGCTCCAAGACTCCATCAAGCAGTGGCAGGGGGGCTTCTTCTATGTGAAGAATGACAGCCCCTCCCGCGACGCCATTGATAACCCACAAGTATAGGGGATCGCAACAGTTTTCGAGGGTAGAGTATTCAACCCAAATTTGTTGATTCGACACAAGGGGAAGCCAAAGAATATTCCCAAGTATTAGCAGTTGAGTTGTCAATTCAACCACACCTGAAAGACTTAGTATCTGCAGCAAAGTATCAGTAGCAAAGTAGTGTGATAGCAACAGTAGCAATGGTAACAGTAGCAGCAGCGACAGCAGTAGTGACAGAGTAACAGTAGCAGCAATGACAGTAGTAGCGACAGAGTAACAGTAGCAGCAATGACAGTAGTAGCGACACACATATATTGACGAGAACATAATAGGTTCAGATCTAAAATCATGGCACTCGGGCCCTAGTGACAAGAATTAAGCATGGCAAAGTAGTAGCAACATCAATCTCAGAACATAGTGGATACTGGGGACCAATCCCCGTCAAAACTAACTCGATTACATGATAGATCTCATCAAACCCATCACCGTCCAGCAAGCCTACGATGAGATTACTCACGAACGGTGAAGAGCATCATGGAATTGGCGATCAAGGAAGGTTGGTGATGACGATGGCGACGATCTCCCCTCTCCGGAGCCCATAACGGACTCCAGATGTGTGCTCCAGAGGAAGAACAGGAGGTGGCGGCGCCTCCGTATCGTAAAACGCGATGAACTCTTCTCCTCTATTTTTTTCCGGATGAAAGGGACTAAATAGAGCTGGAATTGGAGGAGGTGGAGCTCTGAGGGCCCCACAAGCCTGCTAGGCACGGCTAGGGGGGGCGCCTGGTGGGCTTGTGGGCTCCTCGCTCCACCCCTCTGGTTGATTCTTGCGCCAGTATTTTTTATATATTCCACAAAAAATCCTCATAAATTTCCAGGTCATTCCGAGAACTTTTATTTCTGTGCAAAAACTTAATTCTGCTGAAAATAGCGTTAGTCTGGGTTAGTTCCATTCAAATCATGCAAATTAGAGTCCAAAACAAGGGCAAAAGAGATTGGAAAAGTATATATGACGGAGACGTATCAACTCCCCCAAGCTTAAAGCCTTGCTTGTTCTCAAGCAATTCAGTTGACAAACTGAAAGAGATAAAAGAAAATCTTTTACAAACTCTGTTTGATCTTGTTGTTGCAATTATGTCTAACTCATATTCAGATTTTCAGCAATATCACAAGCTAACCACATAAGCAATGACATTTAGGTCTCAAGAGGAACTCATATCAATGGCATAATCAACTAGCGAGCAATAATAATACGTTTCAAACGTCAACACTTCAATCAAAACAATCATGAAGCAGTACGAACAGATGGTATCTCGCTAGCTCTTTCTGAGACCGCAAAACATAAATGGAGAGCACCTTCAAAGACCAAGGGTTGACTGAACATTGTAATTCATGGCAAAGAAGATCCGATCACAGTCATACTCAATATCAGTTAAAAGCAAAGCATAGAAACGATAGAGGTTCTCTCTATTTGGTGATTTTGTAAGAAGAGGATGACTCAACAGAAACATAAATAGATAGGCCCTTCGTAGAGGGAAGCATTGATTTGCAGAGGTGCCAGAGCTCAAGCTTTGAAGACAGAGATAAATAATTTTGGGTGGCATGCTTTCATTGTCAATGCAATGGGCAAGAGTTTTCACCATCTTCCATGCTACACATACTATAGGCGGTTCCCAAACAGAAAAGTAAAGTTTTGACTCCCCCACCACCGATCAATCACACTCCACGACTAGCCGAATACTCGGGTGCCATCCATACCAACAACAATCCAGGGGGAGTTTTGTTTGCAATTATGTTTTCGATTTGAGCATGGAACTGGGCATTCCAATTATCAGCCCCTTTCTCGTGAGTGATAGTGAATAAACACATATCGAGGATAACACGCCTAGCATGGAAGATACTGATCGCCCCTTGTCACTACATGAGCGGTTCGGGCATGCAAAACAGATTATTTCTTGAAGGTTTAGAGAGTGGCACATGCAAATTTACTTGGAACGGCAGGTAGATACCGCATATAGGTAGGTATGGTGGACTCATATGGAACAACTTTGGGTTTATGGAAGTGGATGCACAAGCAGTATTCCCGTTTAGTACAAGTGAAGGCTAGCAAAAGACTGGGAAGCGACCAGCTAGAGAGCGACAACAGTCATCAAAATGCTTTGAAATTAACCAACATTGAGTGCAAGCATGAGTAGGATATAAATCACCATAAACATGAATATCATAGAGGCTATGTTGATTTTGTTTCAACTACATGCGTTAACATGTGCCAAGTCAAGCCACTTGAATCATTCAAAGGAGGATACTATCCTATCATACTACATCATAATCATCTCAAAATTCATGTTGTCATCCAAGACAAACCATTATAAGCTCCTAGCTAATTAAGCATGGCATCGGAAACTATGATCTCTAAGTTGTCATTGCAAACATGTTTCTCTCATAACAAAGTTGAGTCTGGAACGATGAGCTAGTCATATTTACAAAAACAAAATAGATCGAGTTCATACTAGCTTTTCCAGGCTCAGTCACTTCATCATATATCGTCATTATTGCCTTTCACTTGCACGACAGAATGATGTGAACAATAATAAGAGTGCTCGTGCATTGTACTAAGCTGGAATCTGCAGGCAAACACAAAGGAGAAGACAAAGTAATATGGCTCTTTGAGAGATAAACAGATATGCATGCGAGAGCCACTAAACATTGTAATCATGGTCTTCTACCTTGACCCAAAGAAAAAGAAAACTATTTACACGGGAAAGCTCCCAACAAGCAAAAGAAGAACGAGAAACTTTTTGGGTTTTCTGAAACTAGACAAACACACGAGAAGAAAGCGAGAAAAAGAAATAAACTAGCATGGATGATACAGTGGCAAAGTGTGAACACCGACTAACAAGGTGAAAGTGTGAGCATGAATATAAAGTCGGTGAGAAACACGTACTCCCCTAAGCTTAGGCTTTTGGCCTAAGTTGGTCTACTCCCATGGATGGTCCGGGCGATACCCAAAATCATAATGGGGGTTGTACGGAAGCGCTGCAGCTACGTCCTGAATAGCTGCCTCGCGGAGGCGAGCAACCTTTGCCTCCCTCTCATCCCTCTCATACTCCTCTGCCTCTCCTCTGGTTATGTAATATCTCCGTTTTACCTGAAAGTCAAAGAAGGCAGGAGCAGGAAGGGTAATATGGAAAACACGTTGTCATTTAAATATTAACCGGTATAGGAGGGATTCATTATCCCTCTCAAGGAACTGATAGCGTGTCATAGCGGCGCGATCAAGGAAAGCTGTATGGAGCGAGGGATCTCCTTCGCGGATGGGTACTCCAAGAAAATTTGCTATGCGAGTGGCATAGATCCCACCAAAAAAATCCCCTTCATTAGCATTATTAATCACACTCCTTGCTATTATAGCTCCCATGTTGAAACTTCTATCACCCGTTACTACGCTCTTAAGAATGCTAAGGTCTGGTGCGCAAAGGTGACAATGCTCAATCTTGCCGTTAATGCATCTACCTATGAAGAGGGCAAAGTAATGCAAGGCAGGAAAATGAATGCTCCCCATGGTAGCCTACGTAATATCTCTAGTTTCTCCAACAGTTATACTAGAGAAAAAAATCTCTAACCGAAGATTTAGAAGGATCATTGAGACTACCCCAATCAGGTATCTTGCAAATTCTATTGAAATCCTCTAAATCCATGGTATACGATTTGTCATAGAGATCAAACAGTACGGATGTGTCACGGCCAGCTGAAAATTTGAATCTATGAACAAAAGAGGCAGTGAGAGTAGTATACTGTTCACATTTATCGGAGATGAATTCTTCGAGTCCAACATTGTGAACAAGTGTATCAAACTCGTCTTTGAAACCTGCATCAATCATGAATTCATCAGAAGGCCATTCACATGGTTGTACCTGTGCGTTCCTCGGTTGGTAAGGATCGGGTTCCTGAATCGCGAGACGGGGACCCCTCTTGATTGATGAACCACCATGATAGTTTCTCCTGAACATCTTCCTTTTCTGAAATTTTCGGTGACTCAAAGGGAAAGTGAACAAGTCTCAACTAAACTCATAGCAACTACTCCTACAAGTGCCTAGAGGCCATATCACGCATCAAAACTACTTGGGACCAGCTAAAATTAGCATGCAAAGCTCAAGAACAGGGTCACCAAGGCAGCAAAAATACGCGAAGTATAAGGCACTAGAGCAAAAACTAATTGGACCAATGGAGGAGTCACATACCAAGGAGCAATTTCCCCAAAATAGTTTGGTGAATGGGGCTTTGCACAAGGAGATCGGAAATCGCAGCAAGAAGAGCAAGAACACGGGTTTGAGCTGCGAAACAATTTTTTCTCGAGGTAGGAGAAGGAGATGGGAGCTGGACTAAGTGGAGGGGGGACACGTGGGCCCCACAAGCCTGGTAGGTGCGGCCAGGGGGTGCCCGCGCCTCCAGGGCATGTGGCCCACTGGTGCATCCCCCTGACTAGCTCTCCGTCTCAGAATTTTTCTAAAATTCCAGAAAAAGTCATACTTGATTTTCACGACATTCAGAGAACTTTTATTTTCGAGACACTTTTCTACGGGATGCAAAAAGCAGAAAACAGGGAAAATTAAAGCTAAATCTATCATTTTTCTTCTAAGCAACCGAAGGTGAAAGCTTGGAACAGAGGATTGTGACTCCTCGATTCATCCGTCTCATGGTCATCGAAAGAAATCCATCAATGAGGTTGATCAAGTCTCCTTGACAAACTTTTTCGAATCGCAAAAGAAAACGGAGAATTTTCGAATAGTCACTAGGTTACCTCAATGGGGATGTGCATATCCCCAACAAGCAAATCATACTTCATCTTAATAGTAGGTATAGGGCATTCAAAGCTCCTAATAAGAATCGATGAAGTTTTTTCAATAGCATTGATGCAATGTACTCGATATTGTTTCGTTGGAAAGTGCACCGTATGCTCATTACCATTGACATGGAAAGTGACATTGCCTTTGTTGCAATCAATAACAGCCCCTGCATTGTTTATAAAGGGTCTTCCAAGGATAACCGCCATGGCATCATCCTCGGGAATATCCAGAATAACAAAGTCTGTTAAGATAGTGACGTTAGCAACCACAACAGGCTCATCCTCGCAAATGCCGATAGGGAAAGCAGTTGATTTGTCGGCCATTTGCACAGAGATTTTAGTGGGTGTCAACTTATCCAGTTCAAGCCTATGATAAAGAGAGAGAGGCATAACACTAACACCGGCTCCAAGGTCGCATAAAGCAGTTCTAACGTAGTTGCATTTAATGGAGCAAGGTATAGTGGGCACTCCGGGATCACCTAGTTTCTTAGGAGTTCCACCCTTGAAGGTATAGTTAGCGAGCATGGTGGAAATCTCAACCTCAGGTATCCTCCTCTTATTAGTCACAATATCTTTCATGTACTTAGCATACACAGACATTTTGAGCATATCTGTCAAACGCATTCGCAAAAAGACAGGTCTAATCATTTCAACAAATCGCTCAAAATCCTCATCATCCTTTTTCTTGGATGGTTTGGGAGGAAAGGGCATGGGTTTCTGAACCCATGGTTCCCTTTATTTACCATGCTTCCTAGCAGCGAAGGTGTTCTTATCGTATCTCTTATTCTTAGGTTGTGGGTTATCAAGATCAACACGTTCAATCTCCACATCCTTATCATTGATAGGTTGAGCATCATCATGAACATCACTATCGATATTATCATTAGGCTCATGTTCATCACCAGATTGCGTTTCGGCATCATAAACAGAGGCATCATTTGGATTCTCAGGTGTAACAGCAACAGGGTTGCTAGCATGCAAGTTCCTATCATCTTTCTTCTTCTTCCTAGGATGACTAGGTGCATCAGTGCTAACTCCTTGAGAATCTTGTTCAATTCTCTTAGGATGCCCCTCAGGATACAAAGGTTCCTAGGTCATTCTACCGCCTCTAATGATGACTCTGACAGAATTGTCATTCAACTCATTGAGCAAGTCATTTTGAGCCTTAAGTACTTGTTCTACTTGAGTAGTAACCATAGAGGCATGTTTACTCAAGATCTTAAGATCATTGACGTTTCTGTCCACACAAGCACTTAAATGACTAAGAATACGAGCATTCTGTTCCAATCGTCTGCTAACATAATCATTGAAACTTTGTTGTTTGGCAACAAAGTTATCAAATTCATCCAAGCATAAGCTAGCAGGTTTATCAAAAGGAATATCACTCTCATCGAATCTACGAAGAGAATTTACCTCTACTACCTGTATCGGGTTATCGAGAGCATGGATCTCTTTGATAGGTGGTAGATTTTCGACATCTTCAGATTTAATGCCTTTCTCTTTCATAGATTTCTTAGCTTCTTGCATATCTTTAGGACTGAGGAATAGGATACCTCTTTTCTTAGGAGTTGGCATTGGAGCTGGTTCAGGAATAGTCCAAGCATTCTCATTGTAGAAGATATTATTCAATAGGATCTCAGCTTGTTCTACGGTTCGTTCCCTAAAAACACAACCGACACAACTATCTAGGTGGTCTCTAGAAGCATCGGTTAGTCCATTATAGAAGATATCAAGTATTTCATTCTTCTCAAGAGGGTGATCAGGCAAAGCATTCAGTAGCTGTACGAGCCTCCCCCAAGCTTGTGGGAGACTCTCTTCTTCAACTTGCGCAAAGTTGTATATTTCCTGCAAGGCAGCTTGCTTCTTATGGGCAAGGAAATATTTTTTAGAGAAGTAGTAGATCATATCCTCGGGACTACGCACACAACCAGGAGCAAGAGAGGTGAACCAAGTCTTAGCATCATCCTTTTGCGAGAAAGGAAGCAGCTTAAGGATATAGTAGTGGCGGATCTTTTCCTCACTCGTGAATAGGGTGGCTGTATCGTGCAGCTTAGTAAGATGGGCTACAACCGTTTCAGACTCATAACCGTGAAAAGGATCAGATTCGACCAGAGTGATTAACTCAGGGTCGACAGAGAATTCATAATCCTTATCGGTCACAAAGATAGGCGAAGTAGCAAACTTCGGGTCGTATTTCATTCTAGCGTTCAAAGATTTTTCTTTCCACTTGTGCAGTAAGTTCTCAACATCATAGCTATTCTTACAAGCAAGAAAGTCCTTAGCTATCTCTCCCTTCATAACATAACCCTTAGGCATATCAGGCAATTCATATCTAGGAGAGCTAGTTCTAATAGGTGAAATAGCACGTTCTACTTCAATAATCTCAGCATTTTCAGAAGTATCATCACATCTAGCAGCAACTCGAGCAATTTGTGCATCAAGGAATGCACCTAGTGGCAAAGCAGTATCAAGCAAAGCATCATCACAAGCATCATGGACAACAGAAGTAGCATCATCAAGCACAGGCGACATATCAAAATTTCTAGCAGGAGGTGGTGTCGCAAACTTACTCATAACTGAAGGTGAATCAAGTGCAGAGCTAGATAGCAGTTCCTTACCTGTCCTCGTAGTTGAGGGCAAGACTTTGGTTTTTGGATCTCTCGGATTCCTCATAGTGATCAGCAAACATAAATCCCAAGTGACTCAGAGAATAGAGCTATGCCTCCCTGGCAACGACACCAGAAAATAGTCTTGATAACCCACAAGTATAGGGGATCGCAACAGTTTTTGAGGGTAGAGTATTCAACCCAAATTTGTTGATTCGACACAAGGGGAAGCCAAAGAATATTCTCAAGTATTAGCAGTTGAGTTGTCAATTCAACCACACCTGAAAGACTTAGTATCTGCAGCAAAGTATCAGAAGCAAAGTAGTGTGATAGCAACAGTAGCAATGGTAACAGTAGCAGCAACGACAACAGTAGTGATAGAGTAACAGTAGCAGCAATGATAGCAGTAGCGACAGAGTAACAGTAGCAACAGTGACAGCAGTAGCGGCAAAGTAACGTAGCAAGGACCAGTAGGAAAAACTCATAGGCATTGGATCGGTGATGGATAATTATGTCAGATGATATTCATCATGCAACAGTTATAACATGGAGAGATATGTAACTAGCTCCAGTTCGTCAGTGTAATGTAGGTATGCATTCCGTATGTAGTCATACATGCTTAGGGAAAAGAACTCGCGTGACATCTATTGTCCATCCCTCCCGTGGCAGCGGGGTCCTAATGGAAACTACAGGATATTAAGGTTCTCCTTTTAATAGAGAACCGGAACAACGCATTAGCACTTAGTGAATACATGAACTCCTCATACTATGGTCATCTCCGGGAGTGGTTCTGGCTATTGTCACACGTGGTTGGCGGGTCATAACACATAGTAGGTGACTACAACTTGCAAGATAGGATCAAGAACACACATATATTGATGTGAACATAATAGGTTTAGATCTGAAATCATGGCACTCAGGCCCTAGTGACAAGCATTAAGCATGGCAAAGTAGTAGCAACATCAATCTCAGAACATAGTGGATACTAGGGATCAATCCCCGTCAAAACTAACTCGATTACATGATAGATCTCATCCAACCCATAACCGTCCAGCAAGCCTACGATGAGATTACTCACGAACGGTGAAGAGCATCATGGAATTGGCGATCAAGGAAGGTTGGTGATGACGATGGCGACGATCTCCCCTCTTTGGAGCCCAGAACGGACTCCAGATCTGCGCTCCAGAGGAAGAACAGGAGGTCGCGGCGCCTCCGTATCATAAAACGTGATGAACTCTCCTCCTCTATTTTTTTCCGGACGAAAGGGACTAAATAGACCTGGAATTGGAGGCGGTGGAGCTCTGAGGGCCCCACAAGCCTGCTAGGCCTTCAAGACTTAAAGACTCAAACACAAGCGAGCAGAGGCCAGCTAGAATAATAAGATCGCAAAAAGGATCAAACCAACCCGAGCCGACAACCTTTTTGTAGTTGAACTTTTCATGCAACCGGCCTTACATGGCGCCGCCTCGCTAGCCGGACAGCCAGGAGCCGGTCTGTAGCTGTTACGAGACGGCCAGGGTTCGACCCGGCGTACACTATATATTCTTCTACAACTAAGGAAATCGTTCGGGACGGCTAGCGAGCCCCAGAGCCCGTTAGAGTCGAACCAAGGGACTCACAAAATGGGTGAAGACTCTGGTTATGAATCCAAAAGAGGCATGCTCCAAGCCTCGACCTTAAACACCCATTGGATTCATTGGAAATCCCAAAGAGGGAGAAATATACATATGTTCATGCTCTTTCCATTTTTCTTAATTGCCTTATAGCAATAGAACGGGCGAAGCAACGCCGCGTTCCATGGATGCTCCGTCTCCTGGCTGGAGTCGTATCTCTTGCGCTTCCTTGGCTTCTGGGCATCGATCAGGTAGTATACATTGTTATGCAATGCCCGGCTGATGATGAAGGGCCCCTCCCATGGGAATGAGAGCTTATGCTGGCCTGCTGTTTGCTGGATTCTTCTAAGCACCAAGTCCCCCTCCCTGAAGGAGAGAGGCTTGATATTCTTGTTGTGGTAGTATCTTAGCTTCTGCTGATAAATAGCCGCCCGGCTCAAGGCTAGATCCCGTGCCTCCTTGAGCAGATCGACGTCGTCTTCTCTTGCCTCCTTCGCTTCTGTCTCTGTGTATAAGGTGACCCGAGGTGAGTCAAACTTGACATCCGTGGGGACGATAGCCTTGGACCCGTATACCAGAAAGAATGGGGTGAAGCCGGTTGACCGGTTCGGCATGGTGCGGAGGCTCCACAAAACTGTCGGCAGCTCTTCGGTCCAGCAGCCGGCTGGCCTGGCGAGTGGCACCACCAACCTTGGCTTGATGCTGGCCAGGATCAGACCGTTAGCCCTCTCCACCTGGCCGTTGGATTGTGGATGCGCCACTGACGCCAAGTCAAGCCGGATGCCTTCCTTGGAGCAGTAGAGTGCCAAAGCACCCTTGGCGAAGTTGGTGCCGTTGTCGGTGATGATGCTGTGGGGAACGCAGTAGCGGACTGCAATGTCCTTGATGAACCTGACGGTCGTGGGGCCGTCAAGCTTCTTGATGGGCCTAGCCTCGATCCACTTGGTGAATTTATCAACGGCTACCAAGAGATGTGTCATGCCGCCTCGAGCGGTCTTGAATGGCCCCACCATGTCGAACCGCCAGACGGTGAATGGCCATGACAGGGGGATGGTTTTGAGGGCTGAAGGTGGCATGCGGCTCTGCGTGCCAAAGCATTGACAGGCCTCGCATTTGTTGACCATGTCCACGGCCTCCTCGAGGGTCGTGGGCTAGCAGAATCCGTTGCGGAACGCCTAGGCCACCAGGGTTCTAGAGGCGGCATGATGCCCACACTCCCCGTGGTGAATGTCTCTGAGGATCTCCCGTCCCTTTTCTGATTCGATGCAGCGCTGGAACACGCCAGTCACGCTACGCCGAACCAGCTCGTGATTGATGATGGCGTAAGCTGCTGGTCTGCGCTGAATCTGCCTTGCCTCCACCTCATCTTGAGGAAGCTCACCGCGAAGAAGGAAGGCCAAGATGGGTTGAGCCCACGACGGAGCGACACAAGGGCTGGCTCCGACTCGACCTGAGTGTCAGGTGCTTTTGTAGCCCCCGCGCTTGATGAAGCAGCCGCAGGCTCGAGACTCTCTGTCTCTGATGCCCTCGTGGCAGCTGGCTCGCCGTCTACCTCCATGACGTCCACCCACCGGGTGTCGAGACAACATGATTCGAGGCTTGGCAAAGCCGGATTTGTTGTTGTAGCCGGTGGAGTAGTCGTAGCCGACGAAGTAGTTGTAGACGGCCCAACAATTGGAGTCAGCAGAGCCAGTGTAGCCAGCACAGCTGGCATAGCCGACGGCGCTTGTACTAAGGGATCAGCTGGCACAAAAATTGACGTCGACTCCGGAGACGGCTTGGACGGCTTTTGCAGCTGTTCGAGGGAGACGCCGACTGGAATTGCTTGTCATGTAGATCCAACCTTGGCCAATGTATCAGCCGCCTCGTTGTCCGCCCTGGGAATGTGGTGAAACTCACAACCCTCGAAAGGGCCGCTGATCTGCTTGATGAGGAAGCGATAGCTTGCCATGTTGGCGTCCTTGGCGTCCCATTCGCGAGAGACTTGCTGCACCACGAGATCCGAGTCGCCGAAGCAAAGGACCGCCGGATGCCAATCTCCTTGGCAAGCCGGAGGCCATGAGCGAGTGCTTCGTACTCGGCGACGTTCTTGGAGGCGGCGAAGTGAATCTGAAGAGCATAATTGAGCTGGTCTCCTTACGGAGAGGTCAAGACAATGCCGACTCCCACACCAGTTCGCATCTTCGAGTCATGGAAGTGCATCCGCCAATGAGTGGAATCTGGAGGCGGCGGCTCAAACTGGGTTTCGGCCGAGTCGACAAGGAAGTCAGCCACCACCTAAGACTTGATGGCAGTGCGCGGCTCGTAACGGATGTCGTGGTCGGCTGATAACCCACAAGTGTAGGGGATCGCAACAGTTTTTGAGGGTAAAGTATTCAACCCAAATTTATTGATTCGACTCAAGGGGAAGCGAAAGAATATTCTCAAGTATTAGCAGCTGAGTTTGTCAGTTTCGACATCACCTGAAAGATTAGTGTCTGCAAGCAAAGTATAAGTAGCAAGGTACTATGATAGCAACGGTGCCAGAAAAGGGTCTGTTGATGGCGGACTATTCCTAACTTGTTGTATCAATGGCGCCTAGAAAATAGCATGCTGACAGGGGACTATTCTTGATAATAATGCTTCCCCGGCTACGGCTCCAGAAAAGTCTTGCAACAGGTAACAACAAAGTAGCAAGTAACAGGAGTAGTGACAACAGTAGCAAGTAACAGCAGTAGTAACAACAGAGTAACAGTAGTAGCGATAGCAGTAGCGACAAAGTAACGTAGCAAGGACCAGTAGTAAAAGACTCGTAGGCAGTGGATCGGTGATGGATGAGTATGGCGGATGTGATTCATCATGTAACAGCTATAACACGGAGAGATATGTAACTAGCTCCCGTTCGTCAATCTAATGTAGGCATGTACTCCGTATGTGGTCATACATGCTTAGGGAAAAGAACTTGCATGACATCTATTGTCCATCCCTCCCGTGGCAGCGGGGTCCTAATAGAAACTACGGGATATTAAGGTTCTCCTTTTAATAAAGAACCGGACCAACGCATTAACACTTGGTAAATACATGAACTCCTCATACTATGGTCATCTCCGGGAGTGGTTCCGGCTATTGTCACTCCGGGGTTGCCGGGTCATAACACATAGTAGGTGACTACAACTTGCAAGATAGGATCTAAAACACACATATATTGGCGACAACATAATAGGTTCATATCTGAAATCATGGCACTCGGGCCCTAGTGACAAGCATTAAGCATGGTAAAGTAGTGGCAACATCAATCACAGAACATAGTGGATACTAGGGATCAATCCCCGTCAAAACTAACTCGATTACATGATAGATCTCATCCAACTCATCACCCTCCAGCAAGCCTACGATGAGATTACTCACGAACGGTGAAGAGCATCATGGAATTGGCGATGGGGGAAAGTTGATGATGACGATGGCGACGATTTCCCCTCTCCGGAGCCCAGAACGGACTCCAGATCTGCCCTCCACATGAAGAACACGAGGTGGCGGCGCCTCCGTATCGTAAAACGCGATGAATCCTTCTCTCTGATTTTTTCTGGGCGAAACAGAATATATAGAGCTGAGTTTGGAGGCGGTGGCGCCACGTGGGCCCCACAAGCCCTCACGGCACGGCCAGGGGGGTGGCCGCGGCCCCTGGGCTTGTGGCCCATTGGCACACCTCCTCCATGGATCTTTGCGCAGGTATTTTTCATTTATTCCAGAAAAATTCTCCGTAAATTTTCAGGACATTCCAAGAACTTTTATTTCTGCACAAAAACAACACCATGGCAATTCTGCTGAAAACAACGTCAGTCCGGGTTAGTTCCATTCAAATCATGCAAATTAGAGTCCAAAAAAAGGGCAAAAGAGTTCGGAAAAGTAGATACGACAGAGACGTGTCATCGGGCATGGAGATGGACCACTTGGCAATCTGGTCAGTCGCATCACGGTTGCCCATGATTTTTTAAAGTGGAGCAGTGCTCACCACAGTGATGGCATGCTCTTGGAAGTATTGCTTCAACTTCTTTGCGGCAAGGTAAACACCATAACACATTTTCTGGTGGTGGGGGTAGTTTTGCTTGGAGGCGGACAAGACCTCGCTCGGGTAATAGATAGGGCATTGTACTAATGGTACCTTGACCTCCTCCTTGCGCTCTACTACCAGCACTACACTAACCACGCGAGTGGTCGCTGCAATGTATATGAGAATGGGTTCTCTTTCAGCCGGGGCTGCCAAGATTGGCAGGCTCGAGATGACCCACTTGAGGTCGTGGAAGGCTTCGTCCGCCTGGTCGTTCCACTCGAACTTGGTTGTTTTCTTCATGAGCTGGTAGAGTGGAAGTGCCTTCCCGCCGAGCCGGCTGATGAACCAGCTAAGGGACGCCAGGCAGCCGGCGAACTTCTGGACATCGAGGATTCGAGTCGGCTTCACCATCCGCTTGATGGTGCCGATTTTCTCAGGTTCGCTTTGATGTCACGAGCGGACACGAAGAACCCCAAGAGCTTGCTACCTGGAACCCCGAAGACGCACTTCTCCGGGTTGAGCAGGATCTTGTATTCGGCATGTTGGCGAACGTCTCCCTCAAGTCGTCGAGGAGACTGAAGTGCTGCTTGGTCTTGATGACGATGTCATCCACATAGACGTGGATGTTTCTGCCAATCTGTGGCAGTAGGCACTGCTGCATGCAGCATTGGAATGTCGCACCAGCATCCTTCAGACCGAATGTCATGGTGGTATAGCAGTAGGCCCCGAAGGGCGTGATGAAGGAGGTCTTCAGGCGATCAGCTGGATCCAGCTTGATTTGATGATAACCTGAATAAGCATCCAAAAACAACAGCAGTTCACAGCCAGTTGTGGAGTCGATCACTTGATCTATCCTGGGCAAGGCGAAAGGGTCTTTCGGGCATGCCTTATTCAGGCTCGTGTAGTCGATACACATTCGCCAGGTGTTGTTCTTCTTCAGCACCAGGACTGGATTGGCCAACCAGTCTGGGTGGAAAACCTCCATGATGAAGCCGGTTGCAAGGAGTCGGGCAATCTCTTCTCCAATTGTGCGCCCCTTCCCCTCGGCGAAGCGGCGCAAAGGTTGTTTCACCGGCTTTGTATCCGGTTGCACGTGAAGTTTGTGCTCGGCGTACTTCCTCGGAACCCCTGGCATGTCTTTGGGAGACCATGCAAAGATGTACCGATTCTCACGGAGGAAGTCGATGGGCTCGCCTTCCTATTTGGGGCTAAAGTTAGCCCTGATGGTGACGCACTGCTTGGGGTTCGCAGGGTCGAGTGACACCTGCTTGGTTTCTTTGGCCGGCTTGAAGGAGCCTTCGCCGCCGACTAGGATGGATGAGTAGGGATCTCCGGCTGCTCGGTTAGCATGAGCCACGAGCCGGTCGATCTGCCTTTTCTCCTCAGCAATCACCATGGCGTCGGCCAGGCGGCTATTGTCCTGTGCATACTCGAGCGACTTCTTGTAGTCTCTAGCAGCGGTGATTATGCCCTTTGGACCCGGCATCTTCATCTTGAGGTAGGCGTAGTGGGGGATGGCCATGAATTTGGCCAGAGCCGGCCTGCCCAGCAGCGTGTGATACAGGTTGCTGAGATCCACCACCTCAAACCATATGGACTCACGACGGAAGTGGGCCTTGTCGCCGAAATGGACTTTCAGCTGGATTTTGTCGATCGGCGAGCAGGACTGTCCCAGCACGATGCCGTGGAAGACAGTGTTGGTCGGCTAGAGGTCCTTCTCCTTGAGCCCAAGCTTGAGCAGGGTGTCAAGGTAGAGGATGTTGATGTTGTTGCCGCCGTCGACCAACACCCGGGAGAACCGGCAGGTGAGCCTCTGGGAGGCGAAAGTGGGGTCGAGAACGAGCGCGTATGAGATAGGATTTGGCATCACCGCAGGATGGTCAACCCGACTCCATGTGATGGGCTTTTCAGACCAATGCATGTATTGGGGAACCGGGGCGACCGTGGCGTTCACCTCGCGCCAGCATTGGCGCTGGCTGCGCTTGTCGTCACCCTCATTGGTGAAGACAATGAATGCTCCATCTTGATGGGGGTAGTCGTCGTGGAGACGACCGTCGTTGTGAGGTGGCGGCGGTGGAGACGGAGCTGGACCAGGAGACTGAGCATGAGGCGCTGCAGCTGCACCTGGGGGAGCCGGCATGCCCTGCCCTGCGACAGTCGTTGTGCAAAGCTGCACTGTCGAAGGGTATGGGTAGACGGCTTCGCCCCAGAGTGCATCTTGCAGGGTGCGTCAAGCATCTACTCAAAGCTGAGCTTGGGCTGCTAGTCGTTCTTGCCGGTCCGCCTCCGTTGAGAGCCGGCTTGAGTAGCTGGCGCCTCTCCCTCCATGTTGGCTACCAGCTTGTTGTTGGAGCGTGAATCAAGTTGATCCGCCTTGCGCTTGTTGTTGTTCTGGCTGCCTCGATTGTCGCCAGCCCGCTTGGGAATAGTCGGCATGGGGATAGCTTTGTCTGAGGCGGTCACCTTGACCCGCATCGCGGAGTCGGCCATGGTGTACTTGTCCTCCTTGGCCATGAGCACCGCCAGAGAAGTGGGCTAGGAGCACATGAGCTTGTGCTTGAGGAGAGTTTCGTCTCAGCAGCCGTCGATGAAGTACTGGATGGCCTGTACCTCATGCACTCCCTCGCAGGAGTTGCGAAGCTCCGTCCAACGAGTGATGTAGTCGCGAAGGGGTTCGTCGGGCCTCTGGACGCACATGGCCAGTTCGCGAGTCCGGCCAGGGGGCTTGTAGGTGCTAGTGAAGTTGCGGATGAACGCCTCCTCGAAGTTAACCCAGGAGTTGACGCTGCGGGCTGGAAGGCTGTTAAGCCATGTCCTAGCCAAGCGGGGCACCATGGCTGGCACGTAGCGGATGGCTACGCGCTTGTTGCCCCTAGCAATGCCAACGGCTGTGGTGTAGTCGATCAGCCAATCTTCTGGCTTGGCTGTGCCGTTGTACTTGGGGGTGTCCCAAGGAAGAGTGAAGCATCGAGGAAATGGATCCCCTCAGATCCGGGGGCCAAAGCACGCCGGACCGATGGGACCGTCTTCTTCCAAAAGAGCTGACTGCGCCAAGGCGTTGAGACGCTTGCGGGCATCGTTGTCGCCATGTGGGACGCGAGCGCCGATCCCAGCCATGATCGGAATTGTGCCTTGTGAGCCGGTGGCATGGGTCCTCTTCGGACGAGGAACCTCATACACCGAATCACTCTCATCATATCTGCAACGCCGGCTCGAAGTCGGCTCGCTCTGGCGCTGAGAACGCCTGTCGTGGCTGCCCTCGCCCTTTCGGCCGGAAGTGCGATGCGAGGAAGATCCCTCGGCTTGATGATGACCGTTGGGGTTACGACGCGCTCTGGGATTGGGTCCCGGAGATTCCGACTGAGCCTGACTAGGGTCAAGCCGTGTCTGTTGCTCGTTGGCAGCGTCAAGGAGATCCTTGACCCGCTTCTCCTGAAGGACGTGCTCCTCGCCCTCCAAGCGTGGCATTTCTGCCATGGCCGCCTGGGCCGCCTGTAAGTTGACCGCAGGAGTCTCGTAGATGGGCTACTTGCCGCCTAGGATCTCGGCAATGACACAGCCATGGCCACAGGCCGCGCCAAGCCGGCTAGGGCCTCGGAAACTGGAGTGAGGCCATAAGCGGAGTTATACTCGCGCTGCGTGGCCTCCATCCGGCGTTTTGTCGCGGCGATGGCAATGCCCTCCTCCAAGATCTGCCTGCGAGCCTCCTCCAGCGAGGCTCGCGCGTCGGTGGGGTTTGTGGAGGTGGCGATGGGTGTCTTCAAGCCGGTAAGAGCGGCCTGAAGCGTGTTGGCGGATACAGCAGCAGGCTCACCAGCGTCTGCTGACGCCTTTCCATGAGCCGTGCTGGTGCCGGCACCGATGACCATCACCTCCACGACGTTGGAGACGACAGCGACATGATACGGGGAAAGGAACCCCGCAAACGATGGAGGATTGTCGAAGACGAGTACATTGCTGGGGTACACATCAAATGTAGGCGTCTCAGTGAGGTAGAGCCTACTGAAGCTGGCGTAACGCCTCGACGTTGAAGTCCTCGCCAGGGTAGCGAGGGCCATTGCCGAGACGCAAGTCGCTGAAGAGAACGTTGAGGTTCTTCATAGCAGCGACGACGATGCTAGGGAGCGACTCGTCGTCGGACTCCCCATCAGAGTCCGCATGACGGACTGGGACGTCGATCATCATCGGTGAAGCCTCATCAAAAGCAGGCTCCACGGGCATGCAGATCGGTCCGGACGTGATGCATGTGGCGGTGTAAGCGCAGGGCCCCGCCTAGCGCGTAAAGCCAGCTGATGTCGTGGACGGCCCCACGGTGGGCGCCAAATGTCGGTGTTTACTCACAACATAATCCATGGGTAGGCTAAAGATGGTGGGAACCGAAGTGGCACCGGAGGGCGCTGGGAACGAGGATGGTACAAGCATGGAACGCATGATGTACCAGGTTCAGGGCTCTCCATAGAGATAACACCCCTAATCCTACCGGAGTGTATGATGTATGAATGGGACTACAGAGTGCTCCTGGAGCTGTATTGTGGAGGAGGAAGAAGGAGCAGCCGGCTCGCGTCTGCCTCTCCTATGTGGTGTGTGTGTGTTGCTTGACCGACCCTCTGCATGGAAGGCGGCTGGGGGTTTTATAGACGAACCCACCGACCTACAATATGGATAAAAGTACAAGAGTGGGACCCGGCTGGCAGCCACGCCGGCTGGCGAGGGGGCCACGGGGGTCTTGTCTTGTCGCTGGAGGGGCCCGCCAGCTGTGAAGTCCCGTCTGGTTGTGGGACCAGTCAGCTAGCCAATAAGTCTCTCGCGTAAGTTTGACGTAGGACACGTGAGGTACGTCCGGCGTCGTCCAACGAGAATCATCATGGGCACACAATACGGCCGTCTCCACTGTTCCCACGCCGAGTGAAGTAATGGAGTGGGAGTTTGACGGGCCAACACTGTGCAGGGTGATGGATCGGAGCCAGAGGAGGTCAGCGGCGTGGCCGCCGACACTGTACCGCTCGTGCACCCCGATCCAGTACCTTTTCTCACGCGTATCCACCTTTAACCGTAGGGTCTCGTCATGACCTACGGTCTGATGTGACTTGAGCTCCATAGCCGGCTAGTCGCTTGACTAGCCGGCCTGGACACAGCCGCCTCGCCTCTAGCCGAACGGCTTGGCCTAGATGGACAGAGGGAGGTAGTCTTCTCCTCTCTAGCCTGCAGGTGCTTCCTGGCCGGCCAGAGAGTTGGCCGTCTCGCCCCCAGTCGGTAGGTGCTTCCTAGCCGGCCATGGGGATTTGGGCTTTGCAGAATGGTTCTTGTTGCTCCTTCTTGGTTGAAGGCAAAGGAGTAGGCTCGATGAGCCTACCCCGGGGTTATCCCCCCGACACTCAACCTGCTGAACCTACTGAAATGTTTACATGAAATTCCTTCGGGTGTGATAGAGAAACTATTAGCTACTCCTTATGCAGGAGATGGAACAAAACATACCGATATGCATGTAATCTATGTGGATGAAGTTGGTCGATTATTTAAGCTTGCAGGTTTATCCAGATATGAAGTAAAGAAGAAGGTTTCCCATTTATATTTGGGGGAAAGCATTGACATGGTATAGGTTATGAGATGATACATGATCTTGGAAGTGTAATCGATTGCAATTGGAGTTTCACCAGAACAAATATCCTATGCATCTTGTTCATCGTGATCCGAATTTTATCTACAATTTTTGGCCTCGTGAAGGAGAAAGTATCGCTCTAGCTTGGGGGAGGCTGAAGTTAATGTTATATTCATGCCCCAATCATGAGCTATTGAGAGAAATTATTATTCAGAATTTTTATGCTTATCTTTCTCGTAATGATCAAACCATGCTCGATACTTCTTGCTTTGGTTCTTTTATGAAGAAGACTATTGAATTCAGGTGGGATCTTTTACAAAGAATTAAACGCAACTTTGAAGATTGAGAACTCGGCAAAGATAAAGAGTCAGGTATAAACTTAAGCTTGATTGTGCTAAATCTTTTATGAATACAAATGCTTTCAATGAGTTTAGCACTAAGTATGGACTTGACTCTGAGATAGTAGCCTCATTCTATGAGACCTTTGCTGCTCCACTACAAGAAATATGTCAACTTGTGACCTTCTCTCATTGACTCCAGCTGAATTGGTCATAAATCCACGGCCATTTCGCTAGGAAGGGCTCAAACTCTGAAATTGCCTTACACCAAATGGTCATAAAGCTAACAAACGTGCTCAACGACCTTATTTCTACCTGATTACGACCAATATAAATGGTCATGAGGTTGTGAACGTGGATGCATTGGTACTTAAGGTCACCTCCTTTTTATATGTGTTGTGAAGGAAGTAACATTTTCATTTATCCAAATGGTATGAATTTTTTACAGCGCCATCATATGCCCAAATTATCATCCTTCTCCAAATTTTAGCTCAATCCAATCATCTATGTGAGTCGAGCCTGAATTTCTATTTTTTGTCCAGATTGGCACATTGCAAAGCAAGTGCTATCTAGACCCCTCCTATTTCCCTCAAACTTTTCGTGCTCTCTTGCATATTCAAAGCATTGCTACATGCCAATATTCGGCTCCAGTTTCCTAGTAAAGCTTCGTTAGCAAATTTCCAAAGTTTATATCCAAAGAGAGGCTTTGTGAAGGAAGTACTGGCTAGGATTATTTAAACGATCTAAGAATTTTTTTCAAATGTTTCGTATGCTCAAATAATCACTCTCCGCAAAATTTTAGATTTATCTAGTAATCCATGTGAGCTCATCATCCAAACTTTTATTCTGGTCATATTTTCAGTTTGTGAAGCAACTATATTTTATGTTGCTTAATTATTTATGAAACTTTACCATAGAATGTTGATAACTGTATAACTTATCTCCACCTAATTTTAGCTCATTTCATTTAGCCAATTTCTCTAAATAATTTTCCCAAGTTTTTGTCTAGAGAAGAACATTGTGAAGGAAGTACCACTTTGGCACGTCCAAATGGTATCAAATTTGTATATTACTTACATACGCCCAAATTACCATCCTCCGCCAAATTTCAGCTCAATCCATTCATTCATTTAAGCCCAGCTTCAACATTCATATTTTTGTCCAGTGTGATACTTTGCAAAGCAAGTGCCACCTAGGCTCCTCTATTTGAGTTGAAAATTTGCCAAGACAGTCTCATTAGTTGATGATCATCCTCAGCCAAAACTGAGGCCCATTGGCCATGTTCATTTCCCCCACCGCTAATCAAACACTTGGCTGCTCATTCATGTTTGAGCTTAGTTTCGTCTCCTTGTAAGATTGTTTTGATGTATTCTT
Source organism: Hordeum vulgare subsp. vulgare (assembly GCF_904849725.1). NCBI lineage: Eukaryota > Viridiplantae > Streptophyta > Magnoliopsida > Poales > Poaceae > Hordeum > Hordeum vulgare. The sequence continues at coordinate 418,465,548 of NC_058524.1, forward strand.
CTTCCTAATACCTACCCGGGGAGTGTATGACACATCATACATGCCTAGGCCGCTGAGAACACGTGGCAACACCAAGGTCACGCGGTGAACACGCAGTTGGCATGCCAGTTCCTGTGCTCTGGAGTTGGGGCCCTCGGACACCATCCAAACCTCGACGTCTTGCCACCACACCATGTATCTATGATTAAATGGATACTTAAGTACCCATAAATGTTTTTTTGGAAAAATAAAGAGCAAACTATAATGCAGCTGCAGTTCAAATTTGACCCGCCTCTAGCTGAATCGGCAGAAATTTGTCTTTTCCACGAGAGGTGGATAAGAGCTTTTGAGACCCAACCATTTGGTCAATTGTACATTAAATATGGCCTAGTATTTTAGAAAAATGATTTGGTCTGATTCTGCAACAAATATATGGTAGGTCCTTCACAAAAGTACTCATTTTGGGCACTCGAAAAATGGAAAATGAATTTTTCATCCAAAGAAAATAAAAATTTCCTTAGGAAACATTGTTTGCCATTCTAATATGCATCCTTGAGCACAATATTAGATCATTTGAACAAACTATGCCATGAATGTGGCCATAAGATTTTTCATTAGACAATTTTTTAAAATAATTATCGTATTACCAGTTTATTAATTTGTATCATAACTTGGTCACATATAATGACACAATGCGAAGGTTTTCCAATTTTTTTTTCATTCCCATTTCAAAACGCAGTCAAAACAACAGGAATGACCGTTCCTAGCTAGTGGCTAAATCTTGGATTTTTTATCTAATTAAATAGATACTTATGTACCTAGAAATGATTTTTTGGAAAAATAAAGAGCAAACTATAATACACCTGTAGTCCAAATTTGACCCGCTTCCAGCTGAATCGGCAGAAATTTGTCTTTCTCACGAGAGGTGGGTAAAAGCCTTTGACACCCAACCTTTTGGTCAATTGTACATTAAAGAGAAATGGTTTAAATATCATCCACCTATTAAAGGAAAAGTTGAAGAACCAATTAAGGTTGAGGTTGAAACTATCCTTTACAATGTTGACCAATTTGTGCCTACTACTTATATTGAGAAACCACCTTTCCCTGTTAGGATAAAGGAAGATGCTAAAGCTTCAACCGTGGTTAACAAAAGTTATGTTAGAACAACCAAACCCTCTAAGCAAATCAAGGTAGAACCTAGTAATGCTATGGTTAAGGATCTCTTGGTAGACAACATTGATGGGCATGTTATTTATTTCTGTAATGAAGCTGCTAGAATTGTTGATACTAAAGATAAGAATAGATTTGTTGTTGGCATGCTTGTCATCTCAGTCAAAATAGGAGATCATTGCTATCATGGTTTATGTGATATGGGTGCTAGTGTTAGTGCTATCCCTTTCACCTTATATCAAGAAATTATGCATGAGATAGCACCCGCCGAAATAGAAGTCATAGATGTTACTATTAAACTTGCTAATAGAGACACCATCACACCACTTGGGATTATTAGAGATGTTGAAGTCTTGTGTGGAAAAGTAAAATACCCTACTGATTTTCTAGTACTTGGCTCACACAAGATAAATTTTTTCCCATAATATTTGGTAGACCCTTCTTAAACACTGTCGATGCTCAAATAAATTGCAAAAAGGAAAACGCCAGTGTTAATTTTGGTGGTATGTCTCATGAGTTTCGTTTCTTCAAGTTTAGTAAGAAACCACATGATAAAGAATTGCTTAGTAAAGATGAAGTAATTGGTCTTGCTTCTCTTGCCATTCCTCCTACAAATCCATTATAACAATATCTGATAGACCATGTAAAGTATATGCATATGCGTGAAAGAAATGAACTAGATAATATGTTCTTTGAGCAATAACCTATCCTTAAACACAACTTGTGTGTTGAAACTCTAGGAGGTCCTCCTCCACCCAAGGGTAATCCTTTGTTTGAACTAAAGTAATTACCTGACACTTTGAAATATTCTTATCTTGACTAAAATAAGATACATCTTTTTATTATCAGTGCTAACCTTACACAGCATTAAGAAGAAAGATTGTTAAAAACATGAAGGAAGCACCGAGCTTCCATTAGGTATACTCTTGATGATCTTAAGGGCATTAGTCCCACTCTCTGTGAGCACAAGATTAATATGGAACCTCATGCTAAACTCGTTGTTGATCACTAATGAGACTTGATCCCAAAATGAAAGAAGTGGTAAGAAATGAAATAGTAAAGCTTCTCGATGCACGTATAATTTATCACATAGCTAATAGTAGATGGGTAAGTCCCGTTCATTGTGTTCCTAAGAAAGGAGGTATTACTGTTGTTTCTAATGATAAAAATGAACTCATTCCACACAGAATTGTGACTAGTTATAGAATGGTAATTGATTTTAGAAAATTAAACAAAGCTACTAGGAAAGATCATTATCCTTTACCTTTGATAGACCAAATGCTAGAAAGATTATCGAACCACACACATTTTTTCTTTCGAGATGGTTATTCCGATTTCTCTCAAATACCCGTGTCACAACCTGATCAAGAGAAAACCACCTTTACTTATCCTTTTGGAACCTATGCTTATAGACGTATGCCTTTTGTATTACGCAATGAACCTACTACCTTTCAAAGATGTATGACTGCTATATTCCCTGATTTTTGTGAAAAGATTGTTGAAGTTTCCATGGATGATTTTTTTTGTTTACGGAACTTCTTTTGATGATAGCTTAAGCAACCTTGATAGAGTTCTGTAGAGATGTGAGCAAACTAACCTTGTCTTGAATTGGCAGAAGTGCAACTTTATGGTAAACGAAGGTATTGTCTTGGGCCATAAAATTTCCGAACGAGGTATTGAGGTGGATAAGGCTAAAGTTGATGCAATTGAGAATATGCCATGTCCTAAAGATATTAAAGCTATCCGTAGTTTTCTTGGTTTCTATAGGAGGTTTATTAAAGACTTCTCTAAAATTTCTAGGCCTCTTACTAAGTTATTACAAAAGGATGTTCCTTTCATTTTTAGATGATGATTGTGCAGAAGCCTTTGAAACACTTAAGAAATCCTTAACTTATGCACCTATTGTTCAACCACCATATTGGAACTTGCCTTTTGAAATTATGTGTGTTGCTAGTGACTATATTGTTTGTGCTATTCTAGGACAAAGAGTTGCTAAGAAATTAAATGTTATTTATTATGCTAGTAAAACTCTAGATAACGCCTAGAAAATTATGCTACCACTGAAAAAGAATTCTTAGTATATGTATTTACTTGTGATAAATTCAGATCTTACATTGTTGATTCTAAAGTAATTGTTCACACTCATCATGCTGCTATTAAATATCTTACGGAAAAGAAAGATGCTAAACCTAAACTTATTAGGTGGGTTCTTTTGCTACAAGAATTTGTTTTGCATATTATTGATAGGAAAGAAGCTCGGAACCCCGTAGCTGATAACTTATCTAGGTTAGAAAATATTCTTGATGACCCACTACCTATTGATGATAGCTTTCCTGATGAACAATTAGTTGTGGTCAATGTCTCTCATAACGCACCGTGGATTGCTGATTATGTTAATTACATTTTTGCTAAATACATACCACCTAGTTTCACCTATCAACAAAACAAAAAAATTCTTCTGTTATTTCAGACATTACTTTTGGGATGGCCCACATCTTTATAAAGAGGGGGTGGATGGTATTATTAGACGTCGTATGCCTGAGCATGAACAGGAACAAATCCTTTGGAAGCGTCATTTTGAGGCTTATAGGGGCACCATGCGGGAGATAGAATTGCACATAAGGTATTAAATTCTGGATTTTATTGGCCTACTGTTTTCAAAGATTCTCGTAAGTTTGTCCTCTCTTGTGATGAATGTCAAAGAATTGGTAATATAAGTAGATGTCAGGAAATACCTACGAATTCTTCACTTGTTATTGAACCATTTGATGTTTGGGGATTTGATTATATGGGACCTTTTACTTCCTCTAATGGGTATACACATATTTTGGTTCCTGTTGATTATGTCACTAAATGGGTAGAATATATTCCAACCAATAGTGTTGATCATAAGATCTCTGATAAAATGCTTAAGGAAGTTATTTTTCCATTTTTTGGAGTCCTTGGATACTTAATGACTAATCATGGTTCACACTTTATTCATGGTGCTTTTCGTAAGTTGCTTGCTAGATATGATGTTAAAAATAGAATCACATGTCCCTATCATCCTTAGTCTAGTGGTCAAGTAGAATTAACCAATAAGGAAATAAAATTAATATTGCAAGACTGTCAATAGATTTCGAAAGAATTGGTCTAAGCAATTAGATGATGCATTGTGGGCCTACAGAGCAGCTTATAAAAATCCTATGGGTATGTCTCCTTAGAAATTGGTTTATGGGAAAGCATGTAATTTACCTCTTGAGTTAGAACATAAAGCTTATTGGGCAATTAAAAAACTTAACTATGATTTCAAACTTGTTAGTGAAAAGAGGTTATTTGATATTAGCTCATTAGATGAATGGAGAACCCAAGCTTATGAAAATGCCAAACTATTCAAAAAAAATTAAAAGATGGCATGATAAAAGAATCCAAAAGCAAGAATTCGAAGTTGGTGAATATGTTCTATTGTACAATGCTCGTCTTAGATTTTTTGCAGGAAAACTTCTCTCCAAATGGGAAGGACCATATATCATCGAAGAAGTTTATCGGTCTGGAGGTATTAAGATCAATAACCCCAAACGCACTAATTCAAAGGTGGTCAATGGAAAGAATAAAACACTATATTTCAGGTACACCAATTAATGTTGAAACAAATATTATCTAAACCATGACACTGGAGGAGCACATTAGGGATTAAAAGGAAGAGGTATGTGATATGATAAGTAAACGGACTTAGAAAAATCCGCAAAAATATATTATGTCACTTTTGTAATATTCAAGAATTTGGGAAACTAAGAAACACACGGGAAGGCAACCCATGTGTCCACTAGACACCAAGGCGTACCAGGCCCCCCTAGTGTGTCCTGATGTCTGGTGGGCCCCTCGGGCACCTTCCTAGCTTTGTTTTCTTCTAGAACACATATTTCCTTGTATAGAAATTCTCTCTATATATCTCCTGATGATTTGACCCCAGCACAACGGAGAAACGCTCTATTCTTGTTTCGTGTTATTTTTCTGACAGATCTAGATAGACATTGTAGCGACCAGTTTTTCAGAATAAAATTTCCAGAAAGCAGGCCCTTGTGTTCATCAGCCCTAGGATTAATGGTAGTTGGTGAACACTCACTTGATACAGAATTTCCAAGCAAATACAAAATTTGGGTACAAGACCATGAAGGTCCATGGGATTGGACAAAAATGTCTAAAAGCTGACGACGGAAGCGACTCGAGAAATCTCCAGTTCCGAACAATATCGAACATGATACATATTTACTCTGAAAAATATCGTTCACCATACAATAAGTTCCAAACATGATACATATTTATTTCGTTCAAGTCACCAACATAGAGTATTATGCTTCCTTAAGTCAATATCGTGTTCGCTATAGACCGTAGACATGCCTCCCTTTGCTTGCGGCCATCCTCGTTGTAGGGTAGATGCAAGGCACCACACTTCTTAGTGATACATCAGTCGCCTCCATATATCTCTGGTTATGCCCATCGGCATAGAAGCCAGTACGCAACTCCTTAAAAATATGCATCCATTAGACATTGTGCATAAGTATAGATGGCAAGGAAAGAGGTTGACGACTTACTCCATCACACCCTACCTATGGTAGGAACAAGTGGTAGCACAAATCAAGTATGGAGGTTACTCGCACAAGACTCGATATACGATCGACATAGGAGGTTTAAGTTTTCCTGCAAGCGTTAGCACCACAAAATCTCTTAATAATATTCATTAGGGATACCACCATCACACATCAATATGCCCTCACTCATCAGCCTCGTCGAAACGAGATGTTAGTTCATTGTCACATGTCTGCCATGACAATACTTCCCCTAGGTTGTCCAGACCCACATGGCGTACGGGGCATGAGACAGTACCCACTCATCATCGGTATTACTTGCTCAAAAACAAGTAAAAACATATCACATGCATTCCTGTAAAGTATGCTACTGTGGGGAGTTTTATTTAAGTGGCATTACCATGCATACGATCATTGCAACAATCAGTCACGCGCTCAAGACAAATCGGGGTTCAAGATGCTTGCCTTGAGTATGCACGAAGGTTGAGCTCACTCTGAAACCTTGAAAGCTTTAACCTTCCCTCCAAATTCTTATTTTCGAAAGTATTCAATTTAACACACGATTCTAAAACAACATATAAAGGTTGTTTCATTTTTTTGAAATAAATATGAAAATAAACTAGGTGAAATTTGAAAGACAACACAAAAATAATCAACTCATTTGAAGTTGCATTTTAAAAGTTATAGCTAGCCGAAGCTCTGGCCGAAATATGGTTTTAAAGAAAATACAGAAATAAAACGCTTCGGGAACTAATACGTTTTCGAAAAGGGAAAACGCACTGGAGGGTATACGCTTCTCCAAAGCAAAAACACACCAGGGGCTTCTACGCCAGCGGGGCTGAGGCTGACTGATCGACGCGTGGAGCCCGCCTGTCGGGTTCGTCTCCCTCCTCTCGCATGCAGGGTAGGGTCGACGCTGACGGTGATTTCCATTTCCAGGGGGCTTCATTCCCGGAGCTAGGCACACCGGCGTGCTTAGGGGGGAGGGCCTCGTCTTCAGGAGGGCAAAGGGGTCACCGGAGAGCTCAAGCACGAGCATACCCCCGACCACGATGGACGGAGAGCTCCGACGAACAAGGCTTGGAATATGATTAGCCTCCGATGAAAATGGGCATGGGGATGGGTTCTAGTGCCGTGGGTAAAGCTACCGGGGCTAAGGTGGATCTGTTGAGCCTTGGGTTCACCGGAATTCAACCGGACGTTGGCGACGGTGATGCTATCGGAGGCGAGCACGCGGAGCGGCTCCGACCTGTAAGTGCATCTAGTTCCCCTTAGTGATTTTGGTGGTTTGAAGACTTATAGGTTAAGTATCTAATGTGTTCATGAGTGTACACATGATCTATAAGTCGCTGAGGAGTTCGAAATATTCGATGAATATCGACCCCTAAAAATGTATATCTTCGGCTGAAGAAATTGGTCTGAAGCTGAAGAATTGAATCGCGAAGAAATTGCGATGAAATTGATATTCCTCATGAAGATATTGAAGATGAGGAATTCGGTGTGTCCTGAAGAAAATCAGTCTGAAGACTTTGAAGCATGAAGATTTATTATTTCTGTTTTATTTTCTTCACTCTTGAGTCATAGGAACATCGTGCTGTTAAAGGGGGTCGAGATAACACTTTGGAATGAATTTCCTCATGATGCTCAACCCAAGCCAAATACTACTAAAAGCCTCAAGTGAGGAATATGAGAGACATGAGGACTCTCACAGTTGAGGGCCCCGGCCATTACCGCAATTCGTGCCACATCACTGATCTTATCCACACCAACGGTCATATTATTTAAGGGCATTAATGTCAAATCATGCCGGGATGCTCCCAGGCTATAAATAGCCGCCCCACACAACCATTTGTTGGTTGGCTGCTCCGTTAGAAACTGACACTTGTCATAAGAGCAACCCGAATTCCTCAGAGTCTTCGAGAGTAATTCATCAGTGAGAAAATACCCAAAACACCAAACCATAAACCAAAAACCAAGTGATTGAGCATCACTGAAGAAGTTGTTCCTGTGTGGGACTGAAGCCTTTTACCTTTGAGGACTGTGCATCCTCCAGACGGTTAGGCGTCATGGTCTAGAGCAATCCTGCAGTCAATTGTGGATCCCCAGGTGACCAAGTTTGTGAGGGTTTGGAAGTCTACCCTGAAGACTTACCACGAATGTTGGGCGAGGACTGTGTGTTCTTAGCCCAAGGAGAATACGGTAGGGGTTGTGCGTCTCGGAACTGTGTGTGTTTTTGGTTTCAATACCAAGCCGCTCCAAACCAGATGTACAATTGTCACAGCAGTTGGAACTGGGTCATCAACCACTGTCTTCACTATGAAACGGGTTCTATTTCTTCAACTCTTTCAATTCCTCATATTGTATGTTTAAGATTTTCATTGTCACTGTTTGAAGAATTTGCTGAAGACTTTCTCTGAAATTCCTCAACCCCAAATTCTTCACGCGAGTTATTCTTCACTTGTTTTCTCTGTGCCTGCATACTGTGCAAACTGGTTTTCATATTCTTCACCTTGAAAACTGTTGTAGTGATACTTTGCACTCCTGATCCTTTACTGTTTTCACTGCAAGTTAGTCATCAGTGAGGAATTTCCTCAAAATGAATTTCCTCAGTGATGAAATTATAATAATCTCCTATTCACCCCCCCCCCCTCTAGTCGATATAACTCACTTTCACGACCGAATTGAAGCGAGGGGGAGATGGCTACGGGTCTAGGGAGGGCGCTAGTTTGATCGGCGTGCTCGGGGACCTCCTTTTATAGGCGCTCCACGCCGGTCCCGAAGCGGTTGTGGATAGGATTGGCGGCGACCACTTCTGACAGCGGACAGGGGCCGCAGGAGCAGGGTGCTGAGGCTGGGAGCTTGAGGAGGAGATGGGACTGCTCCACGGGGGCTAGCTGGTGCCCGGGGTGGCTCGGGCGGTGTTGTCCACTGCAGCGGCAGAAACGGATGCCGGCTAGCCACCAGGGTCGTCGTGCTGCTGCTTTGAGCGACGCAGGGCAGCGGCGACTAAGGGTCGGCTTGGCGTGCAAAACATGCGCTCTATGGGCGAGCACATGGACAGGGTCGTGGGGCTATGGCTTACGCGCCGGCACGGGCGCGAGCACATGCAAAACGTGCGCTCTACTCGTGCTCCGGGCATGCACGACACCTTCTCGACAGAATGCCAGAGTGGTCTAGATAGCTTAGATGCAACTGAAAATTAACAGAACTAGGTTAGAGGGTAAGGGAGGGCTGCTAGACATGTTGGTTTGTCTAGGCAAGCAAGTTCCCAATGTGATATTAGAACCATGCCAAATCTAGCCATGCAGTACACGTGCTCGACAAAATGCCATATCCAACTATGGGGGGTTTCGAAAAATTAAAATTGGGAGGCTAGGGCCTCTTTAGATTCTAAAGAGAGTGGTGAGGTTAGTTTGGCAAAAACAAAAACTTGCTAATGCATTTTTTGGAGAAAAGCAGTTCTCATCAGAAATTGCAGGCTGTTATTTTATGTAATTAAAATAATCCAATGGGGCTGAACTCCTGGACTTAAGGGTTTGGTAGGATGGGCTTCAAGCAGCAAAAAATTTTATGGCCGTCTGAGCAAGAAAAAATAGGTCTGCAATTCAATTTGTGAATCTGGTCCAGAATGGAAATGAGGTTGTGCTGCTCAAATTTTTCAAAGGAAAGTCGTGGATTTTTGCATAAAATTGAATCACATCCATCCCTTGATACCTCCAAAATTTTGTGGAATTTTTAAATGAATTTATGAAATGGTTGTGGCGCAAAAGGGGCTCTTAAAATACTAAAAATGCCTTTAAAGGAAATTAATCTTGGCAATTTTTATTATAAAAATATATCATTAAATGAATCAAATGAAATAGTCTAAAACAATTACTGAGGCACACAATGATCTTCAAAAGTGCTACTTGAGAGAAAAGTTTTTGTGAAGAGGCTTGAAATGAGCAATGAGAAAAATTACTTTTCAAAAAAATTATTCCAAGCAATATTTTAGTTAATAAAATTGTGGTTAAATTTTTGGGCTGTGACAACCATGGCGTCATCAAACCCCTCCAAGGACAAGTTCTTCGAGAAGGTTATCAATCCTTACCTGCCTGAGGTGATGAAGCACCCTCAAACCATTGAGATGCGTGATGGGGTGCTTCACATCTAGGATGTTCAAGAGCACAAGAAGATGGGGAACCTCGAGGCTAGGTTTTAGGCGGTGGAGCAGGAGATTTTCAGGTGCCAAGGCATGGTGGAGCATGGACTCACTGCCAACCACTCCATGATCACGGAATTCAGCTGTGATTTAAAGGTGGATGGCAGGCCCTTGGAGGATATCGGCTTCACCCTCAACGAGCAAATCAATTTTTTGTAAGGTCAAATCTTCGATCTTCAAAACCAAATCTTTGAGTATGAAGCAAGGTTTAAAGGTATGAGTTTAGTTGCCAGTTGCAGGACTCTAGAGACTTGTGCCTCTTCTTATAATGGTGAGCCACTGCCATGGAAGCTGGAGGACATGTTTGACGCTACCTCATCATGTACACCACCACCTCCATCTTCACCACCGAACAAGGAGAATTGAGTACATGGGTATGGGCACTCCCCTTGGCTTGTGCCAAGCTTGGGGGAGGCGCCCCGGTATCATATCACCATCATTCTTATTTTCTTTATCCAACTTAGTTCGATATTTAGTTATTTCATGATTTAGTCAAATAAAAGTTTAGTTTGATCCTTTTCTTTTGAGTGCAAGTTTCGTGATCTATCTATCTATGTAATCGAGTGAGAGTTATATACAAAGTTAGTTTGAGTTTTTACTTCTTTACTTTCTTGCTGCAATCAAAATAAAGGAAAATAAAAAATATCATATGCCAATCTTATAGTAACTAGTGACATCACATAAGGATAAGTATAACTGGTAAAATTTGTTGAAGGTTGACACACATAGCATTGGTCGATGATGGAACACATGAAAGAATTAATAAAGTAAGAGAATATTTACATGCAAATACACTAGCCTTGACATCTTTTATGATTGTGAGGCCCCATTAATTATAATATGCGAAAACTGTTGACATTGGACAAGGAAGACGATGTAAAGATTTATGCTTGTTCACATTCACATAGAAGTTATATTGTTATGGATCCTCTAACATGTGGTTCTTGCCCAATACCTTTGCTAGCCAAAAACTCCGCACTAAGTAGAGATACTACTTGTGCATCCAAAACCTTAAACCCAAATCCTTACCTATGGATTGAGTAAGATCCTTCAAGTAAGTTGTCATCGGTGCACAAAGCAATAAAAAGTTCTTCTAAACATGTTCGATCATTTAGTGTAAGGGAAATTAAGTGTTGTACAAATTTGTGATGGTGATAATAAAAGCGATGGACTGCATAATAAAGGTTGTCATCACATGGGTTAATAAAACGTAATGTTCCTTTGCACTAAGAGATTTAGCATACAACCAAAAAGCGCATGACAACCTCTGCTTCCCTCTGCAAAGGACCTATCTTTTACCTTTATGTATATACTTTTGTGCAAGAGTCAAATTATTTTCCTCTAATTCCCTTATCTTATTTTTCGCAAGCATCATGTGGTGGGGAAAGATCTAGACATATATATCCAGCTGAATGTGTGTGGTCATGAGTTATTATTGTTGACATCTTCCTTGAGGTGAATACGTTGGGAGGCAACACTATAAGTCCCTATCTTTCTACGTGTCCAGTTGAAACCTTTTGCTCATATATATGCGGTGAGTGTTAGCAACCATAGAAGACTAAATTATGGTTGAGTATGTAGACTTGCTTAAAAGTCCGCTATGTGACCCTTCGTGAAAGTATGATGAATTGTGTTGCAAAGTTGGGTGAAAACATAGTTTGTTAGTTTTCGGTAGAGTTTATGCTTCATAGTTCGATGTTGTGATGAATTGCTACTTGTTTATAAGAAGCCTTTATGATAAAAGTTATATGATGAAAATATTGTGATGAAGTATTTTATAAAGTTTTATATGTTGTTATAATAATGAGCATGATGTTGCTATGTCCGTATTTTGTTTTTATCGACACCTCCTCAAAGCATGTGGTCATGATTTTCGTTATCGACTTTCGCTTGAGGACAAGCGAGATCTAAGCTTGGACGAGTTGATACGTCCATTTTGCATCATATGTTGTTACTGATATTTATAGTGTTTTTATGCATTTTGCCACTTGGTGGAGTAATTCTAATGCCTTTTCTCTCACAATATGCAAGGTTTACATCAAGTGGGAGAATGCCGACAGATGAAATTCTGGACCTGAAAAAACTACGTTAGAGATACCTATTCTGCACATCTCCAATTGGACTGAAACTTTATGGAGATTTATTTTATGATAAATAAAAAATAATGGAGCGAAGAAGTACCGGAGGGGGGCTACCAGGCGCCCACTACACACCAGGGCGCGCCAGGCACACTAGCGCAACCTGATGTCTAGTTGGCCCCCTAGCCCATCTCTCACGATCATCTTCTGGTATAAAATCCCTTTTACCATGAAAAATTAAGAGGAGAACTTTCGGGACGAAGCACCGCCGTCTCGAGACGGAACCTGGGCAGGAGCACTTTTTCCCTCCGGCGGAGCGATTTTGCCGGAGGAACTTTGTATAAGGGGTTTCCTGCATAGAGTTATAATATAAGTCATGTACCCCCTTTGTATTTATCCCGTTGTATAAGGGGTTTCCTGCATATGTTCCACACCTGTACATGTATATATATTGGCCTATGGCCTCATGGGAATACAAGTTGCTTATTCCTAACATGGTATTAGAGCCTTAGGTTTTTTTTTCGCACGCGCAACTCGTGCTCCGATCCAATACCCTGCTAGTGCCCGATCTCGTGTTGCTGCTGATTCCGCGACGAGCCTCGTCTGCTACCTGTCACGTCGTCTCCCGTCATGCAGCTCCCGCCGCCCTCCCATCACGCGCCAGAGTCCCACTGATGGTGCTTCCCAAGCGGCTCGATCCAGGACGGGATCAGATCTGCCTGCTTCCCGAGCGGCTCGATCTAGGACGGGATCGGATCCGGTCTCTTCTCCCGCCCCCGATCCTATAGGATCCCGCTGCTGCTGCCTCCAATCCATCAGCACCTCATCTCGCCGCTACTCCCGATCCTATAGGATACGGTCTCTTCTCGTCCTGCCTCGTCCCCGCTCCATCTCGCGGTGGCTCCAGGTCAAGGCGGCTCCTGATCCAGGTCGAGGCGCCGCCCCATCCCACCCCATCTCGCCAGATCGAGGCGCCTCCAATCCTGCTGTCGACACGGACGCGGTTTCAGACGCGGATGTTGTTCGTTGACTGCGATTCCTAAAAAAATGGTCTACACCAGCACGCAACGTTGCAGTCCCTTGCTTCCCGTGACTCCTGACGGCTATGCTGGTAGTTCTTCTGTTTCTCCTGCGAGCTCTACATATGGTGATTATCGCTCTACACCGACTCCTCTCGCGACTTTCATCGGTGCATGTCGCTCTTCCCCGACACCTCTCGCGACTTTCAACGGTTGTCCTGGTGCCTATGACTCCATGGACTGCTCTTCGTCCATGCGTCTTCCCTTGGCGCTTGTCTGCACATGGCCTCGTCTTCTCCACCGGTCTTTGCAGACGATACGGGACATGCTACACCGCCATATTTAGCAGCTTCCACAGGTGGTGGTGGTCGCTTCTCTCCTCGTGCCATTACGCCGCCTACTTCAGTGTGTACTTCATCGAGGACGAGATTGCGCGGCTTCATGCCCTGCTGCTTGCCTTCGACTCTCCGTTGTCGGGTGTGTCTACATCGACATCTTCAGTTGCGCCCCTGACTGATCAGGAGATTGGACGATTTCGATGTCTGCTAGCTCCATCTTTTGTTTCTTCATCGACAGGTTCTGTTGGTTCTACTATGGACTCTTCTGGCATTGTGAGACCACCTTCTACACACGCAGGTACATCTCCGTGGGTTCTTGATACTGGAGCATCTTTGTATATGACTCATGATTCATCCACTCTGTCATCTACTCGACCTCTTGATTCTCCTATTCATGTTCTTACTGCCGATGGTACTTATCTCCCGGTCACTGGACGAGGCACTCTTAGTACTTCATCTTTTCATGTTCCCGATGTTGCTCATGTTCCTCGGCTTACCATGCAGCTCCTTTCTGGTGGCCAGATTGTTGACTCTGGTCATCGGGTCATTCTTGACTTTGACTCATGTTCAGTTCTGGACCGTCACACTGGTGCTCTTCTTGGTGCTGGCCCCCGGCGCCGTGACTCTCGGGGTCTCTGGGAGCTTGACTGGCTTCACCTTCCATCCGCTGCCACCGCAGCCAGTCTCTCCTCCTCTGTTGCCTTGTCTACCAGCTCTTTTCAATAGTGGCATCATCGTCTGGGTCATTTATGTGGCTCCCGTCTCTCATCCTTAGTTCGACGTGGTCTTCTTGGATCCGTCTCCGGTGGTGTGTCTTTAGACTGTTAGGGCTGGCGGCTTGGTAAACAGGTTCAGTTACCTTATCCTCATAGCGAGACTCTGTCTCAGCGTCCTTTTGACCTTGTTCACTCGGATGTTTGGGGTCCAGCTCCCTTTTCCTCGAAGGGAGGCCATCGCTACTATATTATCTTTATAGATGATTTCTATCGATACACGTGGATCTATTTTATGTCTTCTCGTAGTGAGGTATCATCTATCTATAAGTGTTTTGCTGCCATGGTTCACACTCAGTTCTCTACGTCTATTCGTGTGTTCCGTGCTGACTCTGCTGGAGAGTATATCTCCAAGATGTCGCGTGGATTTCTCGCTGAGCAGGGTACACTTGCTCAGTTCTCTTGTCCTGGTGCTCATGCTCAGAATGGTGTGGCTGAGCGCAAGCATCGCCACCTTCTTGAGACGGCTCGTGCGGTGATGATTGTTGCCGCTCTCTCGCCTCATTTCTGGGTTGAGGCCGTCTCCACCTCCACTTATCTCATCAATCTACAACCTTCTGCTGCTCTACAAGGTGGTGTTCCTTTTGAGCGTCTTTTTGATCATTCTCCTGATTATTCGATGCTTCGCCGGTTTGGTTGTGTTTGTTGTGTTCTTCTTGCCCCTCGCGAACGCACCAAACTGACCGCTCAGTCTGTTGAGTGTGTCTTCTTAGGCTACAGTGATGAGCATAAGGGCTATCGTTGTTGGGATCCTATCGGTCGTCGGATGCATATCTCTCGGGATGTGACTTTTGACGAGTCTCGTCCCTTCTACCCACGCCCATCTTCCTCGACCTTTTCAGTGGAGGATATATCTTTCCTCACTTTTCCTGATACACCTCTCACCCCCATCAAGCCTATGCATATTCGTTCCACTCCCTCTGCTTCTCCACCTCTTGTCGATTTGCTACCACCATCTCCCATGGTTTCCTCTTCTGGCATGTCACCGGATTCTGCACCTTCATCTCCGGTGACTTCTACGTCTTCACCCCCCGATTCTACCTTGGCGATCCCCCATTGCATTGTTCCATCTTTTCCTCAGTGTTACACTCGTCGTTCACGTCATGTGGATGCCTCTGTGGATGCCTCTGCGGATGTGTCGTCATCCTCATCTCAACCTCCCTATGCCTTGCGTTCTTGCCCTCGTCTGCCTGTTGATCGCCTTGGATTTCCCACCGTTGGTGTTGCTGTTCTTGAGCCGACTTCCTATCGTCAGGCTGTTGTTCTTCCTGAATGGCAGTTTGCGATGGCAGAGGAGATTGCTGCTCTTGAACGCACTGGTACATGGGATCTTGTTTCCCTTCCTCCCGGAGTCCGTCCCATCACTTGTAAGTGGGTCTACAAGGTTAAGACTCGCTCCGATGGTTCTCTTGAGCATCACAAAGCTCGTCTCGTGGCTCGTGGTTTTCAGCAGGAGCATGGTCGTGATTATGACGAGACTTTTGCTCCTGTGGCTCATATGACCACTGTTCGTACACTTCTTGTCGTGGCCTCTACACACCACTGGTCTATATCTCAGCTTGATGTTAAGAATGTCTTTCTTAATGGTGAGCTGCGTGAGGAGGTGTACATGCAGCCACCACCTGGGTATTCTGTTCCTGATGGCATGGTATGTCGTCTTCGTCGCTCTCTCTATGGCCTTAAGCAAGCCCCTCGCGCCTGGTTTGAGCGTTTTGCCTCTGTGGTGGCTGCCGCTGGTTTTTCAGGGAGTGCTCATGATCCAGCATTGTTTATTCACCTTTCTCCTCGTGGTTGGAGTCTTCTTCTTCTCTATGTTGATGACATGATCATCACTGGGGATGATCCGAGTATATTGCCTTTGTAAAGACCCGTCTTAGTGAGCAGTTTCTTATGTCTGATCTTGGACCTCTTCGCTACTTTCTTGGGATTGAAGTCTCTTCTACCTCTGATGGCTTTTTTATATCCCAGGAAAAGTATATCCAGGATCTTCTTGCTCGTGCTGCTCTTATTGACGAGCGCATTGTTGAGACTCCTATGGAGCTCAATGTTCACCTCCGTGCTACTGATGGTGATCCCCTACCTAACCCGACGCGTTATCGTCATCTTGTTAGCGGTCTTGTCTATCTAGTTGTCACTCGTCCGGATATCTCTTATCCGGTTCGTATTCTGAGTCAGTTCGTCTCTGCTCCCACATCGGTTCACTATAGTCATCTCCTTCGTGTTCTCCTATATCTTCGGGGCACGATCTCTCATCGTCTATTCTTTCATCACTCCAGTTCTTTACAGCTTCAGGCATATTCGGATGCTACGTGGGCTAGTGATCCTTCATATCGCCGTTCACTTTCTGCTTATTGTATTTTTCTTGGTGGTTCTCTCATTGCCTGGAAGACGAAGAAACAGATTGCAGTTTCCCGTTCGAGTGCAGAGGCTGAGTTGCGAGCGATGGCTCTTTTGACGACAGAGGTGACTTGGTTACGGTGGTTACTTCAGGATTTCGGTGTTTCTGTCACTACACCGACTCTGCTCTTATCTGACAGTACAGGTGCTATTAGCATTGCGCATGATCTTGTAAAGCATGAGCTCACCAAGCATATTGGTGTTGATGCTTTCTATGTGCGCGCTGGTGTACAGGATCAGGTTATTGCTCTTCAGTATGTGCCTTCCGAGTTACAGTTGGCGGATTTCCTGACGAAGGCCCAGACTAGAGCACAACATGGCTTTTATCTCTCCAAACTTAGTGTTGTTCATCCACCATGAGTTTGAGGGGGGTGTTAGAGCTATAATATAAGTCATGTACTCCTTTGTATTTATCCCGTTGTATAAGGAGTTTCCTACATATGTTCCACACATGTACATGTATATATATCGACCTATGGCCTCATGGAAATACAAGTTGCTTATTCCTAACACTTCCCTCCTCGAGGGGGAAATCAAGGCCATCGTCATCAGCAGCAACCCTCTCATCTTGGGGAGGCCAATCTTCATCAACATCTTCATCAGCACCATCTCCTCTCAAAACCCTAGTTCATCTATTGTACTCAATCTTTTACCGGAACCTCGGATTGGTACTTGGGGTGTGTCTAGTAGTGTTGATTACATCATGTAGTTGATGCTTTATGGTTTATTTGGTGAAAGATCATATGCTCAGATTCATTACGTTATTTAATACCTCTCTGATCATGAACATGTTTATCACTTATTAGTAGTTATTTTTATTCGTGAAGCCACGAGAGGAATCATGTTACAAGTAGTCATGTGAAGTTAATATTCGTTCGATATTTTGATGATATAACACCGCTTCATATCCGGAGTGAAAATTCTAGTCCTAACCTCGATTGGTTGGGCTCAATGGCGACAAACTTGCATCGTTACCATGTTAAAGGTATTCTCTTCTTGCTAATGTCCTGCTCTTTGATGGTTGGTTTCGATAATCAGGATAGAAGTCCTTGTCCTAGCCATGTTCAGTTAGACATGGCAACAGTAGCGTAAGGGTGCTTATACTATCTTAAAAGCGTTGTTGCAGAAGAAAACGACTTGGTCATAGATGTTTACTTCAACTTGTAACGACTTAATCAACTTAATCATCTTGTAATGAATTAATCAACTTAATCACGGGTTGGCTTTATTGTGTAATTCGCTAAATAATTGCTCCCTTTGTTTCATAATATAAAATATTATTATAGGCTAAATAATTACTCCCTTTGTCCTATAATATAAAACATTATTATAGGACAAGGTGATTCGATGCTCACGCTTAAAAATTACTCCCTTTGTCCTATAATATAATATAAAATACAGTCAGCTTAATAATTACTCCCTTGGTCTCATAACATAAAATGTTACTATAGGACAAGGCAATTTAGTGCCACGCTCACGCTCAGTCGCACCCGCAATAAACAAAAAATTCAAAATAAATACATAAATATTACAAATAATTTGATTTTTTTGTATGAAATATAATTTGTTGGGTATGGTACACTCCAAGTTCCAGATCATTTTGACATTTGACTAGCTCTTGACGAAAAAGACAAATTTGATGTTTGTGAAAATAAATATTGTCCATGTATTATTTCAATTCAATTTATCTTTTTATTGAGAGCTACTCATATGTTTAAATGATATAAATTTAAAACGCACCAAATTATCATTCATGCAAAAAATCAGATTCGTTTTCAATTATTTTAGTATTTTTTGTGAATTTTCTCTTCAGGGGGCTCAGAAAGGGATTCAAATTTGCTTCCAATTATTTTACTATTTTTTTTTATTTTCTCAGGCTCAGAAATGGATATTCGGTTATTACATCCCAATGATGCAGAGGTCAGGGGTTTGATCCCCTTTTCAAAGAAAACGTTGGGTTTGATCCCCTTTTCAAAGAAAACGTGCAAATTCACTAATATGTGACTCAATTATGAGATGCAATCACATGTACTATCAGATTAGTAAACATAGTATACAACGTAAATCAGTTGGATTGCTTTGGAAGATTATTGGATCACCACATCAAACCCATGCACAAATAGCACCAACATACATCAGAAAATACAAGAATGCAGCCTTGCGTTTACAAAGTTCCGCACTAGTCGTGCAAGATATGATCGTTCTTGTAAACAAAGTTCCGCACTTCTTCCGTTCCAGAATATAAATATTTTAACAGATTCCAATAGATACCACATACGGATGTATATAGACATATTTTAGAATGTAGATTCATTCATTTTGCTCCATATGTAGTACCTATTGAAATCTCTAAAAAGACATATATTTAGGAGTAGATCAACAATAGCAACGGAACCTTTTAAGCTAAGCTGAGTAAAAAGGACACCTAGTTTCCTGAATAGCTACAGTGAGCTAGCGATTCATCATCTCCCTTCTCTGCAAAGCCGGAACATAGTTCTGCCTAAACTCAAGAGGAAATCATGGACGGGGACTGCCCAGGGACGAACCATTCAAAGGGCACCTCTTCATCCTCGAGGAATTGGAGCCACGATATTGTTCGGGTGCTGGAAGGGCAAACACTTCATTGGGTGTTGGAAGTACCGACATTCCATTATCTTCTTGGATGGCAGGGCTAAGCGCTCCTGCTTTATCTATAACAAGAATGTAAGTTAACAACTCCAGGGATCAAACTAGCTAGAACATGAAAAAAACAGAAATGCAATTCAGGTTACTAACGTAGAAGAGTCAATTGCAAGAAACCACAACATTTGCGGCTAGGTTTGCAGAAAACCACCAAGTCCGTTGCAAAAAACACCACAATTTCTCTAATCTTATTGCAAAAAGCACTGATCGGGTGATTAGATCCGTTTGATCGCTTTCTGACAAGAGGGACCGAATTTTAAGGAGCTGGCATGGCAAAAAAGATATGACACACACACACACCCCTGGAATCTAAAAAAGACATTCCTAACCGCAAATAGATAGAATAGCATAGGCTAAATTGTAAAAAAGCCTAACAGGATAAGATCTTTTTCTGAAAAAAGAAGAAGAGAGGATAAGGTGGAGCTGCACTGAGCGGTAGCAGCAGCCGGTGGGCTCGAGCTCCACCGCGCTGGAGGACCAGGGCCAGTGGGCTCGAGCTCCCCCACGCCAGAGCTGCACTTTGCGGTAGCAGCAGCCGCACGGGCGCGAGCACCAGTGGCGTCAGACCTCGCCGGTACGGTCTCACACGGCGAGGCGGACCTTGCCAGCACGAATGATGGACCTTACCGTCCATCCCGGCCTCAGACGGCATGGCGGACCTCGCCGGCACGGACGGCTACGGGGCGGAGGAGGCTGCCCGTGGAGAGCACCTCGCCGGTGGTGGCCGGCGATGTGGAGTGTCGCAGCATCCGCCATGGGTGGATCTTGGAGGTCCACCGGCATGGTCTCTCCAACGAGCACCAGTAGGAATGGCGGCAGCCGCAGGGAGCCCGTCCGGAGGGGCGACGACCGGAGCTCAACCTCCCGCAGCATGTCGTCTAGCAGCCGCCGCCGCCGCCGCAACCTGCCCTGCTGCCGCCGCCGCATGATTATCGGGAGCAATGGGGTTGCTCGGGAGCAATGGGGTTGCTCGGGAGCAGGGGGTTGATTGCGTTTTCTTATTTGTTTCAGGGGTGTGTATGCTAATTTTTTGCTATGTCAGCTCCTCAAAATTCGGTCCCACTTGTCACAAAGCGATCAAACGGATCTAATCACCCGATCAGTGCTTTTTGCAATAAGATTAGAGAAATTGCGGTGTTTTTTGCAACGGATTAACAACTTGGTGGTTTTCTGCAAACCTAGCTGCAAATGTGGTGGTTTCTTGCAATTGAATCCAACGTAGAAAGATAATTAATTTGAAGATAGAGATCTGGACTCAGGGTTAACTTGTCTCACATGGATAAACTATGT
Organism: Hordeum vulgare subsp. vulgare; assembly: GCF_904849725.1. Classification (NCBI taxonomy): domain Eukaryota; kingdom Viridiplantae; phylum Streptophyta; class Magnoliopsida; order Poales; family Poaceae; genus Hordeum; species Hordeum vulgare. The sequence goes on from NC_058524.1 coordinate 418,486,043, forward strand.
TTGTTAATTTCCTCAGATCTTTATTAGCAAGTCTGTAATAATGCTTTCGTTATCTTGGTCATACACATTCATGTAGTCCTGCTGTAGTTTTCTATGAATGGGTAAGTTGCAACTTGCTGATGACCTGAACTGTCGTATTTTGGTTACATAAGTTTCAACTTTCAACTTGTTAGTAACTTAAGACATGCAGGAAGATAACAACAGAGAAGAGGGGTGTACCACTGTTAAGCATGTTTAATCTGGGATCCCAACCAGGCAGACATGACCCTGCATTCCTTTGCCATGATTCATCAAACCCAGCAAGCTCATCTGCAAGAGAAGAAAAATAACAGCATCAGAAACAGCTTGAATAAGGGTTCCAGCAACAGAATGACACTAGAACAGTAAAACCTTCACTTAAGTTCTGCAAAGTTTGCATGCTGTTAACTTTTCCATCGCAGTTCAGTTTTCTAGTCAGTGCATGACCCTGCAGCAACCGAATCATAGCTCTAAATCATATCCTTGGTGTAGTCTAATACAGAAATAAAGTCAGATGTCTGGGTTGTGAAGAACACGCACCTTATTGCCAATGCCACGTGCAATCCTGTGAGTTGCTTTACCACTTGTTGTGTCTGCTTCCTTGCTTTCTTCCATTGTAACCTAGAGAAGACATGACAGAAACAATCACCACCAGAACTTTACACCTTAACAGATGACAGCAATGCTGAGAGGGACTTACTCCATCTCCACCACTCCTCCTAGTGGTTGAAGACATATAACATGCCCCATTTGAACCACCATATGTAACAGTTGAGCTCTGAAACATATATGTCTGTGGCTGATGATATGATGTGCCAGCCCGGACGTACTCTTTCCCAATTTTCTCATGCCTAGGTCTCTTATTGTCTGTTAAAAGCTATCAGCATTAGTATCCTACCCTAATTTTCAGCTGTTTTGTCAATCTTACTGACATGTACAAAGCACATATTCTCAACAGTCGTTCGATAAATGAAAGAGAATCGATAAATGAAAGAGAATCACATCTGAGTAAGGATCCAGGGAACGAATAACATGATAGCAGGTTAGCCTGGCAACAATACGAGCTACCACAAAAATCTTAAATGATAACAGCAAAAAAAAAAAACGAATGATGAGTTTGAATATTTCTAATGTATACTACCACAACTACAGGTTTACTCCAAAACAATCCTGTGGATTCCCGAGTCTATAAGGACACAAATTGGTCCAGGGTTCCAGGCCATAAGGGGCATGCACTAAATTGCATAAGAAAAAACAGCATCATTACCAAAGTCATATATCTTTATCTTCATTCAATTACTAACAGACAAGCTGAAACTAGATTGCAAAAAGTAACATGCAGGCAGCTGGAGAAACTCCTATTAACAGCATAACATAAACCAACCTTGAACTTCTTCATCAGGGTCCTCCACATATGGCTCTTTGCTAATCCTTGGATGTTTCATAGAGTTAGTTTTCTTCTTCTTGTCATGTTCATTCGCATCTGCACCATCCTCCCCATCTGAAGACAACTCCTCGATAATCGGCCCTTTTGGCCTGCTTGGTTCAGGACCTTGCTGCTGGAAGCCTCCTCCATTTAGAGCTCTCTGTGGCCCGAACATGCTTGAACCAAAAAAGCTTTGCTCAAACAGGCTAGGTCCAATCATAGAACCAGAGGGATTGGTGAAGAATGGATCATCAAAGGGATTTGACCCACCAAAGAAACTGGACATAAGGTTCCCAGGAGGTACAAAGCCGCCAAAAGCAGGAAAAGGGTCCCCGAAACCAAAGAGACCACCTCTCCCGCCCCTTCCCCTTTGCATCTTGTACTGAAGCTCTCTGCCCAGTTAAAAGGCGCGTGAAATGTAAACAACAGTGTTACTATTTCTTAGAAGGGTGTTCATCATTTATGCCACCAGTTGTGTCCCACTACTCAGTTTTGCCATTAGAAATTGCAACTGCTCAAAAATGCTATCGCTCCATTAAGCACATGCTCAAAAATGTCACTAGACACCATTACTGCCAGATCAAACCCCGTTTACCATGTTATAATAACCAGCTCTCCCCCTATTTCATTACAAGAAAGTGTGGGTCTCACTTAATCCGACAACGTTTTTATTTTCATCTAAAATTATTCAGTTGCTTACTCCTGACAAGTGGGGCCCACACTTATCATTGTCAGATATAGAGATCAGACATGTCGGCCTAGGGGTAATTTTGTCATATAACATGGTCAACGGGTTTGACCTGACAATAAGGTTGTCTAATGGCATTTTCGAGCAAACATCCAATGGAGCAATGGCATTTTTTAGGTATCTAATGGCATTTTGAGCAAGCATCTCACAGAATGATGCCATTTTCAAGCAGTTATAACTTCAAATGGCAAAAGTGGGTAGTGGGACACAACTAGTGGCATAAATTATAAAAAACCCTTAGAAAACAGGAATCCAGATCCAAACATGATGTATGAATTCTTAGCCAAAAGGTTGTACTCAGTACTCAAATCCAGGAATCCAGATCCATACATCGAAGTTAGAACAAAGCATACACAAACAGCAATCTAATCTATCAAACATAACAAGAAGTAAAATTAAGAAATTTACACACCAGGGCCCTACTTCGCAAGCATCTCTGACAGGATAAAAAATGGCATGAAAGTGTGATCAAGATGCTAACATCGCTACAGTATGTTGCTAAGGAATAACAAAACAGAAGCATCCGGTCGAAGATATATCAATCCAATATGTTTCATTCTAACACCAGGTACACATGCAGAATTGCAATGGTCATCCAACCAAATCCCACTGGAATGGCTGAGAGACTGAATACTTATTGCTCAGTTCAGTAGCACTGTTGTGGTGCAATGGGCTGTACATTTCTATGTTCTTGTCGTATGCATGCCTACATATTATGAATGCCACGACGGACAAACTAGATCACAGCAGCAGCATCTATTCACCACGAAATAACACTAAAAGCGAGTTTTATATTACCGGGTCAAACTGCCGTGCATCCCTAACACAAACCCTAGCTCGGATTTTTGTCACGCACGTACCAAAAAAATGCACGCAAAACACCCAAAAATCGCCGGGAAATGCCCTGGTTCCCGCCGGAGACGGCCCCGGGCAAGAATAGAATCAAGGGACGGATGGTTATCAACTACCGGAACAACAGAACAACTAGTCCAAAACGAGATGAAATCGCCGCGAAAAAATACGAATGAACCTCGAAAATTCAGTGGCGAGGATCGGAAGTCACATGTACGGATTTGGGGCGGAACCAACCGAACCTGAAGTTCCCGACGAGGAGGCTAGGGCGGCGGGCGAATCGCGACCCCGATGCGAGTAGGATGCAGGTGTTCCGAGCTCGCGATTTGAGAATTTGGGGGGAGAGAAGCTGGTGATGAGTTGCCCTTGGGCGAGCGAGCTGCGTGTCGTGTCTCAGTCGTCGAGGCTCGAGAAGTCTCTAGACGCGGGCCAGGGCCGGGTTAAGGGTCTCATTTTACGTAAAGTAGTATGCTCGAGATGCGTTAGCCCATGCATTATCTCGGCCCATCTTATTTACTCACGCACGCGTAACCGAGCCGACGGGAAAAATCATTGTTCCTTTTCATATAAAAAGTTGAAAGAAGGAAAAAGCACGAGGGGAATTTTTTTGGTATATGGAAAGAAAATAGTAACTTAATAAAAATGTAACAAATTCTGAAAATATTGTTGAAATAAATTCGACTTTTCATTGTACTGGTAAAAAAAATCACTAAAAAAATCTCGTGACTTCTTTTTTTAAAAGACAAAAAACCTTCAAAATAATGTGAATAGTTATCTCTAAGAGCAAATAAATTTTAGATCTTTTGTCCTAAAGTCAACATTGGTTTTCTATTTGTGAAAAAATATATACTAGTGCAAAAGAAAGTCAAGTTTATTGTAAAAAAAACTTCCAATTTTTTTTGAATTTTTTAAATTTGTCAAAGAAAAGGAAAATGATTACCATCACCCAACGAATCTGCAATTTTTGCCCGTCGCTTTGCACGATCTACACGTGTCCTGTGGGCCTACACACGTCTCCACTCGTGAAACAACTCCTAGTTGTGCTCTCCTCTCTCTCTCTCTCTAGCATTATCTTCTTCCCATGTTATAGATCACGACGAGTCACTGGTAGCCGGCCCCGCCATGACACCCACCTAACCGGCCAGCATCGTCGATGATACGTCTCAAACGTATCTATAATTTTTTATGGTTTCATGCTGTTATCCTGTCATCTTCGGATGTTTTATGTACCTTTTATATCTTTTTTGGGACTAACTTGTTAATTCAGTGACAAGTGTCAGTTCCTGTTTTTTCTATGTTGTTGGCTCTTTTCAGATCTGATTTTGGAACGGAGTCCAAACGGAATAAAATCCCCGAAATGATTTTTTTCTGAACGGAAGAAGATCACGGGCCTTGAGGGCCAAGCCAGGAGGGCTACAGGGGACCCACAAGCCCCCTATCCGCCACCAGGGGGCGGCGGCCAGCAGGCTTGTGGCCTCCCTGACGCCCCCCCCCGACCTAGCTCCTTCGCCTATATATTCCCTAAAATATAGAAAAAAATCAAGGGATCCGCAAAAATACTTTTCCGTCGTCGCAAACTTCTGTTTCCGCGAGATCTCATCTGGAGACCCTTCCCGGTGCCCTGTCGGAGGGGACTTTGGAGTTGGAGGGCTTCTTCATCATCATCATCGCCCCTCCAATGACTCGTGAGTAGTTCACTTCAGACCTACGGGTCCGTAGTTAGTAGCTAGATGGCTTCTTCTCTCTCTTGGATCTTCAATACAAAGTTCTCCATGATCTTCATGGAGATCTATCCGATGTAATCCTCTTTGGCGATGTGTTTGTCGAGATCCGATGAATTGTGGATTTGTGATCAGATTATCTATGATATATATTTGCGTCTTTGCTGATTTCTTATATGCATGATTTGATATCCTTGTAAGTCTCTCCGAGTCTTGGGTTTTGTTTGGCCAACTAGATCTATGATTCTTGCAATGGGAGAAGTGCTTGGTTTTGGGTTCTTACCGTGTGATGACCTTTCCCAGTGACAGTAGGGGCAGCAAGGCACACATCGTGTAGTTGCCATCAAGGGTAACAAGGTGGGCTTTGTCGTAGATATGAGATTGTCCATCTACATCATGTCATCTTGCTTAAGGCGTTACTCTGTTTTTTTGGACTTAATACACTAGATGCATGCTGGATAGCGGTCGACGTGTGGAGTAATAGTAGTAGATGCAGAAAGTATCAGTCTACTTGTTTTGGACATGATGCCTATAGATATAATCATTGCCATAGATGACGTCATGACTTTGCACGGTTCTATCAATTGCTCGGTAGTAATTCGTTCACCCACCGTCTATTTGCTTTCATGAGAGAAGCCACTAGTAAACACTACGACCCCGGGTCTATTCACACCTATCGTTTCCACTTTCGCTTTTACTTTGCTTTGTTACTTTGTTGCTTTCATTTCTCACTTGGCAAACAATCTATAAGGGATTGACAACCCCTTCATAGCGTTGGGAGCAAGTTTTGTGTTTGTGCAGGCACTTGTGATACCCCTTCACTGAATCGATACCTTGGTTCTCAAAACTGAGGGAAATACTTACCACCGCTGCGCTACATCACCCTTTCCCCTTCGAGGGAACACCAACGCAAGGCTCCAAGGCCACGGGGAAATCCTTTGCATATTTGCCTAGGAAGTCCCTAAAGGCGTAGCCGTAGCAGAAGGATTCATGGTGTCGTTGCTGAGGAGAATCAAGACAAGAATAGTCTCCCGTCAGCACGTGTTTCTGGCGCCGTTGGAAGGTCTTTTGTTGCAGCAGCAGAAGTATTTCTGGCGCCGTTGCCGGGGAAGGAGAGATCTATCCAAGTAGGTCTCACAAACTCATCTCCTGCATTTACTTTTTTGCGAGTTGCCTCTCTTTTTCCTCTTCCCCACTTCACATTTGACGTTTCCATTTGCCATTTGCCTTTTTGCCTTTCTCCTTTGCCGTTTTCTGTTGCCTTTGCCGTTTTCCTTTGCCGGTTTTCTTGCTTGCTTGTGTGCTTGTTTGTTTGTTGAAGTCATCATGGCTGAAAACACCAAACTTTGCGACTTCTCGAGCACTAATAATAATGATTTTATTAGTACTCCGATTGCTCCCGCCACTAGTGCGGAATCGTATGAAATCAACGCAGCTTTGCTGAATCTTGTTATGAAAGAGCAATTATCTGGCCTTCCTAGTGAAGATGCCGCATCCCATCTCAATACCTTCATTGAGCTTTGCGATATGCAAAAGAAAAGAGATGTGGATAATGACGTGATTAAGTTGAAGCTTTTTCCTTTCTCGTTGCGAGATCGCGCAAAAACTTGGTTTTCTTCTTTGCCTAAAAATAGTATCGATTCTTGGGATAAGTGCAAAGATGCTTACATATCCAAGTATTTTCCGCCGGCTAAGATCATCTCCTTATGTAACGATATCATGAATGTCAAGCAACTTGATCATGAACACGTTGCACAATCTTGGGAGAGGATGAAGCTTATGATTAGAAATTGTCCCGCTCATGGCTTGAGTTTGTGGATAATTATACAATCTTTTACGCTGGCTTGAATTTCGCTTCTCGCAATATCTTGGACTCCGCCTCAGGTGGAATGTTCATGGAAATCACGTTAGGAGACGCTACAAAACTCCTAGACAATATCATGACCAACTACTCTCACTGGCACACTGAAAGGTCGCCTGCTAGCAAAAAGGTACACGCTATAGAAGAAATTAACTCGCTTAGTGCTAAGATGGACGAGTTGATGAATTTGGTTGCTAGTAGAAACGCTACTTTAGATCCTAATGACATGCCACTATCTTCCTTGATTGAGAGTAGCAACGCTAGTTTGGACGTTAACTTTGTTGGTAGGAACAATTTTGGCAATAACAATGCTTTTAGAGGAAACTATGTTCCTAGGCCTTTTCCTAGTAACTCCTCTAACAATTATGACAATTCCTACAACAACACTTATGGAAATCACAGCAAATTACCCTATGATTTAGAGAGTAATATCAAAGAGTTCATCAACTCTCAAAACATTTTCAATGCGTCCAAAGAGGAAAAACTACTCAAAATAGACGATTTGGCTAAGAGCGTTGATAGGATGTCTTGTGATATTGATGCTTCGAAAGTTAGATGTGCTCCTCCCAAGGTCAACTTGGATGAAACTTTGAAAGCTATGCGTGTCTCCATGAATGAGAGCAAAGAAAGAACCGCCCAAATTCGCGCTAGGCATGAATGGTTTAAAAGGGTGCGTTCTAGTGATGCAAATCATGAAGATCTTAAAGTGCTTGGTGTGTCTCCTCTTGAATCTTTGTTTTCGCGTGTCAAACCTATTTATGAAGGGGCTGGATATGAATCCACTTTGGTTGAAAACGCCCCAATGATTCGGAGTCCACCCATCTTGATAAAGGTGTGGAGAGTGGAGTAGAAGAAATCAAAATTTTGGGTAGTAATGAAACTCCCACTTTGGATTTCAAGGAATTCAATTATGACAATTTCTCCTTGTTTGAATGCATTTCTTTGATGCAATCCATTGCAAACTCTCCACATGCTTATAGCCAAAGCAAAGCCTTTACCGCGCATATCGTAGATGCTATGATGAAATCTCTTCAAGAGAAGCTCGAACTAGAAGTCTCTATGCCTAGAAAACTTCATGATGAGTGGGAACCTACTATCAAAATCAAGATCAAAAACTATGAGTGCAATGCTTTGTGTGATTTGGGTGCTAGTGTTTCCGCGATTCCAAAGTCTTTATGTGATATTCTTGGTTTTCATGAGATTGAAGAGTGTTCTCTTAATTTGCATCTTGCGGATTCTACTGTCAAGAAACCCATGGGAAGGATCGATGATGTTCTTATTGTTGCAAATAAAAACTATGTACCCGTGGATTTTATTGTACTTGACATAGATTGCAATCCTCCATGTCCCGTTATTCTTGGTAGACCTTTCCTAATGACTATTGGTGCTATCATCGATATGAAGGAAGGGAATATTAGATTTTAATTTCCTTTAAAGAAGGGCATGGAGTACTTTCCTAGAAAGAAAATAAGATTGCCTTATGAATCTATGATGAGGGCTACTTATGGTCTGAGCACCAAAGATGACTATACGTGATTCCATGACCTTTTGCCTAGCTAAGGGCGTTAAACAAAAGCGCTTGTTGGGAGGCAACCCAAAGAATCTATCCTTTTTATTTCTGTTTTGTGTTTTCCACACTTTCATAATTCTGTTATCATTGTGTTTTTTGTGTTTCTTTTTGCGTTTGTGCCAAGCAAAACCGTTATGATTAGTCTTGGGGATGATCGTTTGGTCATGCTGGAAAAGACACAAACTTTCTGCTCACGAAAAGAATTTTCTTTTTTTTCTGTAAGAGCTTTTGAGTTGATTCTTTTTGCTGCTGATTTCTACGCAAATTCTTTAGACTGTCGTAATTTTTCAGAATTTTTGAAGTACCATAAGTATACGAAATATACAGATTGCTACAGACTGGTCTGCTGTTAACAGATTCTGTTTTTGTTGTGTTGGTTGCTTATTTTGATGAAACTATGGATAGTATCGGGGGGTATTAGCCATGGAAGATTGAAAATACAGTAACCCAACATTAGCATAAGTAGAATTTAAGTTTGCTACAGTACCTAAGGAAGTGGTGGTTTGCTTTCTTATACTAATGTTATCACGAGTTTCTGTTTAAGTTTCGTGTTGTGAAGTTTTCAAGTTTTGGGTGAAGTTCTTATGGACAAAGAGATAAAGAGTGGCAAGAGCTCAAGCTTGGGGATGCCCAAGGCACCCCAAGAGATTCAAGGATGTCGTTAAAGCCTAATCTTGGGGATTCCCCGGGAAGGCATCCCCTCTCTCGTCTTCAATCCATCGGTAACGTTACTTGGGGATATATTTTTATTCACCACATGTTATATGTTTTTGCTTGGAGCGTCTTGTATCGTAGGAGCATTTTATTTTTTGCTGTGTCACAATCATCCTTGCTGCACACCTAGATAGAGAGACATGCACTCACCGTGATTTTGTCGAGCTTCACTTATATCTTCTGGTAGACAATTCAGCTCACATGTGCTTCACTTATATCTTTTGAGCTAGATACTTTTGCTCTGTGTGCTTCACTTATATCTTTTAGAGCACAGCGGTGCGTGGCTTGGTAGTTGATCTATGCTTTGAAAGTAGTCTCAAAAGGGGTAGTTATCCAAAGAGATACAAAAACTTCCACCTTCATGTGCATTGAATAGTTAGAGAAGTTTGATTCATCTCAATTAGTTTTGAGTTGTGGTTTTGGTAATATTGAAGTTATGCTAGTAAGGTGTTGTGGATCTAGAAATACTTGTGTTGAAGTTAGTGATTCCCGTAGCATGCACGTATGGTGAACCACTATGTGATGAAGTCTGAGCATGATTAGTCTTTTGATTGTCATCCTTTGTGTGGCGGTCGGGATCGCGCGATGGTTTATACCTACCAACCCTTCCCCTAGGAGTATGCATTGAATGCTTTGTTTCGATTACTAATAAAACTTTTGCAACAAGTATATGAGTTCTTCATAACTAATGTTGAGTCCATGGTTTAGATGCACTTTCACCTTCCACCATCACTATCTTCTTGTGTCGTACAACTTTCGCCGGTGCACAAAAACCACCATTAGCCTCCCTCAAAACAGCCACCATACCTACCTACTATGGCTTTTTCAAAGTCATTCCAAGATATATTGCGATGCAACTACCACCATGACATGTGCCACCACGTCTACATTGCCATTGCATGATCGTAAGATAGCTAGCATGATGTTTCCATTAATGTCTATGCCATGCTAGGTCATTGTCACGGTACACTACCGAAGGCATTCCATATAGAGTCATCGTTGCTCTAAGTTTTGAGTTGAAAGTGTGATGATCATCATTGATGGATCATTGTCCCATGTGAGGAAATAAAAGAGGCCAAAGATGCCCACCAAAAAAAAAGAGGCCAAAGAGCCCATCCAAAAAAATGAGAGAAAAAGAGAGAAGGGACAATGCTACCACCTTTCCACACTTGTGCATATTAAGCACCATGATCTTCATGACTGAGATTCTCTCGTTTTGTCACCACCATATAGCTAGTGGGAAATTTTCATTATATAACTTGGCTTGTATATTCCAATGATAGGCTTCCTCAAAATTGCCTTAGGTCTTCATGAGCAAGCAAGTTGGATGCACACCCACTAGTTTTCTTTAAGAGCTTTCACATACTCTTAGCTCTAGTGCATCATTTGTATGACAATCCCTACTCATTCACATTGATATCTATTGATGAGCATCTCCACAGCTCATTGATATGCCTAGTTCATGTGATCATCTTCTCCTTATTTTGTCTTGCAACCCCCACCACACTCCACACCACTTATAGTGCTAAAACAATGGCTCACGCTCATGTATTGCATGAGAGTTGAAAAGGTTTGAGAAAGTAAAGGTGTGAAACAATTACTTGGCCAATACCGGGGTTGTGCATGATTTAAATTCGTTGTGCAATGATGATAGAGCATAGCCAGACTATATGCTTTTGTAGGGATAACTTTCTTTTGGCCTTGTTATTTTGAAAGTTCATGATTACCTTGCTAGTTTGCTTGAATTATTATTGTTTCCACGTCAATAGCAAACTATTGTTTTGAATCTAATGGAGCTGAACATTCACGTCACATAAGAGGAGTTACAAAGGACATCTATGCTAGGTAGCATGAAAGCATCAAAAAATCATTCTTTATCATTTCCCTACTCGAGGACGAGCAGGAGTTAAGCTTGGGGATGCTTGATATGTCTCAAACGTATCTATAATTTTTGATGGTTTCATGCTGTTATCTTGTCATCTTAGGATGTCTTATGTACCTTTTATATCTTTTTTGGGACTAACTTATTAATTCAGTGCCAAGTGCCAGTTCCTATTTTTTTCTATGTTTTTGGCTCTTTTCAGATCTGATTTTGGAACGGAGTCCAAACGGAATAAAATCCCCGAAATGATTTTTTCCCAAATGGAAAAAGATCACGGGGCTTGAGGGCCAAGCCAGGAGGGCTACAGGGGGCCCACAAGCCCCCTATCCGCCACGAGGGGGCGGCGGCCAGCAGGCTTGTGGCCTCCCTGGCGCCCCTGACCTAGCTCCTTCGCCAATATATTCCCTAAAATATAGAAAAGAATCAAGGGATACATGAAAATACTTTTCCGCCGCCGCAAGCTTCTGTTTCCGCGAGATCTCATCTGGAGACCCTTCCCGGTGCCCTGTCAGAGGGGACTTTGGAGTTGGAGGGCTTCTTCATCATCATCATCATCGCCCCTCCAATGAGTCATGAGTAGTTCACTTCAGAACTACGGGTCCGTAGTTAGTAGCTAGATGGCTTCTTCTCTCTCTTGGATCTTCAATAGAAAGTTCTCCATGATCTTCATGGAGATCTATCCGATGTAATCCTCTTTGGCGGTGTGTTTGTTGAGATCCGATGAATTGTGGATTTGTGATCAGATTATCTATGATCTACATTTGAGTCTTTGCTGATTTCTTATATGCATGATTTGATATCCTTGTAAGTCTCTCAGAGTCTTGGGTTTTGTTTGGCCAACTAGATCTATGATTCTTGCAATGGGAGAAGTGCTTGGTTTTGGGTTCTTATCGTGTGGTGACCTTTCCCAGTGACAGTAGGGGCAGCAAGGCATACATCGTGTAGTTGCCATCAAGGGTAACAAGGTGGGCTTTGTCGTAGATATGAGATTGTCCATCTACATCATGTCATCTTGCTTAAGGCGTTACTCTGTTCTTTTGGACTTAATACACTAGATGCATGTTGGATAGCGGTCGACGTGTGGAGTAATAGTAGTAGATGCAGAAAGTATCGGTCTACTTGTTTTGGACGTGATGCCCGCAGATATAATCATTGCCATAGATGACGTCACGACTTTGCGTGGTTCTATCAATTGCTCGGCAGTAATTCGTTCACCCACCGTCTACTTGCTTTCATGAGAGAAGCCACTAGTAGACACTACGGCCCCCGGGTCTATTCACACCCATCGTTTCCACTTTTGCTTTTACTTTGTTTTGTTACTTTGTTGCTTTTAGTTCTCACTTGGCAAACAATCTATAAAGGATTGACAACCCCTTCATAGCGTTGGGAGCAAGTTTTGTGTTTGTGCAGGCACTCGTGATACTCCTTCGCTGGATCGATACCTTGGTTCTTAAAACTGAGGGAAATACTTACCACCGCTGTGCTACATCACCCTTTCCGCTTTGAGGGAACACCAACGCAAGGCTCGAAGGCCACGGGGGAATCCTTTGCATATTTTCCTAGGAAGTCCCTAAAGGCGTAGCCGTAGCAGAAGGATTCCTGGTGCCGTTGCTGAGGAGAATTAAGACAAGAATAGTCTCCCGTCAGCACGTGTTTCTGGCGCCGTTGGAAGGTCTTTTGTTGCAGTAGCAGTCGCCGGCGGCTAGCAAACCGAGGTTAGGGCGCGATGGATCCCACACCAAGATCCAGCGAGCAAGATGAGGTTAGGAAGGAGATCATGCAGAGGGCGGTGAAGCAATCTTGCCGCTATCGGCGAGCAGAGCTTGGAGCCGCGCGAGGCGACGGTCGAAATGAGCGGTGCTAGAGTGGATGATTAGGAGCAGCTCCGGTGATATCTGGACGAAAGTTTTCTGCAATAAGACATGTGTTACAAAGATTTCTGCAATAAGATCTTTGTTGCAAAAAATTCTACAACTACAGCTTTCGCTACATCACCTGTGTTGCAGAAAAATCTGCAACAATACCTCTATTGCAAAAAAAGTTAGTAGCAAGACCTGTGTTTGCAAAAACAAATTCCTAAAAAAATTATGCAACAAGACCTATGTTTCAGAAGAAAAAAAGTACAACACAATCTTTGTTGCAAATATTTTTGTAGCAAGACTTGTGTTGCAAAAGATTCTCGCTCGTCCGCAAGACAGATCTGTGTTTCTCAAACAAAGCTCTTATTGCAATAATCATTGATGGTGTTTCCAACACAAAACTCTTGTTATAATATCTACCTATGTTTCTGAAACATTGTTGTGAATAAGGATCATATGATGAATAACTTAGATCGGACAGCTCTTCATAAAGATCAGCCGGCTCACGCGTAGCACCCCCTCCCCCCAAAAGAAAATTTTATGAGGTGTATATATAATTAGGAACCAAAGGTATTTCCAAAAAAACATTATTGTACAATGGCTAAGAGTGTTATCATAGGAGGGTTTAGTTGACCATATGTGTCTTACCAATCCACGAACGCAATTGATTGGTCTTCAATATGCATGGCAAGCTGCCCCACGTAGAGTTTATACGTCTAATGGTCACAAGGGCGGGAGGAAAGCCATATACGAGGACGCAGAGTTTGTGTTCCCGAGCTCATTTGAACTCGGTGAATAATAAAATCGAGAAAAAAATTCAAAAAAATTGATACCAACATTGACAAAAGTTTTAAGTGCACGAAATTGTTTGGCATAAAATAACATTCCTACAAGGTTTGACAAAAAAACAAAATCGATCCTCCTAAAAGCGCATTTTCAATGTATCATTTTTTTGGCACCACTTGTAGGAATGTTATTTCATACCAAATTTTTGTACACGCTTAAAAGTTTTGACAATGTTGGTAATTTTTTTTTGAAGTTTTTTGAATGTTTTAAAAAAATCATTTTTGGTGTTCACCGAGCTCAAATGAGCTCGGGAGCACAAGGACATTTTCGCATATACGAGGATATCTTTCAAAGCCCACTTTTGTGACACCCCGGTAGTTAAGCTACACTAACCGCACCCTAATGATGCTAGGTCATCATATTTAACTAAGCTAGGTTGTCACTTAATAAAAATCAAAGCAGTTATCGTATCTAATTTAAAGACAAACGAATTAAATTTTCAAATGTAAAGAAATAAAAAAATGTTTGAGTTGTAGCAGATAATAATGGTTATTATAATTTCTAAACTAGAATACAGAAAAATATGTATATAAAGAAATAAGAAAAAGGGTAAAATAAAACTGAAAATGAAATACAAATAAAGAAAAAGAAACAACAAAGGAAAAAAGAAAGAAAGAAAAGAAGACCAAACCCCCCAGGCCCAACTTGGCGTGGTGGCCAAGTTGGCCTCCACCCACCGGCCCAACCGGGGCAACCCTAGTGCCCACCTCGCCACCTAACCTCCCCTCCCAGCGCACTCCACATCCCGTGGCCGCCGCCGCCACCCAGCCTCCCACCGACAGACCTTCCCCGCTCGTCCCACCTACCAGCCCTCCCCTCGAGCGCAACCACCCACCCCCGAGAGCCTACCCCCCCCTCGCGGCTCCCTCCTCTCTCGGTCCCTACCGAGAGCCCCCACTAACCCCCACCACGAGACCCCTCTTTCCCCACGACAACTGCCCCCCTCTCTCGGTACTCTCTCTCTTCCCAGATCTCCCCCTCGCTGGGCTCCCTCTCGAGGCCCCCCGCACCAGAACCCCCTCCCAACCGAGGATCCTCCCGTCGGCCTCCCTCCCGCCGGCAGCCACCGCCCGGCCCCGAGCCTCCCTGATCCTCCCGCCGGTTGATCTCAGGAGCACCCACGACCGGGCTCCCTCCCCTCAGATCCACCTCCCCCACCGGCCTCCCTCTCCTCTCCCTCACCGCCGGCCGAGGCCCCTCCTGGTCACCCCGTCGCGCCGGCCCCTTTCCTCCCGCTCGGTCCAGGAGGGACCGGGCAGGGAGACCCCCCCTTCTCCTCACCACGCCGGCCATCTGGCCGGCCCCGACCTCTGGGAGGTTTTCTCCGGCGACCCACCTCGCCGGATCCGTCATCACCGCCTCCGGGAACGCCTCCACACCGTCTCCTCCTCCCCTTCCCGCGAACTCCGGCTTCACCGGGCCATCTCATCAACGTCGGTGAGCCCCTCCTCGGGCTCCTCCCACCATCTTGTTCTCCTCGCCATCTCGGTTCCGTTCCAGCAAACGGGGCTTCGATCCGTCGACGGTAGAGACCGGTAGGAAGGATTGAAGATTTTCTTCTTCTATGTTGAGTTAGCACACAGAACTCTGTGTTGTCTCTTCTGTTAACAGAGAGAGATGTGAGAGAGATGAGAGTTAGAAAGGAATAAAAACAAATGATGTATTCTGTATGTATGTATGTATGTATTTGATGCTCGTATTTATGTATGTATTTGCGTATATAGGTATGTGGAGGAATACGATAATTGCATCATTATGTATCTGTGAAAAAAATGAGTATATGGCCTAAAGTCACTTACCGGTGGGGCCAACGCACCCGCTGTCTATGACAGGGAGGCCCCACGCGATAATTAAAAATAAATAAAGATAATGTAAATGTTTTTATTAAATAAATAAATAGATATATTAGTTAAATTACTTAATTGGATAATTAGAATAACTAGAGTATGACACGTGGGTCCCTCACTAAATTAATCTGATTAATTAATATTTAATCTTAATTAAAACTTGTGCATATGACGTTCGGGACCTGCCGGTCAGTTGACCAGTCAACTGTTGATGTCAGCATGACATCATGCTGATGTCATAATAGCTTTTTATTAAATTATTTAAATCTGTTTTTGAATTCCTAATTATTGAATAAAACATTAAAAATTAATATTAAATAATCCGTAAGTCAGATCAATATATTTTCAACATGAAAGTTGATCAGCAGAACGAGACGAACTCGGATACACGGCCCGTTCGTCTATCACGCGTCCCTAGCTTAGCAAACATGGAACATTTCCATCGTTTCCAGTATAACCGGTAGTAGCCCGAGACCCGGAAAATATCGTCAGATATTCTTCCGACCCGTCTATGATGGATGTTGCTGCGTTAGCTCATGTCTAGCCTGCATCTTCCATGTCATGCTTTGTGTTGCACCGTTGCTATTATTTATTGTTTCTTCCCCCTTTTCTTACCGGTAGACACCGAGACTGACGCTGCTGTCGGGTACATCTACGACCCTGCCGATCAGTCCTTTGCCGGAGAGCAACAAGGCAAGCAAACCCCCCTTGATCATTCCTATATCGCTTATGTCTTTCTTCCTACTGCTTGCATTAGTATTTTGCTACTGTTGTAGTTAGCTCCAATATCTAATGCATAGCCTATTTTTGATGAACTGCTACTTTCAGTACTGTATCTTTAATCTGCTTAGTATAGGTGGAGCAGTCATCCCCTCTGACCCCGTAGTCCAGTTGCCCCGCTTGTTTTCAAATCTCGATCTCTGATCGACGAGCCAGACCCGACACAGCACATACCCCCCCTTCGTTGTACGATGCTACATAGATACTATCGGGTACCGAGGGTGACACCTCGCTAAGTACCCCTGATGATATCTCTGTAGTATAGCTTGTCGGTCGTGGTTATCGAGGGTGATTCCTCTTTCACCATTCCCGATGTCGCCTCTGTCGTGCAACCCCTCAAGTGTGGGACCCCCGAGGGTGATTCCTCTAAGCCCACCTTGACGGGTACATCGTTCGGAATCCAACGAGGGTGATACCTCGGATTCCCCACGATGTTACAACCACACAGTTACTCGACCTTGTTACTGGGATCATTGGTGATTAGTTGTAAGACGGGCAGATTCCCGTGAGACTGTGTTGCTGGCCTAATTAAAATGTTAATGGATTTGGGTATTTGATCTGGGTTGGTCGCAGACCTTTTCGCACTAACCGGCTACGCGGGAAGAATTATGGGTACTCGGCGTCGCGGTATCAGCCGAAGCTTTTCAGATGTCAGCAATCGTAGTGGCGCGCGCCCGGGTGGTCCCGAGATGCATTGCGCTTGTGATTAAGGGATGCTAGGACTGATGTCGGCCGCCCTCGCATCGTGCAGGAGCGCGGAGGGGAACTGGGCCCATGAACCCTTTGCGCTTAGGATTTAGACCGGTGGGCTGACCTCTCTGATTAGTCTTAGGTGGGGCTGCGACGTGTCGATATTCCGAGGCCGGGAAGGACCCAGAAAAGTATGTCCGGCCAGAGTGTTATTGAGCGTGACGGGACATGTGGTGCACCCCTGCAGGGATGAAAATTAACTATTCGGATAGCCGTGTCCACGGTTACAGGACGACTTGGAGTTGTGCCCCGATCTTATACAACTACAATTGTTACTTAACTGGAATTAGTTTGCCTCGAGGTTGCTTCGTCGCAGGGAGTCGAGGGAGGATCTTTAGGTGTGACCTCACTTTATTATTGTTGTAACAATATGACTATTATTGTTTTACCCCTGTTCTACTCTCGTCTATTGGTGCAAGACCCTGAAGATGCTAGTCTTCGATAGGACTAGGCCTTCTCTCTCTATTCTCGCATTGCTGCAGTCAGTCCACATATAACACCCCCCTTCTTTGATACTGATGCATATTTAGAATAGTTCTCATGTAGGACTTGCGAGTACTTTGGATGAGTAGTCACCGCTGCTTTGCTCCCCCCCTTGTCCGCTTGATCCGTTTGCTGCGACCAGATGATGGAGCCCAGGAGATGGAGGTCCCCGCCGATGACGACTGCTACCCTGACGGTGCCTACTACTACTTGGAGGCCGCTGATGATCAGGAGTAGTTAGGAGGTTCCCAGGCAGGAGGTCTCGCCTCGTTCGATCGTTGTATCTTTTGTGCTAGCCTTCTCTAAGGCACCCCATGTTTTATGTCTGTAGTCAGATATTGTTGCTTCCGTTGACTCGTGTGCTTATCGAGCTTCTGTATTCTAGCCCTCGAGGCCCTTGGCTTGTAATATGAAGCTTGCATTATTTTATTGGTGTCTAGTGTTGTGTTGTGATATCTTCCGTGAGTCCTTGGGTTTGTTCGTACGCATTTGCGTGTATGATTAGCGTACGATTGAACCGAGGGCTTCACAAGTTGGTATCAGAGCCGACTGCCTGTAGGTAGCCCCCTTTCCAACTCCTTGGCCGAAGTTGAGTCTAGTGTTTGAAAAACATTACTAACACTGATGTTGTGGCTTACGGGCCCACATCTCAATTGGGTGGTATTAGTATCTTTTACTCCTTTCCTATACTCTGGGCTCTACTCTCTCTTCCCTTTCGGGTTAAAAGATTTTACTAACTCTAACAATAGGTTATCGTAATTACTTCCTCCCGGAGAGCCCCGCAATTCCAGACGATGACTTGATCCGTCAGAAGACTCCGAGGATAATCTCTGATGTTCTCTCGAGAACTTGTGATCATCGCTTCTGCGATTTCCCTTCCTCCGTTAACCCCTATGGATGACAACATACAAATGTCGTCCATACTTTCTTTTCCAATTGCTCTTGTTTTACGAGAGGCAACGAATTATCTTATCGGGGATTCGTCCGTCATTAGTTGTCATGGGTTTCGAAAGTTCTTCGAATTGTTATTCGATCTCTCGGAATCCCGAATAGCCTATCGCTCTTGAGCTTTCTCATCTTCTTGCATCATGGTTAAATCCATATGTCTAGCCGCATTCATTAAAATCCTTTTGCGATTTTCCTGTGTTCTTATTGATTCTACCTTTGTGTGAATGCGCACAATCATGTGTTGATACTCATAAATTATCTTTATGGCTCAGACGTCCTTCCAGACAGAGCTAGTTCTCTACATATCAACTTTGGTTGATTGTCCATCTAAGTCCATTCTACTTATTTGTAATTGATCAGAGCGTCTGATTATGATACACCAATCTGGAAATCTTAATTCCTTTGGTAATTAAGTATCGATATTTTTTAGATGTTCTATAACCCGATGCATTGCATCCTATCTCCCTCTGATTGAGCACCGATACTCACATCAGATCATTTGTGGACTGCCACACTCATTCTGAGTTCTTATCCAACAGCATCCTTTGCTTTCGAAAATTCTTATGATTGTTCCCCTGATACATAATGCCATTGGTAAATTGTGTCTTCTCCCTTTGATAAGTTGTACCATACGATTCGTCAGCCGTGCCCTTCAAGCATGTGTTATTTACTCTTGAAGTTTGTGGTATATGTTCCTAAGATGCCCCGATGGGCCGAACCTATGCCTTACTAAATCAATATGATCCGAAGAGTTTTCACGGGTCTTGCTGTTCTGGTGTTTTGCCAAATGTTCTTTCAAATCTACAACTTGATCAAAGGCGAGGAATAAATGGCAGGTGATGCATTGATGAAGTGGGAATCGACCTTGAACTTTGTGTTCATGCCCATGGAAACGACGTTGATCCTATCATACAAACTCCTCGTAAAAATAATCAATAATTCTATGATTTGATCTGGTATCTGTCATTTGGTACCTTGCAATCATGGTTTAGACCATGTTGTCCTACCTTGATTTTATTCTCAGACGAGTTAAAGTACTTGTCTTCTTCAGATCAATACATCGGTCCGAGCTTTAATGTTGATCGACCTCCGAGTAATATCCCTTGTAGATCGAGGATATCGCGGAGCTATGAAACTTCTTGTGAGCTCCTCATCAACTATGATATTTTCCTTAATTCTAGTTGCCTCGTGTTTGAGTTGTTGGCCACGCGAGTACATCGATAACTGAATCGAGTACGCATTGCGATTCAACAACTTTTAGTAACCTTCCTTGTTTACGAGTTTGTACTCGATCATGGCATTCCAAGCTGTTAGGCTACAATATCATCGTCATGCGAAAGCTTGACCATGCTATCTCCGTCCTACATCCGTGGAGCACATTTCCAAATTGTGCGTTAAGATTACATAGAGGTTCCAACATCAAGTTGGTTGTCTGAAAGGCAATCTCAATTCTAGGCTACCAGTCTTAACTGTGTTTCTGACAACCTCTTGCTTCATCATTCCCTAGCTTGATGTCGTCGCTAAACGATTAAATCTTCATGAAATTTCTCGACAAATGTGTCGTGATCATCATCAGCATTCTAAGCTCTTGCAGGGTATCAATCGAATGCATGTTGACAAATACCATCCTTGCCCCTCGATGATTGTATTATCATCGACATCATTGTTTACCTTCCCTCCAACACAAACGTGTTCATGTTATGTGTTGTCGTTTAAGATCCTTGCTGTTCAGCTTATGTTATCTTCTACCTTGGAGTATTACCATCTTTATGCCAAGAATGTTGTGAGCACCATTGCACCTATTAATAATTCTTGATATAGTAATACTTCTCGCCATCACCATTCATTTCTTGGTCCCGTGTTGTTTCTAACCGGTATACCGACAAGTGAACTCTGATGTGTGATTCCAATACTTCTGGCAACCCTATTGCCTTGAGGTTAACAAGTGACTATTTCAATTTTAGTGTGTTGAGTGATGACTCATCATTTTTGACATTGGTTGTACTACTCCGTCCGTATTTCCGAGTGCACCCTTCGACCAATGTTTAATTGTTGTTGTTCCCTCGAGCATACGACATTATACCATTTGATTTGACAAATGCTATCTCCTTGATATTATAATTTTGGAAATTCATCCCTGTCAAAATCTTGAGGGATTGATGCTGCGCCCATCGACCACACCCTTAACTTATTCATGGTTCGTGATGAAGCTTTTGAAAGCACTATCTTTGTGCCTAACTCATGAAGAATATGTTGGGTAGAAGAAGTGTATTTCCCAAAGTTCACGTGCACTCTTTCTGCCGTGAATATGTGAAAGTTTTGTTTCGCTTCCTCTCAGGAAATACCAAATCATTCACGCATGTGCGAAGTGTTATATGTTATATGTTTTGAAGATTTGTTATCTTCACTTCATATAACTTCTCTTAGCACGCCAAGCCACTGACTGATTTGTCAAGGGAAAAGAAGTTCCTTCATAAGAGCTAATCCAGACTTACACATGGAGCCTTCTTATCCTCGAAGATGGTTTCCAAATAAGAACTCAGTTGCATTTTGAGATAAGGATTTCACGTGGACACGAATGTCTTGACATGGTGTTCATGCGCCTTACCACCGCACTCATATTTCAAGGATTGCTTGTGTAGTTCATATCATGAGAATCTTGGGTCTTCATTTTTCTTCTCAGGCATCTTGGGATTGAGGTGTCCCGGCACCAATCAAATTTGAATCTCGGGCACATATCCCAATAATTATAACCTTGGTCTTTAGGAAAACCGGTACGGTGATGTCTTGTCCGGCACACCGGGACGAAGAACCTATTGTTATAAACTCTCCCATACGTAAGATTCGCCATCCTTTCATTTGGAAACTATATGACTTATTTCATAAGTTGACCCTCGTGAATCCTCTTTGTGTGCCCATTGGTCCGACCTTTATCGGATGACCGTGTCGATGCTACCTCGAAGCATGGATGTGGTACTCCAAATTTCAACAGGAACATTGGAAGCGCGATGCTAAATTGTTCCTGATCAATTATCCAAACCACACGGTATGGATAAACATGATGATTCTTCTTGCCTCTTTATCGAAATGGTTATGTACTAGATGACCTATCATGTATACCATACTCTATGTTTTCCTCGGGAATGGTATACTTTAAACTCTTTGTGTGAGTGGACACATTCTCATTCCCATTGGTTTGTTTGAACTTTCTTGTGGCATAACTTATCTAAGCAGTGTTAGTTCCCTGCTTAGGTAAAATTCTCGGTATATAAATCTGTCAGTAAAACCCTGTTACTATTGTGGATAACATTCCGGTAGCCGCCGGTGGACAAGAACCTTGCCTATTGATCCGCCTCGTTTCAACGAGCAGGAAAATGGTTCTATTCGTTCCCCGCCCTTGGTATCAATGTTGTTGCCAACATAACTGACAGGTTTTCCTCTGACATGTCTTGTTACCAAGACCATATAATATGTCACCCCTCTACCTACTCCCGGCCCACATGGTGGACCCATAACCCAAAATTCCACAGGATTGAAACCTGACTCTCTTGTACATCTTTGACTCCGAAGTATCCTGTGAACTTGGCTTCGTATGAAATTCCAAAGCCATCGTTCAATGGACCGATCCCTCTCCGGTGCGGATGTGGCCCAACCCGATGAAGGTCAAGTCCGCATTATTCATGAGAATCTGAAGTCTACTCAGTCTCGTCAGAAAAGTCAGTATGACCGTCATCATCAGGATATGGCCTATCAACCTAGCGAAAAGACATATCTTTGTATCACACCAATGAGAGGCGCACACCGTTTTGTAATCAAGGGCAAGTTAGCTCCTCAATATATTGGTCCTTTCATTGTTCTTGAAAGGCGTGGAAAAGTGGCTTATCAATTGGAACTGCCGGCGAACCTTTCTCAGGTTCACGATGTCTTCCATGTGTCTCAGCTCCACCGTAGTTTCAAGGATCCTATTCGAGCAGTGGATCATGATATTCTTGAGCTACAACAAGATCTCTCTTATAAAGAGCATCCGGCCCGTATTCTCGACCAAACTGAACGTAAGATTCGTCGTAAAGTCACCAAGTTCCTTAACGTGCAGTGGTCAAATCATTCTGAAGATGATGCCACTTGGGAACGCGAGGATCATCTTCGTGATGAATACCCCGAGCTCTTTCCTTCTACCTCTTAATTCTCGGGACGAGAATTCTTGTTAGTAGGGGAGAGTTGTGACATCCCGGTAGTTAAGCTACACTAACCGCACCCTAATGATGCTAGGTCATCATATTTAACTAAGCTAGGTTGTCACTTAATAAAAATCAAAGCAGTTATCGTATCTAATTTAAAGACAAACGAATTAAATTTTCAAATGTAAAGAAATAAAAAAATGTTTGAGTTGTAGCAGATAATAATGGTTATTATATTTTCTAAACTAGAATGCAGAAAAATATGTATATAAAGAAAAAATAAAAAGGGTACAATAAAACTGAAAATGAAATACAAATAAAGAAAAAGAAACAACAAAGGAAAAAGAAAGAAAGAAAAGAAGACCAAACCCCCCAGGCCCAACTTGGCGTGGTGGCCAAGTTGGCCTCCACCCACCGGCCCTACCGGGGCAACCCTAGTGCCCACCTCGCCACCTAACCTCCCCTCCCAGCGCACTCCACATCCCCTGGCCGCCGCCGCCACCCAGCCTCCCACCGACAGACCTTCCCCGCTCGTCCCACCTACCAGCCCTCCCCTCGAGTGCAACCACCCACCCCCGAGAGCCTACCCCCCCTCGCGGCTCCCTCCTCTCTCGGTCCCTACCGAGAGCCCCCACTAACCCCCACCGCGAGACCCCTCTTTCCCCACGACAACTGCCCCCCCTCTCTCGGTACTCCCTCTCTCTTCCCAGATCTCCCCCTCGCTGGGCTCCCTCTCGAGCCCCCCCGCACCAGAACCCCCTCCCAACCGAGGATCCTCCTGTCGGCCTCCCTCCCGCCGGCAGCCACCGCCCGGCCCCGAGCCTCCCTGATCCTCCCGCCGGTTGATCTCAGGAGCACCCACGACCGGGCTCCCTCCCCTCAGATCCACCTCCCCCACCGGCCTCCCTCTCCTCTCCCTCACCGCCGGCCGAGGCCCCTCCTGGTCACCCCGTCGTGCCGGCCCCTTTCCTCCCGCTCGGTCCAGGAGGGACCGGCAGGGAGACCCCCCTTCTCCTCACCACGCCGGCCATCTGGCCGGCCCCGACCGCTGGGAGGCTTTCTCGGGCGACCCACCTCGCCGGATCCGTCATCACCGCCTCCGGGAACGCCTCCACACCGTCTCCTCCTCCTCTTCCCACGAACTCCGGCTTCACCGGGCCGTCTCATCAATGTCGGTGAGCCCCTCCTCGGGCTCCTCCCACCATCTTGTTCTCCTCGCCGTCTCGGTTCCGTTCCAGCAAACGGGGCTTCGATCCGTCGACGGTAGAGACCGGTAGGAAGGATTGAAGATTTTCTTCTTCTATGTTGAGTTAGCACACAGAACTCTGTGTTGTCTCTTCTGTTAACAGAGAGAGATGTGAGAGAGATGAGAGTTAGAAAGGAATAAAAACAAATGATGTATTCTGTATGTATTTATGTATGTATGTATGTATGTATGTATGTACGTATGTATTTGATGCCCGTATTTATGTATGTATTTGCGTATATAGGTATGTGGAGGAATACGATAATTGCATGATTATGTATCTGTGAAAAAATGAGTATATGGCCTAAAGTCACTTACCGGTGGGGCTAACGCAGCCGCTGTCTATGACAGGGAGGCCCCACGCGATAATTTTAAAAATAAAGATAATGTTAATGTTTTTATTAAATAAATAAATAGATATATTAGTTAAATTAATTAATTGGATAATTAGAATAATTAGAGTATGACACGTGGGTCCCCCACTAAATTAATCTGATTAATTAATATTTAATCTTAATTAAAACTTGTGCATATGACGTTCGGGACCCGCTGGTCAGTTGACCAGTCAACTGTTGATGTCAGCATGACATCATGCTGATGTCATAATAGCTTTTTATTAAATTATTTAAATCTGTTTTTGAATTACTAATTATTGAATACAACTTTTAAAATTAATATTAAATAATCCGTAAGTCAGATCAATATATTTTCAACATGAAAGTTGATCAGCAGAACGAGACGAACCCGGATACACGGCCCGTTCGTCTGTCACGCGTCTCTAGCTTAGCAAACATGGAACATTTCCATCGTTTCCAGTATAACCGGTAGTAGCCCGAGACCCGTAAAATATCGTCAGATATTCTTCCGACCCGTCTATGATGGATGTTGCTGCGTTAGCTCATGTCTAGCCTGCATCTTGCCATGTCATGCTTTGTGTTGCACCATTGCTATTATTTATTGTTTCTTCCCCCTTTTCTTACCGGTAGACACCGAGACTGACGCTACTGTCGGGTACATCTACGACCCTGCCAATCAGTCCTTTGCCGCAGAGCAACAAGGCAAGCAAACCCCCTTGATCATTCCTATATCCCCTATGTCTTTCTTCCTACTGCTTGGATTAGTATTTTGCTACTGTTGTAGTTAGCTCCTATATCTGATGCATAGCCTATTTTTGATGAACTGCTACTTTTAGTCCTGTATCTTTAATCTGCTTAGTATAGGTGGAGCAGTCATCCCCTCTGACCCCGTAGTCCAGTTGCCCCGCTTGTTTTCAAATCTCGACCTCTGATCGACGAGCCAGACCCGACACATCACATACCCCCCCTTCGTTGTACGAGCTACATAGATACTATCAGGTACCGAGGGTGACACCTCGCTAAGTACCCCTGATGATATCTCTGTAGTATAGCTAGTCGGTCGTGGTTATCGAGGGTGATTCCTCTTTCACCATTCTCGATGTCGCCTCTGTCGTGCAACCCCTCAAGTGTGGGACCCCCGAGGGTGATTCCTCTAAGCCCACCTTGACGGGTACATCATTCGGAATCCAACGAGGGTGATACCTCGGATCCCCCCCCCGATGTTACAACCACATAGTTACTCGACCATGTTACTGGGATCATTGGTGATTAGTTGTAAGACGGGTGGATTCCCGTGAGACTGTGTTGCTGGCCTAATTAAAATGTTAATGGATTTGGGTATTTGATCTGGGTTGGTCGGAGACCTTTTCGCACTAACCGGCTACGCGGGAAGAATTATGGGTACTCGGCGTCGCGGTATCAGCCGAAGCTTTTCAGATGTCAGCAATCGTAGTGGCGCGCGCCCGGGTGGTCCCGAGATGCATTGCGCTTGTGATTAAGGGATGCTAGGACTGATGTCGGCCGCCCTCGCATCGTGCAGGAGCGCGGAGGGGAACTGGGCCCATGAACCCTTTGCGCTTAGGATTTAGACCGGTGGGCTGACCTCTCTGATTAGTCTTAGGTGGGGCTGCGACGTGTCGATATTCCGAGGCCGGGAAGGACCCAGAAAAGTATGTCCGGCCAGAGTGTTATTGAGCGTGACGGGACATGTGGTGCACCCCTGCAGGGATGAAAATTAACTATTCGGATAGCCGTGTCCACGGTTACAGGACGACTTGGAGTTGTGCCCCGATCTTATACAACTACAATTGTTACTTAACTGGAATTAGTTTGCCTCGGGGTTGCTTCGTCGCAGGGAGTCGAGGGAGGATCTTTAGGTGTGACCTCACTTTATTATTGTTGTAACAATATGACTATTATTGTTTTACCCCTGTTCTACTCTCGTCTATTGGTGCAAGACCCTGAAGATGCTAGTCTTCGATAGGACTAGGCCTTCTCTCTCTATTCTCGCATTGCTGCAGTCAGTCCACATATAATACCCCCCTTCTTTGATACTGATGCATATTTAGAATAGTTCTCATGTAGGACTTGCGAGTACTTTGGATGAGTAGTCACCGCTGCTTTGCTCCCCCCCTTGTCCGCTTGATCCGTTTGCTGCGACCAGATGATGGAGCCCAGGAGATGGAGGTCCCCGCCGATGACGACTGCTACCCTGACGGTGCCTACTACTACTTGGAGGCCGCTGATGATCAGGAGTAGTTAGGAGGTTCCCAGGCAGGAGGTCTCGCCTCGTTCGATCGTTGTATCTTTTGTGCTAGCCTTCTCTAAGGTACCCCATGTTTTATGTATGTACTCAGATATTGTTGCTTCCGTTGACTCGTGTGCTTATCGAGCTTCTGTATTCTAGCCCTCGAGGCCCCTGGCTTGTAATATGAAGCTTGCATTATTTTATTGGTGTCTAGTGTTGTGTTGTGATATCTTCCCGTGAGTCCTTGGGTTTGTTCGTACGCATTTGCGTGTATGATTAGCGTACGATTGAACCGAGGGCGTCACAACTTTTCATTGCATTTTTTTGAATGTCTTAAAATTCTTGATCCATCGAGGACGAGCACAGCTGTGCGGGCACCACCAACGAGGACGATGCACTGGTTGCCGTCACCAAAGACTAACAAAGATCAATGTAGATGTGTTGGTAGCAAGAAGCGTTGGTTTTGGAGTTGTGGCAGCGGTAAGTCGATACCATGGTGGTGCATATTTGGGGTGCTTCAATGACCGTCTTAAGAGGCATCACTGATCCTCCAATGCTGGAAGCTTTGGCTATTTGGGAGGCACTAGCCCTTGTTGAGCATTTAAATGTGCAAAGGATCTACTTCTTCCGTCTCAGTTTACAAGGCATGCTAGTGATTTTAGGTCATTGATTTGATTAACTAAATATGCATTATATATCACGAAAAATATACCATTAGATTCTTAAGCGAATGTAGTTTCTAAACATATATTTTTCATCACATGTGATGCATATCTAGCTAGCTAAATTGTCAACCTAGAACTACGCACATACCCTTTAAGACACAGGGAGTATGTAGCTTCATATTTTAAGGTGGTCATTGAGGAGGGGAGCTCCACCATTTATGGATCTATAATACATGAAATCATTGAGTATGGTACAACTTTTATTTTATGTAATTTTGTTCATGGGTTTATGAGATCGAATTTCGAGGCTCACAATCTAGCGAAACATGCCTTAAACTTAAGGGTTGGTAATCATGATCGGTTAAGCCAACCCAGATCTTCTATACATTCCTGTAAACATTGCGACAATGTAATAAAGCTTCGCGAGATTGTCTCAAAAAAGAAAAAACACATGTTTCTTTCTCAAAGACAACCCTTCTAGAAAAAATGGAGTCGTTCGAAAATCTTGTAAATTTGATTGATGTCGGTAATGATCATCGGATTCATAGCAGAACCATATATTAAAGGGCATTGCAAGCCGATGAAGAAGCCCGACGTCTACGAAGCCTTTATCATTGTGGCATGGGCCATCGTCATCTCTTTGCGTCATCGATACCAAGCACCAGATGTGCAGTTGTTAAACCACAAACCGCACTAACGGTTATGGAAAAAGACACATGTTTCTCTCTCAAAGATAAACCCTCCCAAAAAATACAATAGAGTCCTTGAAAAGTCTTGCAACTTCCATTGTTATCGCTAACTAACATCGGTTCAAAGGAGAACCATATCTTAGAATGGCGTTGCAAGCCGATGAAGAAGCCCAACTTTGGCGAGGCCTTTATCACTATGTCACGGCGACCAAGGATCATCGTTGAACTCCATAGCCATCGTCATCCGTCGGTGTCCTTGAGATCAAGTGCAATATGTGTCCCCATCAAACCACAAACCCAGATTTGGAGTTGGCATTCCCTCTAACGCTACTTGAGACAACAACCATCAATCGATGACTTAAAAGTGTCGACTAGAAGAGTCGTTAGAAGATCGAGGCCATCAACTCCTTGACTCCACCATGGACACCATGTGATGCCACTAGCGCCGCCAAAACACAATGATGCTCCACACATAATATCTTGCGCCACCGCCGCCACCGGCATGAAGTCACCGATTCGAGATCTTAGACTCGCCGACCAACAGGAGTATCAAGGACATATGTCCACGAACCCCTCCGTGAAAGACACCTTCGAGATGGTGATCGGGGAAGATTAATCCGATGTAACGCCACACCATCAAGGCTACGTTGCAATACCCACCTATCAAAACGAGTAGCAAGGACATATTTTCACGAACCCCTCCTTGAAAGACAATGCCGATCAAAAGGAGTAGCAAGGACATATTTCCACAAACCCCTCCGTGAAATACACCACCGAGATGGTGATCGGGGAAGATTTATTCGATGCGACGCCACGCCATCGAAGCTACATTGCAAGACCCACCTATCATATTGTTGGATTTTGCTAGTAGGCTTTTGGCCCAAAGCCCAACTAAAATCTGAAATTCTCATGGCCCATGTGTGTTGGCTGTTTTGTGGTGTGAGTGGGACTAAAGTTTAGTCCCATACCGCTAGTTGGGAGAGAGCTACACCTCCTTATAAGGTGAGATCTTCTAGCACTTGTAAGAGAGTGAGAAGAGAACAGGCCCTCGCGCACTGTTCCTCCTCGCTCGCCTCGTCACGAAGCGCCGCGGGTCGTGGGATTGAGACGAGCTAAGCTCATACCTACGCGCTTATTTTTGCCGGTCACGAACAGAGAGTCCTTAACAGACGCACACATATATATACGCGAGGTTCAAGCCAACCCTAGTCGTCATCACAACATATGGTTACACACCGTTCCAGATCATTGCGCCGCCACCCAAGTCTTCACCATCCCTCCTTCCGGCGTGCACCAGGAGACGGGACAGCAGGCCTCCGGAACCCCACCTCTCCTGATCCTGTATGGGAGAGGGGTGATCAGGTTTTTGGGGAGCGTACTCATGCGACTGCTCGCAACAACAACTTCCTCAACAATGATTTCTTCCCCAACCTCAGCAAAATCTTCATCAACGACATGCCCGAGAATATCAATGCTCGCGGTTCAATTCCCGCTGCACCGTATGCAATCTTCTCCTCTCTTTTTTAGATCATGCTAGAATTCCTATGTCTAGTTTGTGTCGTAGATTCGTCTACTACATCAGTATGCATTGTTGTTGTAGTTTATGCTATTGCTGTCATGATCTACTTGCTGTTTACTTGGATTAAATCTTGTATTAATTTGCTCATATTTTCAACAATCCAAAAACCTCATTATAGGCAATTTACTCCAAGTGGTTTTGGTGCGCATCTGAATATAAGAGGTGGTGCACGAGAGCAGTCTACTAGTTTCAAACCATGTACTGCTATGACACCATCCAGGGCAGGACTAAGGGCGATCTTAATCCTACACAACAGGAAGCTTTTGAGAAGATCGATACCCTCTTTAAGGCCGCCATTTTGAGTGTTCTTGATGATTGCATTGTGGATTCGTATATGTCATTTGACAACGGCAAGGATATGCGGGCTGCACTCGAGGCCAAGTTTGGGGCCTCGGACGCTGGCAGCGAGTTGTATGTCATGGTGAGGAATCGATAGAAGATGTGTCTAGAGGGGGGTGAATAGAATACTAGTCAAGATAAAATTTCTAGCCTAAGCTAATTTCTAGGAGGGCAAAAATCTAGCAGTTCTAACAAGTCTAGGCACCCTACACAGGCAATTCTAAGATTATAGCAGCGGAAAGTAAAACATGCAAGTGTAAAGTAGAGGAGAAGGGAAGAGAGATCAAACGCGTGAGGTTGACATGGCAATTTTTGCCATGGTTTCGATAGGTGGCGCTATCGTACGTCCATGTTAGTGGAGACTTGAAGCCACTGAGGGTAACGGCTGCGAGAGTCCACGGAGGGCTTGATAACCCACAAGTATAGGGGATCGAAACAGTCTTCGCGGGTAAGTTAACCCAATTTATTGATTCGACACAAGGGGAGCCAAAGAATATTTATAAGCTTGATTGAGTTGTCAATTCAATCGAACCTGAAAGATACTTGCTTGGCAACGAAATATTAGTAACAATGATGATATGGAAGTGATGGTGGCAACGGAAATAATAGTGGCAAAGCAATGAAAGTAAAACAACAAAAGTAAAGCAACTTGTAACTAGCAGGATTAAAACACTTCAGGCTAGGGAGATGGATGGTCGGTCATGGATGAGAGCTATCATGTATTTAACTTGGGGAAAGGCACACAGAAAAGTAATGATCATATAGGCAAATATCAAACATTAGGCATGTATCCCAAGGTAGTCGTGCGTGCTTGCAATAAGAACTTGCACAACATACTTTGTCCTACCATCCCGCTACCAATGGGGCCAAACGGAACTTATGGAGATTAAGGTGCTCTTGTCAAAGAGCACCGGAACAAAGCATTAACAATCAATGGATACATGGAATCCTCAAACAATAGTCTATCCCCTTTGGTGTCCCAAACTCTCACCATTAGGATCGCCGGTTCCGGACTATAATAGGTGCATACTACTCATAGATAGGATCAAGAACACAAATATACTCATGAAAACATAATATATTCAGATCTGAAATCATGGCACTCGGGTCCTAAGTGACAAGCATGAAGAGTAGCAAGTAGTAGCAAAGATGATAAACACCATAGTAGATGATAGACAACATGCCCCCAACAATCCGACGGACTATTACATGATCTAACTCATCCAATCCCTACCATCCCCTTCACCTACAGCAGGGAATTACTCACACATGATGGGGGAAGCCATGGAAGGGTGATGGTGATGACGATTTCCCCTCTCCGGAGGCCAAGGCAGCCTCCAGATTAGCTCTCCCGGAGAATAACCGAGGGTGGCGGCGGCTCTGCATCGAGAACTTGCAAAACGACTTCTTTTCTGGGATTTATCCGTCACGGGTAAAAATAGGAGCCAAGGTAGGGCAACAGAGGAGGTGGACCCCACCCAGGCGGCCTCCCGGCGCAGCTAGGGGGCAGGTCGCGCCCACACGTCGCCTGGAGGCCTTGTGGCCCCTCTATGGCCCATCTTCCGGACCACGGTTCCTTCCGGTGCATGGATTTTCTCTATTTTTTATTGGAATTTTCCGGGACGCCTAAAAATCCATTTTCCTGCACACAAGAAAACCATACAGGCAGTTGTGCTGAAAACAGCGTCAGTCCGAGTAAGTTTCATTCGAATCAGGCAAGAATGAGGCCAAAACAATAGCAAAAGTGTTTGGAAAAGTCGATACGTTTGAGACGTATCAACTCCCCCAAGCTTAGCATATTGGTTGTCCTCAAGCAATTCAGTTCAACGAACTCGACGCGACAAAGGAAACTTTGACAAACTCTTTTGCTTCATCAGATGTATATAAGCATGCACCGCGAAAAAGTCCAACAAGTATTGAAGCAATGCTACAAAGACAATGCACGAAGCAATCCTTCGATCATGTGAAGAGTCTCAAACAACTAAGAATGAATAATATGCAACCAAAAATCATGACGAGATCACAACGCACATGACTCGGACATACTAGAGTGGTATCTCGCTAGCCCCCAAGAGTGAAGCAAAACATAAATGCACACGCTCCTTCGGAGTCTTAAAGGAGACTAGGAATAAATATTTCAGAATGAGTAATATCACAATCATGCAGAAGACAGTGCAGTGCTTTGGGACAATGCACATTACACTTCGAACGACAATTATGCTCTCTATAGTTGGTGCCTTTTTCATAAGAAGAAGATGACTCAACAGTAAAGTAAAATAGATAGGCCCTTCGCAGAGGAAAGCTTTGGTTTGCAGAGGTTCCAGAACTTGAGCTTTTAAAACAGAGATGAATCAAAATTTTGGGTGCTATGCTTTCATTGTCAACGTAACAACTAAGAGATCTCAATATCTTCCATGCTAAATACATTATAGGCGGTTCCCAAACAGAATAGTAAAGTTTTTACTCCCCCTCCACCAATCGATCACACTCCACGGCGGGCCGAATCCACGGGTACCGTCCATACAAACAACAATCCTGGGGGAGTTTTGTTTCATTAAATTTGATTTGACTTTTGAGCATGGAACTGGGCATCCCGGTTACCAGTCACTTTCTCATGAACGATAGTGAATTAACACATATCTTGAGAATAACCCACTTAGCATGGAATATACTGATAGCCCCTAGTCGCTACATGAGCGATTCAGGCATACAAAACAAAATATTTATTTGAAGATTTAGAATATGGCACATGAAAATTTACTTAGGACGGCACATAAATACCACATATAGGTAGGTATGATGGACTCATATGGCGCAACTGGTTTCAAGGATTTTGGATGTACAACCAGCTAGTCCGCTTAGTACAAGCGGAGGCTAGCAAAGGACGAGGAAGCGACCAACTAGAGAGCAATAACGGTCATAATCATGCAGAGAGACAAAGCAACATTGAATCGGGCATGAAAGTGATATAATTATTCTAAAATAAAAAGATCATCAAGGCTTGATAGACTTCTAGTCATAAACATGTGTAAGCATGTGCCAAGTCAAACCAAAAACTCTCCAAAGGGAAATACCACGCCAACATGCCAAACCATGAAGGATGCAATGCATGCAAATCATTTCAATAACACATTATGCACTCCAGCTATTTGAGACAAGTCACAAAGAAAGCATGAACTACTGGAAAAGCATTGTAAACATAGCACTATGTCACTACAAGCTGGTCTCTAGATCATAAGTACAGACATATGTACAAAAGGAGAAACAAATAGAGTTCATACCAGCTTTCCTTGTTGCATCCCTTCTGTCGATCTTCGTCATTATTACATCGTCACTTGCACGATCGAACGTAGATAGATATAATCAAGTGCAAATGCAACCATGGACGTGAGCTGAACTCTACAAACAAAGCAAACTAAAGAGAGAAAAGATATATTTTTGGGTTTTCCAAAGGTTAAACGAAAGCAAAAGAAGAGAGAAATCTTTTTGTTGTTTTTGCAAAGAAAGAACAAAGAAGAACAGGCAAAAACTCCGAAAAGATTAAAAAGGAAACCACGGATGATACAATGAATGGAGAGAAGGGTACGTACTCCCCCAAGCTTAGGCTTTTGGCCTAAGTTGGGCTTGGCTACTGCGGGCTCCAGGAGCTCCCTCAGGCTCCAAAGTGGTACGGGTAGCTCCAAGAATCGTACGGGGCCTCGGGCGCGTAGACTGATGCTCGACTGTCCTCCCAAGAAGAAGGCTCTTCTTCCTCGAGAACAACCCCCTCCATGGGGTTGTGGAACTACTGCTGGATCATGAACTCGTCCAACTCAATCGAGGTGAAGGACCATCCATTCCTGCTAGTGTAATCAAACAAAAGTGGTGCAGTAGACGGATCTCGCGAGTAGTAAGCTCGCCAAACCTCATAGTATAAACAAGGTTACCAAACTCAGAAGTGCTAGTAACAAACTCATGCCTCTTCATAGCGGTAAGATCAAAGCTTATGAATGAAAAAGGCGTATCATCCGTGCGTACAGTGCGCCCGAGGTGCACAAGGATAAGCGTGGCATAAATGCCACCAAAGTGAGGCCCTTTGCCGCTGTTAGCAACGAGGCGGCGAGCAAACAAAGCACCAATATTATACGTGTTATCTCCTAAGAGGGCGGCTGCAAAGATAGCGAGATCCGGAGCCGAAATGTTGCTCGTATTGTCATGAGCTAACGCCCCTCGAGCAATATAGTATGCGAAATACCTGATGTGGGGAAACAAGATGCTGGAGATCTTCCCCCGGTGAATGTCTCGCGGATCCTTGCTACAAAGGGAAGCGAATAGGGATTTCAGATCGTAGGGCTGAACTTTCATTTTGGTCGTCTTCCCGACATTCCGCACACCTATAACATCACAAAATTCTGCCAAAGACATGGTAAAGACATCCTCATATAATCTGAATTCAATCATGGAAGTTTTATCATTATATCTAAACCAGTTGACAAAATAATAGGTGAGCTTTGGATATTGTGGCACATGTCGTGTTATGAGACGTGTCAAACCTGCAGCTGCACAGAGGTTATCAAACTCATCTTTAATACCTGTCGCCGTAAGGAAATCTGAACACGGGTATGCCATGGCATGTGCCGTGTCCGTCTCATGGAGCAACTCCCGTGGCACGATATCATCATTGTAACTTGTTCTCACAGTAGAAGGTGAAGCTGCAACTCTAGTTAGTCTATCGGTAGGCTCAGGTCTCTTCTTCCCAAGACATCCTTTTGCTTTTCCAAACAAACACATTTCTGAAATTTTTGGTGCATCACAAAAATGAAGGTTTAAGCAAAATGAGTTGGAGCAAACTATTCTACTCACTTCCCTGATGCATAAACTTGCATCAAAACTTCATAGATAAATTTCTAAACATGCATGCAAGCTCATATGAACAGCACCAAGAACAACAAGAACTCGAGCTCCAGGAGAAAAATCGGGATTTTTGGAGTGAGAGAGAGAAGGGAGGAAAAAGTACCTGGAAAGGGGACCAGGTGGGCCCAGGCGACCTGTGGGCGCGGCTGATAACCCACAAGTATAGGGGATCAATTGTAGCCTTTCTCGATAAGTAAGAGTGTCGAACCCAACGAGGAGCTAAAGGTAGGACAAATATTCCCTCAAGTTCTATCGACCACCGATACAACTCTATGCACACTTTACGTTCGCTTTACCTAGAAAAAGTATGAAACTAGAAGTACTTTGTAGGAGTGAAAGGATAGGCTTGCAAGAAAGTAAAGAACACGTAAATAAAACCAGGGGCTGGTTAGATAAAGAAACAACTACGAGTGTCTAACGAGTGTGGAAAAGTGGTGGTAGGAGTTGCGGAATTATCCCTAAGCAATTGACTACGTTACTAGATCGATAGCAAGTATCATGTGGGAGAGGCCTCTGCTAGCATGTCATCCCTTACTTGGAATTCTGTGCACTTACGATTGGAACTATTAGCAAGCGTCAGCAACTACTAACGTTCATTAAGGTAAAACCAAACCATAGCAATAAGATATATTGGCCCCTCTTCAATCCCATACGCATCAATTTCTATGTTAGGTTTGAAGCTTCTGTCACTCTAGCATGCCAATACACAGTCCTATCAACATACAACTAACCCTATGGTGTGATCCACGTGCGCGATCATATGATGGGCACCAAAGGACAGCAACATAACCACAAGCAAATTAAACCAATCATATCAATTCATCAATCACCGATAAGACAACTATAATCTACTCAGACATCATAGGATAGCAACACATCATTGGATAATAATATGTAACATAAAGCACCATGTTCAAGTAGAGGGTACAACGGGTTGCGGGAGAGTGAACCACTAAAAATAGATGGGGGAAGATGATTGAGATGTTGGTGAAGATGACAGAGGTGTTGGTGTAGATCGCCGTCACACGATGATGTCCCGGGCGGCGTTCCGGTGCCGCCGGGAGAGAGCCCCCCTCCTTCTTCTTCTTCCTTGACCTCCTCCCTAGATGGGAGAAGGGTTTCCCTTCTGGTCCATGGTCTCCATGGCGGCGGAGGGGCGAGAGCCCCTCTGAGATTGGATCTCTCTCTCTGTTTCCTTCTGTTTCTGCGCTCCTAGATTTTGCCTTTCACCGTTTCTTAAATTCCCGGAGATCCGTAACTCCAATTGGGCTGAAATTTTAACACGATTTTCTTCTGGATATTATCTTTCTTGCAGCGAAAGAAGGGCTCCAACCACCTTAAGGAGTGGCCACAAGCCTGCCTACCGCGGGCCCACCCCCTGGTTGCAGCGACAAGGCTTGTGGGCACTCCGTGCATCGCCTCGCATTGATTCTTCTTCCCCAAAATCATAAATATTCCAAAAAATCCTCGTAAGTTTTTATTACGTTTGGACTTCGTTTGGTATGGATATTCTGCGAAACAAAAAAATGCAACAAACAGGAACTCGCACTGGGCACTGGATCAATATGTTAGTCCCAAAAATAGTATAAAAAGTTACCAAAATTATATGAAAGTTGTAGAATATTGTCATGGAACAATCAAAAATTATAGATATGACGGAGACGTATCCGCGGCCAGGGGCCAGGCCACACCACATGGCCACCTGGACCACGGGTGGCCCCCCTGGTTGGCCTCGGGTGCCCTGCGCTCTATTTCAATGGAAATTTTCATTATATTTTTTCTGGAATTTTTCTGACAACTTCACTTTTGAAAAAAAATTCGAAGTACCCAAAGTTGCAAAACTTCCGAAAAGCTTGAAGCAATGGTTAAACATACAAAGCTTCAAAAACATAAAACTTTGGTACAATAAAGAGGATGAAATATAAAATAAATGAAAACATAACAAGCTTCTCGTTTTACTCATATAGAACATATCTGTTAGCAAGGTTGATCAAGTCTTACTACCAAACATGTGTTATATCGAGTAAAAAGTTTCACTTATTATAAAGCAATCACGGTATCTCTATTTTAATGGATATTGTCCCCACCATAATGGTTTTGTATTTGTGGTGCACATGTAGAGGACAATCCCACTCCCCAACCTACACGGTCTCAATATTCTCAACAGAATTTAGGCCATGCCTTTTATCAATCTTCTTCGAAAAATATACCGTGTGCTCCTTCTCATTAACATTGAAAGTCACATTTCCTTTATTGCAATCAATAATAGCACTTGCGGTGTTAAGAAAAGGTCTACCAAGAATAATAGACATGCTCCCATCCTCAGGCATGTCAGGCACAACAAAGTTAGTAAGGATCAAGCAATCAACAACTTCAATAGGAAGATCCTCACAACTACCAATAGGAAAAGCCGTTGAGTTATCAGCCATTTGAAGAAAGATATTTGTAGGGATTAGTTTATCTAGACAAAGCCTTTTGTAAAGAGAGAAAGTCATAACACTCACTCGTGGACCGAGATCACATAAAGCAGTTCTGACATAATTATTTTTTATGGAGCAAGGAATGGTGGGTATACCTGGATCACCAAGCTTCTGAGGAATCTTACCACTGAAAGAGTAACTAGCAAGCATAGTAGATATTGCCTCATTATGAACTTTTCTTTTATCAGTAACTATATCTTTCATATACCTCGAGTACGGAGGCAACTTAATAGCATCAGTCAAAGGAATTTGAAGAAAAAGAGGTTTCATCCATTCACAACATTTATTGTAATGCTCTTCTTCTTTGGTTTTGAAAGACTTACATAGGAAGGGCATTGATTTCTGTACCCATGTTCTCTTTCCTTCCCATGTATTCTTGCAACAAAGTCTTCTCTAGCATACCTCTTGCGCTTGTCGGGTGCTTCTTCTTCTTGTACTTCAGGAGGATCATTCTTCTCATTATCTCTATCAAGTTCAACACCATCTCCAGTTTCAGCATCGGAAATAGATATACTATTAGGATCAACAATAGGTTCTTCGTCAATTATGGGATCATTGGAGTTGTCAGCTTCCTTGTGTTTCTTGTTCTTCTTCGGGGAGCTGACAACGTCTTCTTCCTGTAATTTAGAATCTTGCTCGATCCTCTTTGGATGCCCCTCCGGATAGAGGGGGTCCTTGGTTTGTGTACCACCTCGGGTCTTTATACCATATGCGTGCGTATCAACTTGTTGGGTATTGTTAGCAAGCAAATCTTATTGCACGTTAGAAATTTGTTCAAGCTGAGTTTGAACCATATGAAAATGCTTAACAAGACCTTTAACATCATTAACAGTTCTACTTAAAACATCAAGCAAAGTCTTGATAGCAAGGGAATTATCATGCAACTGGCTTTGAATCCGCTCATTATAGTGATTTTGCTTGACAATGAAATTATCAAGCTCATCTAAGCATTGATCAGGGGGCTTACCATGAGGGATGTCACTTGCATTGAATTCTAAAAGAGAGTGTACCTCTACCATAGGTGGGTGAGGGTAGGCTCACATAATTTCTCAATAGGAGGTAGATTCTTCACATCTTCAGCTTTAATACCTTTCTCTTTAATAGACTTCTTGGCTTCTTGCATAACTTCGGGGCTCAAGAAAAGCATACCCCTCTTCTTTGGCGGTGGAGGTGGTTCATGAATGGACCAATCATCATGATTTTTAGCTATCTTGCCCATTAGTTCTCCAACATCGTGCGGTGTTCTTTCCCTAAAAACACAACCATCACAACTATCCAGATAGGTTCTAGATTCATCGATTAGACCAGCATAAAATATATCAAGCAATTCATTCTTAGGGACTCCATGTCCCTGTCTAGCCTTGAGTAAAGTGCAATACCTCCCCAAGCTTTAGGGAGGTGCTCATCCCGCAACTGTTTAAAGTTATATATTCTTTGTAAAGTAGCATGTTGCTTATGAGCAGGAAAATATTTAGCAACAAAAGATTGAGATAAATCTTGAGGACTCTTAATGGAACCACGTGGTAGTGCATCATACCATGCTTTAGCATCTTCCTTCAAAGAGAAAGGAATTAGCTTAGTAACATAATAATTTCTCTTCCTGTCCTCTGTAGTGAATAAGCCACCCAACTCAGTAAGTTTAGTAAGGTGTTCAGTAGCGTCGTCATTTTCTCTACCATAAAAAGGGTAAGCTTCAACTTTGGATATAAGTGAAAGATCTACAGAGAAATCAAAATCAGCATCCTCAATGCAAATAGGAGATGAAGCAAATTTAGGATCAGGAGTACATTTGTTCTTCATAGAATGCTTTTCAAGCAGCTTCTTAACAGAAGCAGGGTCAGAGTCAACACACTCTGTAAGCTCCTTGCATAAATCATCATCAAGTTCAATATAATCATCATCAAGAATTCTTTCCGTGAGACCACTCAAGTCTGGGTAACCAAAGGATATACCACTGGGGTAGCGTGTAACAGGAATTTCAACCCCAGACTGCCTTGCAGCCTTAGCAATCCGACACTCAATAAAATAACCAAGTAAATCAGTCTCATCAATAGTAGTAGAAGCATCATCAAAAGTATGAGGCATAGTGACAGACTCGGTAAAAGCAACATGTGGTGGTGGTGAAGCAAACTTACTCATAACTGAAGGTGAATCAATTGTAGTGTTGATGCTAACAATAGTACCATTTCGTGTAGTGGATGGTAAAATTGGAACCTTGGGGTCTCCTTTGTTACCCATAGTGAATAAATCGCAGCAAGGAAAATAACTCCAAGTAGACTTGTAAATAAAGCTATGCTCCACGGCAACGGCGCCAGAAAATAGTCTTGATAACCCACAAGTGTAGGGGATCGCAACAGTCATCGTGGGTAAGTTAACCCAATTTATTGATTCAACACAAGGGGGGCGAAAGAATATTTATAAGATTTAACAGTTGAGTTGTCAATTCTACCGCACCTGAAAGATACTTGCTTGGCAACGAAATATTAGTAGCAACGGTGATATCGAAGTGATGGTGGCAACGGAAACAATAGTGGCAAAGCGACGAAAGTAAAACAACAAAACTAAAAGCAACTTGTAACTAGCAGGATTAAAACACTTTAGGCTAGGGAGATTGATGGCCGGTCATGGATGAGAGCTATCATGTATTTAACTTGGGGCAAGGCACACAGAAAAGTAATGATCATCTAGGCAAATATCACACATTAGGCATGTATCCCAAGGTAGTCATGCGTGCTTGCAATAAGAACTTGCACAACATCTTTTGTCCTACCATCCCGCTACCAACGAGGCCAAAAGGAACTTATGGAGATTAAGGTGCTCTTGTCAAAGACCACCGGAACAAAGCATTAACAATCAATGGATACATGGAATCCTCAAACTATAGTCTATCCCCTTTGGTGTCCCAAGCTGTCACCATTAGGATCGCCAGTTCCGGACTATAATAGGTGCATACTACTCATAGATAGGACCAAGAACACAAATATACTCATGAAAACATAAGGTATTAAGATCTGAAATCATGGCACTCGGGTCCTAAGTGACAAGCATTAATAGTAACAAGTAGTAGCAAAGATGATAAACACCATAGTAGATGATAGGCAACATGCCCCAACAATCCGACGAACTATTACATGATCTAACTCATCCAATCCCAAGCATCCACTTCAGCTACAACACTGAATTACTCACACATGATGGGGGAAGCCATGGTAGGGTGATG
This sequence comes from Hordeum vulgare subsp. vulgare, assembly GCF_904849725.1. Lineage (NCBI taxonomy): Eukaryota > Viridiplantae > Streptophyta > Magnoliopsida > Poales > Poaceae > Hordeum > Hordeum vulgare. The sequence goes on from NC_058524.1 coordinate 418,526,241, forward strand.
GAGTGGTGATGGTGATGACGATGGCAACTATTTCCCCTCTCCGGAGGCCAAGGCAGCCTCCAGATTAGCTCTCCCGGAGAATAACCGAGGGTGGCGGCGGCTGTGTGTCAAGAACTTGCAAAACAACTTCTTTTCTGGGATTTTTTCGTCACAAGTAACAATAGGAGCCAAGGTAGGGCAACAGAGGAGGTGGAACCCGCCAGGCGGCCTCCCGACACGGCTAGGGGGCAGGTCGCGCCCACACGTCGCCAGGAGGTCTGGTGGCCCCCCTATGGCCCATCTTCTGGCCCACGGTTCCTTCCGGTGCGTCGATTTTTTTTATTGGAATTTTCTGGGACGCCTAAAAATCCATTTTCCTGCACACAAGAAAACCATACAGGCAGTTGTGCTGAAAACAGCGTCAGTTAGGGTAAGTTTCATTCAAATCATGCAAGAATGAGGCCAAAACAATAGCAAAAGTGTTTGGAAAAGTCGATACGTTTGAGACGTATCAACTCCCCCAAGCTTAGCATATTGCTTGTCCTCAAGCAATTCAGTTCAACGAACTCGACGCGACAAAGAAAACTTTGACAAACTCTTTTGCTTCATCAGATGTATATAAGCATGCACTGCAAAAAAGTCCAACAAGTATTGAAGCAATCCTACAAAGACAATGCACGAGGCAATCCTTCGATCATGTGAAGAGTCTCAAACAACTAAGAATGAATAATATGCAACCGAAAATCATGACGAGATCACAATGCACATGACTCGGACATACTAGAGTGGTATCTCGTTAGCCCCCAAGAGTGAAGCAAAACATAAATGCACACGCTCCTTCGGAGTCTTACACGAGACTAGGAATAAATATTTCAGAATGAGTAATATCACAATCATGCAGAAGACAGTGCGGTGCTTTGGGACAATGCACATTACACTCAGAATGACAATTATATTCTCTATAGTTGGTGCCTTTTTCATAAGAAGAAGATGACTCAACAGTAAAGTAAAATAGATAGGCCCTTCGCAGAGGGAAGCATTGGTTTGCGGAGGTGCCAGAACTTGAGCTTTTAAAACAGAGATGAATCAAAATTTTGGGTGGTATGCTTTCATTGTCAACGTAACAACTAAGAGATCTCAATATCTTCCATGCTAAATACATTATAGGCGGTTCCCAAACAGAACAGTAAAGTTTTTACTCCCCCTCCACCAATCGATCACACTCCACGGCGGGCCGAATCCACGGGTACCGTCCATACAAACAACAATCCTGGGGGAGTTTTGTTTCATTAAATTTGATTTGACTTTTGAGCATGGAACTGGGCATCCCGGTTACCAGTCACTTTCTCATGAATGATAGTGAATCAACACATATCTTGAGAATAACCCACTTAGCATGGAAGCTACCGATAGCCCCTAGTCGCTACATGAGCGATTCGGGCATACAAAACAAAATATTTATTTGAAGATTTAGAATATGGCACATGAAAATTTACTTAGGATGGCACATAGGTAGGTATGGTGGACTCATATGGCGCAACTGGTTTCAAGGATTTTGGATGCACAACCAACCAGTCCACTTAGTACAGGTGAAGGCTAGCAAAGGACGGGGAAGCGACCAACTAGAGAGCAATAATGGTCATAATCATGCAGAGCGACAAAGCAACATTGAATCGGGCATGAAAGTGATATAATTATTCTAAAATAAAAAGGTCATCAAGGCTTGATAGACTTCTAGTCATAAACATGTGTAAGCATGTGCCAAGTCAAACCAAAAACTCTCCAAAGGGAAATACCACACCAACATGCCAAACCTTGAAGGATACAATGCATGCAAATCATTTCAATAACACATTATGCACTCCAGCTATTTGAGAAAAGTCACAAAGAAAGCATGAACTACTCGGAAAGCATTGTAATAGCACTATGTCACTACAAGCTGGTCTCTAGATCACAAGTACACACATATGTACAAAAGGAGAAACAAATAGAGTTCATACCGGCTTTCCTTGTTGCATCCCTTTTGTCGATCTTCGTCATTATTACATCGTCACTTGCATGATCGAACATAGATAGATATAATCAAGTGCAATTGTAACCAAGGATGTGAGCTGAACTCTACAAACAAAGCAAACTAAAGAGAGAAAAAAAATATTTTTGGGTTTTCCAAAGGTTAAACGAAAGCAAAAGAAGAGAGAAATCTTTTTGTTGTTTTTGCAACGAAAGAACAAAGAAGAACAGGCAAAAACTCCGAAAAGATTGAAAAGGAAACCACCGATAATACAATGAATGGGGAGAAGGGTACGTACTCCCCCAAGCTTAGGCTTTTGGCCTAAGTTGGGCTTGGCTACTGCGGGCTCCAGGAGACCCTCAGGCTCCGGAGTGGTACAGGTAGCTCCAAGAATCATACGGGGCCTCGGGCGCGTAGACTGATGCCCGACTGTCCTCCCAAGAAGAAGGCTCTTCTTCCTCGGGAACAACCCCCTCCATGGGGTTGTGGAACTGCTGCTGGATCATGAACTCGTCCAGCTCAATCAAGGTGAAGGACCATCCGTTCCTGCTTGTGTAATCAAACAAAAGTGGTGCATGTAGACGGATCTCGCGAGTAGTAAGCTAACCAAACCTCATAGTATAAACAAGGTTACCAAACTCAAAAGTGCTAGCAACAAACTCATGCCTCTTCATAGCGGTAAGATCAAAGCTTATGAATGAAAAAGGCGTATCATCCGTGCGTACAGTGCGCCCGAGGTGCGCGAGGATAAGCGTGGCATAAATGCCACCAAAGTGAGGCCCTTTGCCGCTGTTAGCAACGAGGCGGCGAGCAATCAAAGCACCAATGTTATACGTGTTATCTCCTAAGAGGGCGGCTGCCAAGATAGCGAGATCCGGAGCCGAAATGTTGCTCGTATTGTCACGAGCTAACACCCCTCGAGCAATATAGTATGTGAAATACCTGATGTGGGGAAACAAGATGCTGAAGATCTTCCCCCGGTGAATGTCTCGCGGATCCTTGCTGCAAAGGGAAGCGAATAGGGATTTCAGATCGTAGGGCCGAACTTTCATTTTGGTCGTCTTCCCGACATTCCGCACACCTATAACATCACAAAATTCTGCCAAAGACATGGTAAAGACATCCTCATATAATCTGAATTCAATCATGGAAGTTTTATCATCATATCTAAACCAGTTGACAAAATAATAGGTGAGCTTTGGATATTGTGGCACATGTCGTGTTATGAGACGTGTCAAACCTGCAGCTGCACAGAGGTTATCAAACTCATCTTTAATACCTGTCGCCGTAAGGAAATCTGAACACGGGTATGCCATGGCATGTGCCGTGTCCGTCTCGTGGAGCAACTCCGGTGGCACGATATCATCATTGTAACTTGTTCTCACAGTAGAAGGTGAAGCTGCAACTCTAGTTAGTCTATCGGTAGGCTCGGGTCTCTTCTTCCCAAGCCATCCTTTTGCTTTTCCAAACAAACTCATTTCTGAAATTTTTGGTGCATCACAAAAATGAAGGTTTAAGCAAAATGAGTTGGAGCAAACTATTCTACTCACTTCCCTGATGCATAAACTTGCGTCAAAACTTCATAGATAAATTTCTAAACATGCATGCAAGCTCATATGAACAACACCAATAACAGCAAGAACTCGAGCTCCAGGAGAAAAATCGGGATTTTTGGAGTGAGAGAGAGAAGGGAGGAAAAAGTACCTGGAAAGGCGACCAGGTGGGCCCAGGCGACCTCTGGGCGCGGCCAGGGGCCAGGCCGCACCACCTGGCCGCCTGGACCACGGGTGGTCCCCCTGGTTGGCGTCAGGTGCCCCTGCGTCTCTTTTTCAATGAAATTTTTTATTATATTTTTTCTGGAATTTTTCTCACAACTTCACTTTTGAAAAAAATTCGAAGTGCCGAAAGGTGCAAAACTTCCGAAAAGCATGAAGCAATGGTTAAACATATGAAGCTTCAAAATAATAAAACTTTGGCACAGCAAAGAGGATGAAAGATAAACAAAATGAAAACATAACAAGCTTCTCTTTATACTCATATAAAATATATCTGTTAGCAAGGTTGATCAAGTCTTACTACCAAACATGTGTTATATCGAGTAAAAAGTTTCACTTCTTATAAAGCAATCATGGTATCTTTATTTTAATGGATATTGTCCCCACCATAATGGTTTTGTGTTTGTGGTGCACATGTAGAGGACAATCCCACTCTCCAGCCTTCACGGTCTCAATATTCTCAACAGAATTAAGGCCATGCCTTTTATCAATCTTCTTCAGAAAATATACCATGTGCTCCTTCTCATTAACATTGAAAGTCACCTTTCCTTTATTGCAATCAATAATAGCACTTGCGGTGTTAAGAAAAGGTCTACCAAGAATAATAGACATGCTCCCATCCTCGGGCATGTCAAGCACAACAAAGTCAGTAAGGATCAAGCAATTAGCAACTTCAACAGGAAGATCCTCACAACTACCAATAGGAAAGCCGTTAACTTATCAGCCATTTGAAGAGAGATATCTGTAGGGATTAGTTTATCTAGACAAAGCCTTTTGTAAAGAGAGAAAGGCATAACACTCACTCCTGCACGGAGATCACATAAAGCAGTTCTGACATAATTATTTTTTATGGAGCAAGGAATGGTGGGTATACCTGGATCACCAAGCTTTTGAGGAATCTTACCACTGAAAGAGTAATTAGCAAGCATACTAGATATTGCCTCATTAGGAACTTTTCTTTTATCAGTAACTATATCTTTCATATACCTCGAGTACGGAGGCAACTTAATAGCATCAGTCAAAGGAATTTGAAGAAAAAGAGGTTTCATCCATTCACAGAATTTATTGTAATGCTTTTCTTCTTTGGTTGTGAAAGACTTACCTAGGAAGGGCATTGATTTCTGTACCCATGGTTCTCTTTCCTTCCCATGTATTCTTGCAACAAAGTATTCTCTAGTATACCTCTTGCGCTTGTCGGGTGCTTATTCTTCTTGTACTTCAGGAGGATCATTCTTCACATTAGCTTTATCAGGTTCAACACCATCTTCAGTTTCAGCATCGGAAATAGATATACTATTAGGATCAATCATAGGTTCTTCATCAATTATGGGATCATTGGATTTGTCAGCTTCCTTGTGTTTCTTGTTCTTCTTCGGGGAGCTGACAACGTCTTCTTCCTGTAATTTAGAATCTTGCTCGATCCTCTTTGGATGCCCCTCCGGATAGAGGGGGTCCTGGGTGTGTGTACCACCTCGGATCTTTATACCATATGCATGCGTATCAACTTGTTTGGTATTGTTAGCAAGCAAATCTTTTTGCACGTTAGAAATTTGTTCAAGCTGAGTTTGAACCATATGAAAATGCTTAACAAGACCTTTAACATCATTAACAACTCTACTTAAAACATCAAGCAAACTCTTGATAGCAAGGGCATTATCATGCAACTGGCTTTGAATCCGCTCATTATAGTGATTTTGCTTGATAATGAAATTATCAAGCTCATCTAAGCATTGATCAGGGGGCTTACCATGAGGGATGTCACTTGCATTGAATTATAAAAGAGAGTGTACCTCTACCATAGGTGGGTGAGGGGTAGGCTCACATAATTTCTCAATAGGAGGTAGATTCTTCACATCTTCAGCTTTAATACCTTTCTCTTTAATAGACTTCTTGGCTTCTTGCATAACTTTGGGGCTCAAGAAAAGCATACCCCTCTTCTTGTGTGGTGGAGGTGGTTCAGGAACGGACCAATCATCATGATTTTTAGCTATCTTGCCCATTAGTTCTTCAACATCGTGCGGTGTTCTTTCCCTGAAAACACAACCAGCACAACTATCCAGATAGGTTCTAGATTCATCGGTTAGACTAGCATAAAATATATCAAGCAATTCATTCTTAGGGACTCCATGTCCCTGTCTAGCCTTGAGTAAAGTGCAATACCTCCCCCAAGCTTTAGGGAGGTGCTCATCCTGCAACTGTTTAAAGTTATATATTCTTTGTAAAGTAGCATGTTGCTTATGAGCAGGAAAATATTTAGCAACAAATGATTGAGATAAATATTGAGGACTCTTAATGGAACCACCTGGTAGTGCATCACACCATGCTTTAGCATCTTCCTTCAAAGAGAAAGGAATTAGCTTAGTAACATAATAATTTCTCTTCCTGTCCTCTGTAGTGAATAAGCCACCCAACTCAGTGAGTTTGGTAAGGTGTGCAATAGCGTCGACATTTTCTCCACCATAAAAAGGGTAAGCTTCAACTATGGATATAAGTGAAAGATCTATAGAGAAATCAAAATCAGCAATCTCAATGCAAATAGGAGATGAAGCAAATTTAGGATCAGGAGTACATTTGTTCTTCATAGAATGCTTTTCAAGCAGCTTCTTAAAAGAAGCAGGGTCAGAGTCAACACACTCTGTAAGCTCCCTGCATAAATCATCATCAAGTTCAATATAATCATCATCAAGAATTCTTTCCGTGAGACCACTCAAGTCCGGGTAACGAAAGGATATACCAATGGGGTAGCGTGTAACAGGAATTTCAACCCCAGACTGCTTTGCAGCCTTAGCAATCTGAGACTCAATAAAATAACCAAGTAAACCGGTCTCATCGATAGTAGTACAAGCATCATCAAAAGTATGAGGCATAGTGACGGACTCGGTAGAAGCATCATGTGGTGGTGGTGAAGCAAACTTACTCATAACAGAAGGTGAATCAATTGTAGCGCTGATGCTAAGAACAGTACCATTTCGTGTAGTGGATGGTAAAATTGGAACCTTGGGGTCTCCTTTGTTACCCATAGTGAATAAATCGCAGCAAGGAAAATAAATCCAAGTAGACTTGGAAATAAAGCTATGCTCCACGGCAACGGCGCCAGAAAATAGTCTTGATAAGCCACAAGTGTAGGGGATCGCAACAGTCTTCGCGGGTAAGTTAACCCAATTTATTGATTCAACACAAGGGGGGGAAATAATATTTATAAGATTTAACAGTTGAGTTGTCAATTCCACCGCACCTAAAAGATACTTGATTGGCAACGAAATATTAGTAGCAACAGTGATATGGAAGTGATGGTGGCAACGGAAACAATAGTGGCAAATCAACGAAAGTAAAACAACAAAAGTAAAGCAACTTGTAACTTGCAGGATTAAAAGACTGTAGGATAGGGAGATTGATGGTCGGTCATGGATGAGAGCTATCATGTATTTAACTTGGGGCAAGGCACACAGAAAAGTAATGACCATCTAGGCAAATATCACACATTAGGCATGTATCCCAAGGTAGTCATGCGTGCTTGCAATAAGAACTTGCTTAACATCTTTTGGCCTACCATCCCGCTACCAACGGGGCCAAAAGGAACTTATGGAGATTAAGGTGCTGCTGTCAAAGAGCACCGGAACAAAGCAGTAACAATCAATGGATACATGGAATCCTCAAACTATAGTCTATCCCCCTTGGTGTCCGAAGCTGTCACCATTAGGATCGCTGGTTCCGGACTATAATAGGTGCATACTACTCATACATAGGATCAAGAACACAAATATACTCATGAAAACATAAGGTATTAAGATCTGAAATCATGGCGCCCGGGCCCTAAGTGACAAGCATTAAGAGTAGCAAGTAGTAGGAAAGATGATAAACACCATAGTAGATGATAGGCAACATGCCCCAACAATCCGACGAACTATTACATGATCTAACTCATCCAATCCCTAGCATCCACTTGAGCTACAACAGGGAATTACTCACACATGATGGGGGAAGCCATGGTAGGGTGATGGAGTGGTGATGGTGATGACGATGGCGACTATTTCCCCTCTCCAGAGGCCAAGGCAGCCTCCAGATTAGCTCTCCCGGAGAAGAACCAAGGGTGGCGGCGGCTGTGTGTCGAGAACTTGCAAAACGACTTCTTTTGTGCGATTTTTCCGTCACGGGTAATAATAGGAGCCAAGGTAGGACACCATAGGAGGTGGAACCCATCCAGGCGGCCTCTAGGCGCGGCCAGGGGGCAGGCTGCGCCCACAGGTCGCCTGGAGGCCTGGTGGCCCCCCACTGGCCCATCTTCTCGCCCAGGGTTCCTTCCGGTGCATGGATTTTCTCTATTTTTTATTGAAATTTTCTGGGACTCCTACAAATCCATTTTTCGGCAGACAAGAAAACCATACACGCAGCTCTCCTGAAACAGCGTCAGTCCGGGTTAGTTTCATTCAAATCATGCAAGAATGAGCCCAAAACAATAGCAAAACTGTTTGAAAAGTCGATACGTTTGAGATGTATCAGGACTCCACCCATGGAGGGTGCACAAAGAATCGGCCTTGTCTATTCCACCAAGGCTTCCGTCCACGGAAGACTATCCTTACTCACGTTAGATCTCCTTGCCCTTACAAACATCTTGGTTCAACTCCACAACAGGAAGTAGGAGGCTCCCAAGTGACACCTAACCAATCTAGGAGGCACCACCCTCCAAAAGGTAATAGATGGGGTAGATCAATGAACTCCTTGTTCTTGTGCTTCTAAAAATAGTCTCCTCAACACAACTCTCTCTCACACAGAATATGCATGGGTAGGAGAGGTTGATTTGGTGGAAAGCAATTTGGGGAGTCTAGAGATCAAGTTTCAAATGATTGGATTGGAATATCTTGGTCTCAACACATGATTAGGTGGTTCTCTCTCAGCAAATGGATCTGGAAATGAAGTGTGTGTCCTGAGTGTTTCTCCCAGGAGTGAGAGGTGGGTGAAGGGGCATATATAGGCAGGAGCCATAATCCAACCGTTACACATAAAAGAGCAAACTCGGTGACACCGAAGTGGACAACTTGGTGGTACCGATTAGCACTAAAGTGGTGAACTTTTGAATCTCGGTGAGACCGATATATAGAACTAGGTGGCACCAAAAAGGTGACTAACGGTCAGATGGCCAAACTCGGTGGCACCGATACTCAAACGTGGAAATTCCAATTTTGTGTTTCTTGGCAACAGAATGTCGGTCGCACTGAACTCGGTAGCACTGATGTAGTTTCGATGGGTCTGATTTGAGACGTATCAGGGCTACCGAGTTCAGTGTGACTGATTTGGTGGGAATGGCTAGGGTTCTGTCTTAGGTTAAAACTCGATGGGTCTGATGCGGCAATGTTGGTGACACCAAATTTGTGAATGTGGAACTTGACAGAGTGGATATGTGGGAAAAATGAGTGAGTGTTTTGGTGGCTAACTTTGAGCATTTGAGGAATCAGTTCATTTTACTACCTCACCCCCATTTAATAGTATTGGCTTTCTTATGGACTCAAAAGTGATTTATCACAAATATAAAATGAAGAGTCTTCTACTAGAAGCTTGAGCCAATATTATTCCTTTCTTGCATCCAGAGGCATCTCCACATAAATCTAGCCATAGCTCTTTGTGGACTAAACATGAAATATCTAGGTAAAAGTGTTAGTCCAAGAGGCAATGTATGTTGTCATGAATTATAAAAATCACCAAGGGAGCATATGTGCTTTTAGTATCCCCCTTTTTGGTAATTGATGACAACATACAATCAAAGCTTCAAATAAAGATACTCATAAGGATATGACGGCTTTGACAAACATATGACTAGTACAAGCTGATGACGAGATGATGTATATACTTCTCGCACCTCGTTGGTTACCCCAAGTGGAAGATTGAGATGTAGTCAGCAACAAGTTTTCCCTCACATGGGAACTGTAAGGTTTATCGAACCAGGAGGACTCCTAGGATCAACAAGTAGGTGTCTGCTGTCCTGGCTAGCAGAAGACGTGGACCTGCACACAAACAAATAACTTTGCTCCCAACGAGTACAGAGAGGTTGTCAATCTCTCCGGCCTTGTAGTTTGCAAAGGATCAGAACACAAGCGGGAATAGTAGTAGTTATTGCAATGGAAAAGTAAATGAAAACGGTAAATGGTGGAGGTGTAAGCAATGATGATGATATGGACCGAAGTCACATGATGTTCACTAGTGATGTCTCTCTCCCAAAAGACGATAAACAACTATGCTTGGGTAAACAAATCAAAGTTGGGCAATTGACAGAATTATGAACGCACCGTAATGCTAATTATGCTACTTGATAGTTAGAGGTTCAATAGTAATGGGCAGTATGCCAAGACAAGTAGACCGTTTATTCATCAGCATCTACTTAATAATCATCCACCTTGAGATATCTATCCAGAACATCTCTCCGGTATTAAGCTGCGAGCCCCACCCAAAGTGTAAACTCAAAGGAACGGACAACTGCATTAATGAACTATGCGTAAGGTAAACAATCCTTGCAACCGTGGTCGCAAGCACCGTTGTTTTCTCCCTGGTGGCAACAACACATCCCCTAGTCTCATGTTTCTGTCACTCAAGCTAGATATCGAGGGGAATGAACCCACAATCATGCATAACGCTCCCTCTTTGAGTTACAATCTACTACCTGGCCAAAGCAATAAATAGCAATGGAGAACATGCATGAATCACTAAGGAACATAATAGAAAATGATAATCAAATATATAACTCATAACAATCTGAACATAATCTCATAATCCATCGGATCCCAACAAACCGAGCATAGCAATAGCAAGAGAATTACATAGATGTCTTGCTTATGTAGGGCAGTTCGCAAGGACTAACCATTGAAGCACAAGATTGGAGAGAATACATCACATAGCTACTGGTCATGGACTCATGGTCCAAGGAGGACTACTCACGACACGTCCGGGAAGCGTCCATGGCGGTGGAGAAGCTCCCGGAGGTCAATCCTCCCTCCGGCAGGGTGCCGGGAAGAGGTCTCTTGATGCTCTCGATCTCGGAAGCGCTCCAGCGGCGGAACGATGGAGAAATTCGCGATTCTGGAAGTTGTGGAAGGGTTTCCTCTCGGAGGACTAAATATAGGCCAAAGGAGGGCACCGGAGGAGGTGGGGCCCACCCAAGCGGCCTCTTGGCGCGGCCTAGGGCCTCGCCGCGCGAGCAGGTCGCCTGGGCAGCCCCTGGCCCACCTCTGGGCCATCTTCAGTGATCTGGAAGCTTTTGTTTCGCTGATTTTTTATATATTTTTTGTGGAATTTTTCGGGCTTCGGAAAATTGGGTAAAAGCCCCTGCAAAATAGACATCAGCTGACAGAAACTGACACTGGGTGCACTGAGTTGGTAGGCTAGTCCAAATATGTGTAAAATTATATAAAAGTGTAGCAAAACATATAACAATGTCACCCAAAAGATCATGGGAACAAGCAGAAATTATAGATACGCTTGGGACGTATCAACATCCCCAAGCTTAATTTTTGCTCGTCCTCGAGTAGATAAATGATAACACAATAATTTATGTGGTCACATTCTAACACAAATATAAGAACTTCAAACTAAAGCAAGTAAGATATGCAATTCAAGTCAAGATAATAACAAGCAAGAGTCTATATGTAGTATTGAGTTTAGCAGTGTAAGAACATAAAGGTGCAAGAGCTCTCGTTGTCCGTGACTCGAATGTCTCCAAATGGTTTTTGCGTGCAAGAAGTGCGAGATGGGTTGAGATCATAAAATATATATTTTTAATTGAGAACTCAATCTACCAAAATTTCACACTTGGTCTCCTTCGGAATATTGTTTTGACTCATCCCCAGACCACTAGACAGGCACAAGTCAAATTGATCCTCTCCCTTTCGACTTTGATCACTCATGAAATGGATGAGCATAAGCAAAATATGTTCGCACTTAGGTTGGCAAATAGAATAATGACGGGGAAGGAAGACAAAAAGATATGAAAGGCTCACATCAATGAGGAAAACCATAGGCGAGAGAAAGCCAAATGATAGACATGATGTGAGGAGTAGGGATTGCCATGTAACAGATGCACATATGAGCTAAGGTAAGCTCTCCAATGGAACTAGTGAGGGTGCATCCAACTTGTTTGCTCATGAAGACCTAGAGCTCATTTGAGGAGGCTCATCATTGGAATATGCAAACCAAGTTCTATAGTGTAAGGGTCCCCACATAATTATGCATGAATGATAATCTGTATGTGGTACCAATATAGCAATGGAGTACGAGTGTGGATCTTTCAAAAGGAATAGTAGTGTAGCCCCCTTCTCTCTTTTTATTTCTTTTTCTTTTTCTCTTTTTATTATTTTTTTGTGGCCTCTTTGGCTCTTTCTTTTTATCTCTCATTTGTCCTCTTTGGGATCTTTTGTTTGTCCTCTTTGGGATCTTTTCCTCACTTCAGGGCAACACTCTATGTTTTACATGAATAAAAAGAAGATCATCACACTTTATAAGAAGTACTCAACATAAAGACAAGTGAAAACTATCATGATGTATGCAAATGTATGCCTCTGCCAGCGTAACAGGATATGCAATGATACTAGCATGTCATGTAGCAATAATTGGGGCAAGGCCCAACTATCATGCGACTCTACAATCAAGAAAAAGCATGTATGACATGAAGATCAAGTCATGAGATGATGGATGTTGCATGGCAATGTATACTGGAAAGGCTATGGAAATGCCTTAATAGGTAGGTATGGTGGCTGTTTTGAGGAAAGATATAATGAGGCTTATGTATGACAGAGCGTATCATGTCATGGGTTTGGATGCACCGGCGAAGTTTGCACCAACTCTCAATGTGAGAAAGGGCAATGCACGGTACCGAAGAGGCTAGCAAAATATGGGTGGTGGAAGTGCCTACAATCGAATACTCACATTAGTCCTAAGAACTCATACACTTATTATCGGTAACTCTCTATCTAGATAGGAAATTCACAAAGAGACAAGTACCCAAGGAGGAGTGTTTGGGGGTTTGGTTATCCTTGCGCATCCTCGACTCATGGTAACGTGAGGGTACTCTATATATTCCAACCCCTCCAGAGGTTAGCGGTCAATTTAGTAGCTAGAGTTTTCAACTAATTTTTTGTTTTTGAAAAACACAAGGATTTCCCAAAATGCGACACCTATCACTAATAGGCTTAAGCTCTTGGCACCAATAGTCCAAACATTACTCAAATCAATACCTCAAAACTATTGCAAGTTACTACTATACTTAAATAGCAACCTCAATTACCTACTCATGCAAGACACACAACTCAGTGCAACAAGCCAACTATCTACACAAGATAAGCATGATAACTCAAGAGAGTTCCAAAAGCAACCTAACTAAAAGCTCTTAAAAAGATAAGCACGAAAACTAAGAGCTAAGCATGACAGTAGCTATGGAAAGATAGAGAACACACAAAAAAGATAAGCATGAAAACCTATGTTGTGTTCTAGAGTGGAATGGAGCGTGTTTATCTCCCAAACAAGGTAGGCTAGTGTCACGCCTAAGATGCGACCCTATCCTCAATTTGGCACGAGGGCCTCGTGAGGGATAGAAGCGCATCTCGTCGTGTCACAAGAATGGATATCGTTACAAGTACATGCACTGAAAATAAGATATATATATATATATATATATATATATATATATATGTAGAATTGGCTTACACTCGCCACAAGCTACATCAGAGTCACAGCAGTACAGTACATAATCATCATGAAGAAGAGCAGGGTCCGACTACGGACGAAAACAAATGAGAAAAGAAGAACGACGTCCATCCTTGCTATCCCAGGCTGCCGGCCTGGAACCCATCCTAGATCGATGAAGAAGAAGAAGAAGAAGCAACTCCAAATGAAAAATCAACACGCTCGCGTCAAATAACCTTTACCTGTACCTGCAACTGGTGTTGTAGAAATCTGTGAGCCACAGGGGACTCAGCAATCTCATTTCCCAAGGTATCAAGACTAGCAAAGCTTAATGGGTGAGGCATGGTTAAGTGGTGAGGTTGCAGCAGCGGCTAAGCATATATTTGGTGGCTAAACTTACGAGTACAAGAAATAAGAGGGGGAAGATCTACGCATCACGGTCGTGAGCTACTGATGATCAAGTGAATGATCCTGAACACCTACCTACGCCAGACATAACCCCACCGTGTCCTCGAACGGAGAAGGAACTCACAAAAGAGACAGTCATGGTTACACAAACAGTTGGCAAGTTTTAATTAAGTTAACTTCAAGTTATCAAGAACCAGTGTTAAACAAAGTTTCCATGTTGCCACATAACCACGGGCACGACTTTATGAAATATTTAACCCTGCAGGGGTGCTCCAACTAGTCCATCACAAATTACCACAAGCCGCATAGAAATCCTCGATCACGACACTCGTGATCTCGTCGGATTCCTTAGTGGAAAACCTCAACTCTGAGATTACCCAAAGCATCACCGGAGTCCCGATGCACAAGATATCTCATGAAAGGTAAAACTAATCCAGCAAGGCCGCCCGACGTGTCGACGATCCCGATAGGATCCGCGTATCTCGTTCTGAGGACACGACGGATGGAACTAGTTACGAGTGCCAAACCTCGAGTTTCCTCGCGGTGGCCCCGCAGGCAGACCGTTTGGGACCAACACCATCAGCACTGGCCCCCCTGTTTATGTAAAATTACTCCTCGGGTAGTGCTAACTCCCTATGCATTTCAGTATTACCAGAATTATTATGTTGGGCAAATGTAGTACCAATGTTGGGCCTTGCCAGACCAGCTTTAATCTAAAACGAATTATCAAGGTTGTCCCCATAACAACCCCGATCGTGTTAGGAGCACTCAATTATGGAACATAACACCGGTAGCAGAAACTAAGGGGGCAAAGGTGGAACAAAACACCAGGCTAGAAAGGCCGAGCCTTCCACCTTTTACCAAGTATATAGGCGCATTAAATTAAATAGCATTTAATAGGGTGATATAACAAGGAACCCATGTTGTCACATGGAAGCAACTGCACCTGCAACTAGCAACTCTAACAACATGGTTAAGCAAGCGGTAACATAGCCAATCAATGGTTTGCTAGGTTGAACATGTTGAAGGTTTACATGGCAATGTTGGGAGGCTGATATTTAACATGTGGTAGGCAACGAGACATAATCGATAGAAACGGTATAACTAGCATGACAATGATAGTAATGGTATCTGGGGAAATGGTCATCTTGCCTGAGATCCCGCTTGGAAGAAGAATGACTCCGTGAAGCAGACGAACAGATGTAGTCGAACGGGTCCTCACAATCTGACACGCTTGCGGAACTCTATCAAGACGAAGCAAACCGGAAACAAGAATCAACACACGATATACACCTCACGATGCACAACACAAATGATGCATGAACGCATGCAAGACACGGCATGGCAAATCACACAATCAAACACTACACATTAAGTGAAGTTCAATATGCAACGAGTTGCATATTGACGAAACTACACGTTTAATTATTTGGTTCTATCCCGATTAGATACACGGCAATATTAAATGTGGTTAAACATGGCAAGAGGTGAAGCGTAATTAAGCTACCTATCTAGGCATTTTAAATGAGGTCGGAAATGACATATAGCACCTCCGAGACGACCTCACATATTAATTTATAATTCTGTCCAGATCTGAACTGACACATTTAATTGGTTGCTAAACAGCAAAACAAATAGGTTCACATGATTCTACGCGTTGTTACAAGCAATTTACACAGAGAGAACATCTCCAACGGAGCTACGGATCAAAAGATACGGACACCGCAAGATATGATGGCATGAATGCAAAATGTGTGCAACGACGGTCACAAGCACTTCAAAACATACAACCAGCAAGAGAAAATGAAACTACACGAGATTCTAAGCAAATTTCATATAGGACACGACCAAAACGGAGCTACGGTTCAACAACTACGAGCTAAACAAGAAATCACTACAATCTGCCAAAATCAGCCACATAGCATTTTCTACACCCCACAACTACGAGCTACACAACTAAAATATAATCAACCAAGGCATGACACGATAGAGGGAAAGAAGCACTACAACAAACAACTAATAACAACTAGCATGGCAGCAAGGATCACTAGGAAAAGAAGTCACAAAATGGCTTCTCACACACAGTTTCAGACTTAGTGAAAATAACACTTCATGAAAGTGCAGTTTTCGATCTGAAGGCATATTGACAGTAGCAAAACCATAATCTACAGGACTCCAAATGGCATGAAAACTCAAAGCATACTAGAGAATCACAAAGTCTACAACTAACTCCATTGGACCAACCTCAAAAGAGCTAGAGAACACAAGATGGAAGCAAGACAAGACAACAACAAAAGATAACAGATTCCGAACTTAGAAATATTTCAGCATCTCTAAAACATCACTATTTCCTAGCAAGTAAAGTTCAACCAAAGCACACCTAAACATGGATTTATATTGCAACTAAAAATACCAGGGGCTAGACTAGACATCAAAGGGCAAATCTCTAGTTGACAACTCCTTGAAACGAAGCGCGGAATAAATCCTACGAAATAGACAAGAGGGCAACATGGCAAATTATCACGCGAACTAACTTGCTCTAAAGCTAAACCTAAATACACAGAAAACTGCGATGAATTTTTCTACCCCGAAAACATATAAAACATGTGGGGTTGCAACACAAAAATATCATCACACGTTAATGCGGGAATATGTTCTAAACACAGGAAATAAACTACCAACTAAATCCTACACGAAAAAATACCAATGACTACTCTAAAATACATGGCAAAGGAGTTCCTAAAACATGGACATTTTATCTAAGGCATTCGAGCAATCCGGGCACGCGCGAAAAATAAATGCGGGCTACTATCCTATTGAGACAACATGTAAACCTAGGCATACATCACGTCATACAACATCAAACAATTATGCAAGTAGCAAATTCGGATTCTACGTGCAAAATTACACAAAAACCATATACAATATGCCTCGATCCGACTTACGGAATAAAAGTTACGGGCATTCTAAATATCGTCTATTTCTTGAAATATTACTAATTCGAATAAAACCGTAAATGAGAAATACTACCGGGCCGGATCTGCTACTAGGCCTGACACAACTAGCACAACAAAAAAAAATGCTCAGGCGCAGGGGGTGCTCACCCTGGCCACTTGGGCCGGCCTGGCCGGGAGGAGGCCGATGGTCCTCGGGGGTTGGTGCTGGGCCGCGACCGGTCTGGGGCGAAGGGACCTGGCCTCGACCTGGTCGCTGGGCCGCAGCGGGGGAAGGCCCAGGCGGGCAGGGGGGTGACGGGCCAGCGGCGCTGGCGGTTGCTGGCGTCCGTCAACGCTGGGGGGGGGGGCTCGGTGCCGCGGGAGCCCACGCAGGGGAAGCGAGAGAGCAGGACGTCGCAGCGGCTGGTGCTCTGCACAGGGCGCGGGGAGGACGGCTGCCTTGGTCAACGTCCCTTCCCCATCGGATCTGGCTCGATCCAGATCGAGCGGAACGAGCCGACCGGTTACGGGATCGAGGCCCTCGATCGGAGGAGCGGCTGGCGGCGGTCGCCCGAGCCCGGGGCGATGGGATCTTTCCGAGTGGGGGGGGGATTGGAGCGCAGGCTCGCGCTGGTTGTTCGGGAGGAGATCCCGAGGAAGCTGGTGGCGGCGGTGCTGCGGGATTTGGGGAAGGAAATGGATGGGACAAGGCTCTGTTTGTAGGCTTACTCTAGTTTTAGGTCTAGGGTTGGTCTATATAGGCCTAGGGGTTAGGTAATAGGGGCATTTGGACCTTTCGATTTAGATCGGGTGGTCCAGATAATTAGGGTAGGGAGTCCAATGAACAAACCGAAGATGATTCACACTAAAACCGGGTTGATCAAGACCCAACGGTCACGAGCACCCGGTTTGGGTTTTGGGAGGTTTCCGGACTAGGCTACACATATGGTCGGTGCACTGTGTAGAGGGGCTAGACGGGGATGAGAGGGAAAACGGGCGGCGCGGCAACGCGATTTAAAACACCGGGAAACGTCCGACGATAGACCGAATACGGTGCCGCTACGGTCGACCGTTCGGGTACCAGACGGACTCCGATTGCGACGAAACTTGACAGGCAGCCTACTTATATTTAAACACGACCGCACGTCAAATCCCAACCCAATCATACAAAGTTTTACGCACGCTTTTAAAAACGAGATTTGACGATGCCGCGGGCGCGTGCATGTGTGGTCGGGCTCAGAACAGACAACGACGAGAACCAACAACTAACAACGGATGCAAGTTTTGAAAACTAGGGGCAACGGAGATGCCGATGCAATGCAGATGATGCGATGATGATGCGACAAAAGAAAATACCCACATGACGAAAACGGAAAGAAAAGGGGAATCTTCTGGAATGTCAGCATCAGGCTGTCACAACTCTCCTACACTACAAGAGGATCTCGCCCCGAGATCCAAGAATGAAAGGGGGAGAGGATGAGAAAGCAAGAGGTAAAACTTAATCGCTTCTTTTACAAACGAGTGAAAACAATGATCTTGCAGGTTGCAAAGCGATGAGGAGTGATATGAGAAACAAGCAAGAATTCACAGAAAATTTCGGTAGCAATTCGTTAGGAAAATGGGACAAAAAATTCGATAAAGTAGGAGAATTAGACAATATACATAGCAAACAACTAAATAGAACAAGGGAACACCATGATCTTGATAGACAACATAATAGACCCAAAAAGAGCAACATCACAATGCCTCCGGAACAAGAGAATAGGAACTAGCTCATATGGAAGAAGAGAATGAAGAAAAGAATGACAATTACTATCACCAGAATCTTGAAGAACACCTTGAGAATGGATTGAAACCTTGATGAACCACCATGAAGGACCTCCGTATACAAATGAACGATGCAAAGATATGAAGGTAGAAAAAATAAGATTATAACCTTACCAAGATTTAGATGATGCCTTACAAAGAGATACTTAAAAGAACTTGGAACTCCGGAAAAGAAAGATAAGCACACGAGAAAAGAATTGAAACCATGAGCCACTCTGGAAGAAGAATTCAGATTATTATAAACAAGAATAAGAATTATGTTATGCTTATCCTTCATCAAGTTTAATTGATGAGAAGCAACAGATTTAGCATACAACTTATTATTCTTGAAAGAAACTTGAAGAGAGAGATAGGTAAGCACGACTTGAAGCATAATTGAAGGAAGCACCGGTAAGAATTCACAATTGAATGGGAAAACCAAGAATTAATGGAGATACATGAGAATGAGGAGATCATGAGCCACCTGAGAGACAACTTGAACAAGGCACCGGAATAACCGAGAGACGAACGAAGAGACAACAATTGAGAAGTACTGAGGATGAAAGCTGAAAGCTGAGAACGAAGAATCTTTTGAAATGGTGGCCTTCGGAGGATCGAGAATGAAAATAACTCAGAAAAGCACCGGATAGCAAGAAATGAATTACTCATGATTGAAAACAAATTCAAGATTATAACATGAAGCTGAAATGACGAATATCCAAGAGAATAGACCAAGATTTGAGAGAAACACTCCTTCGGTCTACCAAGTTGAAAATGATGACGAGAAACAACACCAAGGATAATGAGACACTCCGGAATAAAGAAGAATGCAAGGTTGATCCAAATATGAGAATTAATTCGAATAGATCTTGAAGAAGTAATATGACTGATGGAAATCATACTTACGTCATAGTTGAAAGAATTAGAGATCTCCGGGAAAGATTACAAGAGTCAGATTAGATCCTGGGAAAGAACATGTGGGTTATGGGCCCACTCAAAGAAACCACCGTTGAAAAGATTTCTAGGAAGAGAGATATTGCACCGGTATAAAGAAAACTAGATGAGTTTAGCACCTCGAAATAATTAAAGAATTGAGAACAAGAATTCTGAGATAACTTCAACACTCCGGATAGAATAGAGATAAATGACAACAGAAGACTTGATAAGAATCTCTAACACAGGAAATAAATTAAAGGATGGCAATGGTATGATGAACACGGATAACCGAATTAAATTCACCGAAAAAGATAACAAGATTGAATAAATATGAACACAAAGCTCGTGATAATCTACACAATGAATCACCGTATACAAAATGGAAGAAGGTAGCGGAATCAACAATGAAATGAATGCACTTGGATGAAATCCAATCACCGAAGAAAAGGGCGGGAGGGCAGGGAAAAACAAAGACGACTTGGGACAGATGAGATGAACTCCAGAAAGAAATGAGAGATTGATCTTGCAAGATTGGAGAGGATTGAAATACTTGAAGAGAAACACACTGGTTGGAAAGAATTAACATGACGACTCTGGTTGACAAGAACTGATAAGACAACTGATTAAGGAAAAGGATTAGCACTCTCATATGAATATGAGAACACTGCTAGAAAAGATCTGAAATCACCACTTGACATCGAAGGAACTCGAATTACCATATTTCAACAAAACAAAGGGTGTGGCTTATGAAACAAGCCATAACAAACTTATGAGAAAGATTTCGTCCGATATTTTCGTGGACAGGATCGCACGGGATCTAACCTTACAGTAGCCATCAAGTGCAAGGCAGTGCACCCGACATACAAAGCGTCCCCGAGTCATAGCAAGCTACAAGGACTCTTTAAGACACAATGAGAACCGTTGTAAGTCGACCATTGATGACCCACAAGTATAGGGGATCAATCGTAGTCCTTTCGATAAGTAAGAGTGTCGAACCCAACGAGGAGTAGAAGGCTCTGATAAACGGATTTTAGCAAGGTAATAACTGCAAGCACTGAAAGTAGCGGTAACAAGTGATTGTGTAGTGAGGTGAAACGTAGCAAGCAAAGAGTAAGAAGTAACAAGTAGTAGCAATGGTGCAGAAAGTGTCCCAATCCCTTTTGTACGAAGAGACAAGCCTAAACAAAGTCTTATAGGAGGAAAAACGCTCCCGAGGAAACACGGGAATTTCTGTCATGCTAGTTTCATCATGTTCATATGATTCGCGTTCGTTACTTTGATAGTTTGATATGTGGGTGGACCGACGCTTGGGTACTTCCCTTACTTGGACAAGCATCCCACTTATGATTAACCTCTCTCGCAAGCATCCGCAACTACAAAAGAAGAATTAAGACAAAGTCTAACCATAGCATTAAACTAGTGGATCCAAATCAGCCCCTCACGAAGCAGCGCATAAACTCGGGTTTAAGCTTCTGTCACTCCAGCAACCCATCATCTACTTACTACTTCCCAATGCTTTCCTCTAGGCCCAAATATGGTGAAGTGTTATGTAGTCGACGTTCACATAACACCACTAGAGGAAAAAACAACATACATCATATCAAAATACCGAACGAATATCAAATTCACATGACTATTATCAGCATGACTTATCCCATGTCCTCAGGAACAAAAGTAACTACTCACAAGACATAATCATAATCATGACCAGAGGTATAATGAATAGCATCAAGGATCTGAACATAAACTCTTCCACCAAATAATCCAACAAGCATCAACTACAAAGAGTAATCGACACTACTAACAACCTTACAAGTACCAATCGGAGTTGCGAGACGGAGATTGGTTACAAGAGATGAACTAGGGATTGGAGAGGAGATGGTGCCGATGAAGATGTTGATGAAGATGCCTCCCCTCCAACGAGAGGAGTGTTAGTGATGACGATGGCGACGATTCCCCCCTCCGCGAGGGAAATTTCCCCGGCAGGATCGTCCTGCCGGAACTCTAGATTGGATCTGCTCATGTTCCGCCCCGTGGCGGCGGCGAATCCACGAAAAAGCTCCCGTATGATTTTTCCAGGTCAGGACGCATCATATAGCAAAAGAGGGGGGCTAGTG
Organism: Hordeum vulgare subsp. vulgare; assembly: GCF_904849725.1. Classification (NCBI taxonomy): domain Eukaryota; kingdom Viridiplantae; phylum Streptophyta; class Magnoliopsida; order Poales; family Poaceae; genus Hordeum; species Hordeum vulgare. The sequence continues at coordinate 418,547,875 of NC_058524.1, forward strand.
GGCCTTCAGGCAGCCCACAAGCTTGCCCACCGCCACCAGGGGGGTGGTGGCGGAGTGGGGGCTTGTGGGGCCCTGGTGGCCCCCCTCGGGTAGTTCTTTAGCCCAGTACTTTTAATATATTCCAGAAAAAATCCACGTAAATTTTCAGGGCATTTGGAGATGTGTAGAATAGTGGACTAGGATTTTCTCCTTTTCCAGTCCAGAATTCCAGTTGCCTGAATTCTCCCTCTTCAAATAATCCTTGCAAAATAAGAGAGAAAAGGCATAAATATGGTACCACAAGTAATATAACAGCCCAAAAAGTAATAAATATCAACATGAAAGCATGATGCAAAATGGACGTATCAACTCCCCCAAGCTTAGACCTCGCTTGTCCTCAAGCGAAAACCAAGTTCCATAAACATGTCCACATGTTTGGGGACGAAGGTGTCGATAAAACATAATACGGACATGAGGGCATCATGATCACACATAAAACAGCAATATATCATAAAGATTCTTATGGGAAAGTAACAATTCCTTCACAAAGCAAAGCATGAAGCAAAAACCTTACCGAGAAGTAACCAACAATAGTCCATAGTCATTGAAGCAATTGCAATTTATCACAACATCAGAAAGAGTAAAATAAGAGTTTGTAAGGCAAACCCACATACTCAATCATCTCTTTTGTTTTCCCCAATTGTTACAACTCACGTGGTACTCATGGTGTCAAAGTTTCAGCTGGTCACAGAGGAAGATAGTGGCTTATAGTTTTGCCTCCCAACGGTTTACCTCAAGGGTAAAGTCAACAACAATAAAGCATGAGTACTCAACCCCAAGTTGATATATGAATATAGATCTTTCCTAAACATGTGACGGTAACCAAGACAAAGGCAAAAAGGGAATTGGTGAAGATCACCATGACTCTTACAAGGGTAGAAAGTAAAGGTACAAGATAGGCCCTTCGCAGAGGGAAGCAGAGGTTGTCATGCGCTTTTGAGGTTTGAATGCGTGTCCTCTTAGTGCGGGGGAACGTCACTTTATATTGCCTCTTGTGATAAAGAACTTTATTATGCAGTCTGTCGCTTTTATGTCTTCCTCATCACAGGTTCGTACAAAGCTTACTTTCCACACACTAATAGATCATACATATTACAGAGCAATTTTTATTGCTTGCACCGATTACAACTTACTTGAAGGATCTTATTCAATCCATAGGTAGGTATGGTGGACTCTCATGGCAAAACTGGTTGGAGGTTTATGGATGCACAAGTAGTATCTCTACTTGGTGCGGGAGTTTTGGCTAATATGAGGTGGAAGCAATCGTCACATGCTAAGGGATCTCTAATCATATTACATTGTTTGGAACTAAGCAAACACAATTCATTATGTTGTCTTCCTTGTCCAACATCTAGTCCTAGGCATGTAATAGTTTGGTGAGTGCTCACAATTGTAAAAAGTGTCTAAGATGATATATTTATATGTGAACCTCTCTTTCCTTATTACTTCTTATTAATTGCAACAATGACTGGGGTCTATGTTGATTTATTCTCAACAAGTTTCAATCATCATACATGTCATAAGTGAGGTTATCAATTTCCATAAGATCGCCTCATGATCTTTCATGCTATCGTTCTTTTCATACTTTTGATCATGGCACAAAGCAAATCCCTTGACTAAGGTACTCTTTATTATATAGCTCGTAAGCTCAAATACATCGGGGGAGAGACAAAAACAAAAGACTCAAACTAAAAACTAAAGACTTATTCCTCTAAAAGAAGAAATAAAAACTGAAAAGGAAAGAACTAAAAAAAAGGTAAAAGAAAAAGATATAAAGGTGATACGATACCAGGGCAACTCCCCCAAGCTTGGCAGAAGCCAAGGGGATTGCCCATACCAATGCTTAGTTGTCTTCCTTTCATGGTGGCGGTGTTGTTGTCGACTTTGATTCCAAGAGAGCTATCAACCTTTGATTTATACCTCTGAGATCTGTGACATGGTTTTCCAGCAAAACAACTTCACGAGAAAGAGAAATATTGCGAGCACGAGTTGTTTCGAAAAACCTCAAGACTTCAATCAAGGATGTAGACAACATGTGGAGGAAGGGTTGGAGAAAGTCTATTCCTTCAACGTCTTCAACGTTGAACATAGGTTGAACTTCCTCCTTAGCTTGGGTTTTCTCCTTAGCTTGGTCCCTGGCTTCCGTAACTTCTACTCTTTTCAGATCAGCATCTACTTCCTCATGAACTTGGTGAAAATCATTCTCCCCCAACAGATTCCTGAGACATCTTTGCTCTGAATTTGCGGCACACAACAAGCTCGAAACGAAAACAGAGGAAAACTACGCGATACAGAGATCAAAACCTTCGAGCGACTATATATTGATTTTTTCTGGGCTAGAAGGAGTCCTCCGCAAGAAAACGGAGTCCGGGAGGCACACGAGGTGCCCACAAGATTGCCCACCGCCACCAGGGGGTAGGGGGCGGTGTGGGCCCTTGTGGCTTCCTCGTTTTCTCTCCGGACTACTTTTTATTTTTCTAATTTTCCCAAAACTCCAAAACTGAGGAAATTTCCTATTGGAAAAGCATCGGAGTCAAATTTCTTGCCGAAACAGAAACATCTTCGTTTTCAAGGTCTGAAACAGGCTGATAAACATCCCTTATATAGTCCTCTGGAGTTATGACATTGATGATATTGGCCTCAACATTTATGGGAGTACCAGAGATGTAATGCTTGATTCTTTGCCCATTTACCACTCTTGGAAAATTTCCTTCTGTGTTATTGATTTTGATGGCACCGGAACGATATACTTCCTCGACAACATAGGGACCTTCCCATTTAGAGAGAAGCTTGCCTGCAAAGAATCTCAAACGAGAATTGTATAGCAAGACATAATCACCTACATTGAACTCTCGTTTCTGTATTCGTTTGTCGTGCCATCTCTTAACCTTTTCCTTGAACAACCTAGCATTCTCGTATGCCTGGGCTCTCCATTCATCTAACGAGCTGATATCAAACAACCGCTTCTCACCGGCAAGTTTGAAATCAAAGTTGAGATCTTAGATTGCCCAATAAGCTTTGTGTTCCAGCTCAAGAGGTAAATGACATGCCTTACCGTAAACCATTTTATACGGTGACATGCCCATGGGATTCTTATAAACAATCCTATAAGCCCATAGTGCATCGTCAAGTTTGCTAGACCAGTTCTTTCGAGATTTATTGACGGTCTTTTGTAGGATTAACTCGATCTCCCTATTACTCAACTCAACTTGACCACTGGACTGAGGATGATAAGGAGATGCAACTCTATGGTTGACATCATACTTAGCTAGCATCTTGCGGAAAACACCATGAATGAAGTGTGAACCGCCATCAATCATCAAGTATCTAGGGACTCCAAATCTTGGGAATATGACTTCTTTAAGCATCTTAATAGAGGTGTGGTGATCAACATTTTTAGTGGGGATAGCTTCTACCCACTTAGTAACGTAATCCACATCAACTAAGATGTGAGTGTACCCATTGGAACTCGGGAAGGGTCCCATATAATCAAAGCCCCAGATATCAAATGGTTCAATGACAAGTGAATAGTTCATAGGCATCTCTTGACGGTTACTGATGTTCCCTATCCTTTGGCATTCGTCACAAGACAAGACAAACTTACGAGCATCCTTGAAGAGAGTGGGCCAATAGAAACCTGATTGCAATACCTTGTGGGCAGTTCTATCTCCAGCATGGTGTCCTCCGTAGGCTTCGGAATGACACTTCTGCAGGATCTGTCCCTGTTCATGTTTAGGCACACAACTCCTAATACACCATCTACTCCTTCCTTATAAAGGTGAGGATCATCCCAAAAGTAGTGTCTCAAATCAAAGAAGAATTTCTTCTTTTGTTGATAGGTGAAACTGGGTGGTATGTATTTGGCTACGATATAGTTTGCAAAATCGGCATACCAAGGTGTACTAAGTGAAGTGCGGATGACATTAGTTGCTCATCAGGAAAGCTATCATCAGTAGGTAGTGGGTCATCAAGGACATTCTCTAGCCTAGACAAGTTATCTGCTACAGGGTTATCAGCACCCTTTCGGTCAACGACGTGCAAATCAAATTCCTCTAGCAGGAGAACCCATCTGATAAGCCTAGGCTTAGCGTCCTTCTTCTCTATAAGGTACTTAATAGTAGCATGATCAGAGTGAATAGTGACTTTTGAGTCAACTATATAAGATCTGAACTTTTCACATGCAAACACGACTGCTAAAAATTCCTTCTCCGTAGTGGCATAGTTTCTTTGGGCGCTGTCTAGAGTTTTACTAGCGTAGTGAATGACATTCAACTTCTTGTCAACTCTTGGTCCTAGAACAACACCAACAGCATAATCACTAGCGTCACACATGATTTCAAAGGGCAAGTTCCAGTCAGGTGGTTGAACAATAGGTGCGGTTATCAAAGCCTTCTTAAGTATTTTGAAAGCTTCCTCCCAATCCTCATCAAAAACAAAAGGAACATCCTTCTGCAAGAGGTTGGTAAGAGGCCTAGAAATCTTAGAGAAGTCTTTAATGAACCTTCTATAGAAACTAGCATGACCTAGGAAGCTTCGTATACCTCTGATATCTGTGGGGCAAGGCATTTTCTCAATTGCATCAACCTTAGCCTTATCAACTTCAATGCCTCTCTCAGAAATTTTGTGTCCTAAGACGATACCTTCATTAACCATAAAGTGGCACTTCTCCCAATTCAAGACGAGGTTGGTTTCTTCGCATCTCTGTAAGACTCGATCAAGGTTGCTGAGGCAATCATCAAAGGAAGACCCATAAACGGAGAAGTCATCCATGCAAACCTCGACAATCTTTTCACAAAAGTCAGAGAATATAGCCATCATACATCTTTGGAAGGTGGCAGGTGCGTTACATAAGCCAAAAGGCATACGTCTATAGGCAAAGGTACCGAAAGGGCAGGTGAAAGTGGTTTTCTCTTGATCAGATTGTGCAACAGATATTTGCGAGAAACCTGAATAACCGTCTAGAAAGCAGAAGTGAGTGTGTTTTGATAGCCTTTCTAGCATTTGGTCGATGAACGGAAAAGGATAATGATCTTTCCTGGTTGCCTTGTCCAGTTTTCGGAAGTCTATCACCATTCTATAACCGGTAATAATCCTTTGTGGGATTAGTTCATCCTTATCATTAGGAACGACGGTGATACCTCCCTTCTTAGGTACGCAATGTACTGGACTTACCCAATCACTATGAGCAATAGGATAAATGATTCCTGCTTCCAGAAGCTTTAATATTTCTTCTCTAACGACCTCTTTCATCTTAGGATTTAATCTCCTTTGATGATCTGCAACTGGTTTAAAGTCAGGATCGGTTTTAATCTTGTGCTGACATAGATTAGGACTAATACCCTTAAGATCATCAAGAGTATATCCAATCGCAGCGCGGTGCTTCCTCAGAGTTTTTAGTAACTTCTTCTCTTCGCGCTCTGAGAGGAGAGCACTAATAATGACATGATATATCTCCTTCTCATCAAGATAGGCATACTTAAGAGTATCAGGCAACTGTTTAAGCTCGAACACAGGATCACCCTTTGGTGGGGGAGGATCCCCAAGCAGTTCAACATGCAGATTATTCTTGAGAATAGGATGTTGTTCTAAGACAATTCTATCTATCTCATCTCTCTCCTCCATATGCATATCATTTTCATGCTCAAGCAGATATTGCTCTAAAGGATCCGTAGGAGGTACGACAATAGAGGCAAGAGCAATGATTTCATCTCTACCAGACGACTCTCTTTCCTGGGGTTGTCTTCCAAACTTGGAGAAGTTAAATTCATGAGACACACCCTCGAAACTTACTCTGACAGTCTGCTTAATGCAATCAATGTGAGCATTGACAGTGTTGAGAAAGGGTCTACCAAATATGATGGGACAAAAGCTATCTTGTGCAGTACCAAGGACGAGGAAATCAGTAGGATACTTCGTCTTACCACACATGACTTCTACGTCTCTCACAATTCCCAGAGGGCAGATAGTGTCTCTATTAGCTAACGTAATAGTGACATCAATGGGTTCTAACTCAGCAGGTGCAATCTCATCTTTGATTTCATCATATAGAGAACGGGGTATTGCACTAACACTAGCTCCCATATCACATAAACCATGGTAACAGTGATCTCCTATCTTAACAGAAACAACGGGCAGGCCAACTACAAGTCCGTGCTTGTCTTTCGCGTTAAGTTTAGCAATTCTAGCACAGTCCTCACAAAATTTAATAACATGCCCGTCTATGTCTTCGGCTAAGAGATCTTTGATAATAGCAACACTAGGTTCAACTCTAATCTCCTCAGGGGGTGCAAGTGGTCTAATGTAACCCCTACGTATCACAGTTGGATCTTTAGAATAATCCTTCATTCTAGCAAGGTATGGTGGTTTCTCAGTGTAAGCACAAGGAACAACAGGATCACTAAAAGCTATGATTTTCTCCTCAACTAGATTGGTTTTCGCTATGTTGCTTTCTACTCGAGGATGATATTTAAATGACTTCTCTTTGGGAAGTTCAACATGAGCAGCAAAATGTTCACATAGATAAGCTACTATCTCAGAGTCAAGTCTATACTTAGCGCTAAAATCTCTAGAAGTGTTTGTCTCAACAAAAGATTTAACGCAATCAAACTGGAAATTCATACCTGAGTCCTTACCTTCCTCCAGCTCCCAATCTTCAGAGTTGCGTTTGATTCTCTATAATAAATTCCACTTGTGATCATGATCCTTCTTCATGAAAGAACCGACACAAGAAGTGTCAAGCATTGTACGATCTTCATGAGAAAGCCGAGCATAAAAGTTTTGAGTGATGATTTCTCTCGAGAGCTCATGATTGGGCATGAATATAGCATTGATTTAAGCCTCCCCCAAGCTTGAGCTCTGCTTTCCCTATCACGAGGCCAAAAGTTACAAATAAAGTTCCGATCACGATGTACTAAATGCATAGGATAGAACTTTTGATGAAATTCCAATTTCAACCGATTGTAGCCCCATGATCCAGCATCATCACATAGCCTATACCATGTCAACGCCTTATCCTTCAAAGATAAAGGAAAGACTTTCTTCTTTACCTCATCCTCGAGCAAACCTGCAAGCTTAAATAAACCACAAACTTCATCTACATAGATTAGATGAAAGTCTGGATGTGAAGATCCATCTCATGTAAAAGGATTAGCCAGCAGTTTCTCAAGCATACCCAAAGGAATTTCATAAAAGATATTTTCAGTAGGTACCTCAGGTTGAGGAGAAACTCCTCGTGCTTCCGTTCGTGGTGAAGATACCACGAACAAACTCCTCAAAGGAAGAGTTTCCATAGTGACAAGTGACAATAAATTTCAGCACAGTATATAAATGTTTCCTTACCAATTTCCACTTACCAAAGGCGCTTCACTCCCCGGCAACGGCGCCAGAAAAGAGTCTTGATGAGCCACAAGTATAGGGGATCAATCGTAGTCCTTTCGATAAGTAAGAGTGTCGAACCCAACGAGGAGCAGAAGGCTCTGATAAACGGATTTCAGCAAGGTAATAACTGCAAGCACTGAAAGTCGCGGTAACAAGTGATTGTGTAGGGAGGTGAAACGTAGCAAGCAAAGAGTAACAAGTAACAAGTAGTAGCAACGGTGTAGCAAGTGCCCCAATCCCTTTTGTAGCAAGGGACAAGCCTGAACAAAGTCTTATAGGAGGGAAAACGCTCCTGAGGACACACGGGAATTTCTGTCAAGCTAGTTTCATCATGTTCATATGATTTGCGTTCGTTACTTTGATAGTTTGATATGTGGGTGGACCGGAGCTTGGGTACTGCCCTTACTTGGACAAGCATCCCACTTATGATTAACCTCTCTCACAAGCATCCACAACTACAAAATAAGAATTAAGACAAAGTCTAACCATAGCATTAAACTAGTGGATCCAAATCAGCCCCTCATGAAGCAGCGCATAAACTGGGGTTTAAGCTTCTGTCACTCCAGCAACCCGTCATCTACTTACTACTTCCCAATGCTTTCCTCTAGGCCCAAATATGGTGAAGTTTTATGTAGTCGACGTTCACATAACACCACCAAAGGAAAAAACAACATACATCATATCAAAATACCGAACGAATATCAAATTCACATGACTATTATCAGCATGACTTATCCCATGTCCTCAGGAACAAAAGTAACTACTCACAAGACATAATCATAATCATGACCAGAGGTGTAATGAATAGCATCAATGATCTGGACATAAACTCTTCCACCAAATAATCCAACAAGCATCAACTACAAAGAGTAATGAACACTACTAGCAACCTTACAAGTACCAATCGGAGTTGCGGGACGGAGATTGGTTACAAGAGATGAACTAGGGATTGGAGAGGAGATGGTGCTGATGAAGATGTTGATGAAGATGCCTCCCCTCCGACGAGAGGAGTGTTGGTGATGACGATGGCGATGATTCCCCCTCCGGGAGGGAAATTTCCCCGGCAGGATCGTCCTGCGGGAGCTCTAGATTGGATCTGCTCAAGATCCGCCTCGTGGCGGTGGCGAAACCATGAAAAAGCTCCCGTATGATTTTTCCAGGTCAGGACGCATCATATAGCAAAAGAGGAGGGGCTAGTGGGCTTTCAGGAAACCCACAAGCTTGCCCACCGCCACCAGGGGGGTGTTGGTGGAGTGGGGGCTTGTGGGGCCCTGGTGGCCCCCCTCCGGTAGTTCTTTCACCCAATATTTTTAATATATTCCAGAAACAATCCACGTAAATTTTCAGGGCATTTGGAGATGTGTAGAATAGTGGACTAGGATTTGCTCCTTTTCCAGTCCAGAATTCCAGCTGCCTGAATTCTCCCTCTTCAAATAATTCTTGCAAAATAAGAAGAAAAGGCATAAATATGGTACCACAAGTAATATAACAGCCCAAAAAGCAATAAATAACAATATGAAAGCATGATGCAAAATGGACGTATCAACCATCAACAAACGAATCCACTAGATGTCGAACCCCAACCTAACATCATGCATTTGTTGGAAGATTGTCCTATAAGTAACTACTTGAATTCCCACCTAAGAATTCCCGAAATATCTGGTCATGCAATCTGGTACACGGATACAAGGAGTAATAATCACACAACTCCTATACTAACCCGTCACATGTATCACATCCGTCAACACATAACCGGAATCTCGGACCTTCATCTACAACAGACCCTCGTGATCACAACGATACAAATTAGGCAGTACTCCCGAACAATATGCACCAGTACTGGGGACATCGGGGTTATCTCGCCACTACTAGTATTGAAGCAATTATGAACATCCTTCGTTCTGAGATACTAAGAAATCTGAATGATAACGCTGTGCTCGAGAATCCCCTGGAGCTCAACTCCCTCGAAGAAATCAAGTCAGACAGGAGGCACCAAGACAGAACTCCGTCACATCGACATCATATAGATTCCAAAAATATCCGCGTGATCCTAATTTTTTTTGAGTGAGAAGAGGAGTAGACTTAAATTGTTACGTCAAGATTCCTCACCAGAGCATAGAAGAGGAGAAAAAGAATCCTACTCTCCGATATATAACTAGACTCAAAGCAATTTTTCACTAGACTCGACTCGACCAAGTTCGATCATTCAAGGGGGCTCATAGGTCGGTACTACTCTGATACCAACTTGTCACGCCCAAGATGCGACCCTATCCTCAATTTGGCACGAGGGCCTCATCAGGGATATGAGCGCATGTCGTCGTGTCGCAAGAATGGATATCGTTACAAGTACATGTACTGAAAAGAACAGATATATATATATAGAATTGGATTACACTCGCCACAAGCTACATCAGAGTCACAGTAGTACAATACATAATCATCATGAAGAAGAGAAGGGTCCGACTATGGATGAAAACAAACGAGAAAAGAAGAACGACGTCCATCCTTGCTATCCCAGGCTGCCAGCCTCGAACCCATCCTAGATCGAAGAAGAAGAAGAAGCAACTCCAAATGAACAATCAACGCGCTCGCGTCAAATAACCTTTACCTGTACCTGGAACTGGTGTTGTAGAAATCTGTGAGCCACAGGGGACTCAGCAATCTCATTTCCAAAGGTATCAAGACTAGCAAAGCTTAATGGGTGAGGCATGGTTAAGTGGTGAAGTTGCAGCAACGGCTAAGCATACATTTGGTGGCTAAACTTACGAGTACAAGAAATAAGAGGGGGAAGATCTACGCATCACGGTTGTGAGCTACTGATGACCAAGTGAATGATCCTAAACACCTACCTACGTCAGACATAACCCCACCGTGTCCTCGATAGGAGAAGGAACTCATGAAAGAGACAGTCACGGTTACGCACACAGTTGGCAAGTTTTAATTAAGTTAACTTCAAGTTATCTAGAACCAGTGTTAAACAAAGTTTCCACGTTGCCACATAACCGCGGGCACGACTTTCTGAAAGATTTAACCCTGTAGGGGTGCTCCAACTAGTCCATCACAAATTACCACAAACCGCATAGAAATCCTTGATCACGACACTCGCGATCTCCTCGGATTCCTTAGTGGAAAACCTCAACTCTGAGATTACCCAAAGCATCATCGGAATCCCAGATGCACAAGATATCTCGTCAAAGGTAAAATAATCCAGCAAGGCCGCCCAACGTGTCGACGATCCCGATAAGAGCCGCGTATCTCGTTCTCAGGACACGACAGATGGAACTAGCTACGAGTGCCAAACCTCCAGTTTCCTCGCGGTGGCCCCACAGGCAGACCGTTTGGGACCAACACCATTAGCACTGACCCCCCTGTTTATGTAAAATTACTCCTCGGGTAGTGCTAACTCCCTATACATTTCAGTATTATTAGAATTATTATGTTGGGCAAATGTAGTACCAATGTTGGGCCTTGCGAGACCATCTTTAATCTAAAATGAATTATCAAGGGGTCCCCATAACAACCCCGATCGTGTTAGGAGCGCTCAATTATGGAACATAACACCGGTAGTTGAAACTAAGGGGGCAAAGGTGGAGCAAAACACCAGGCTAGAAAGGCCGAGCCTTCCACCTTTTACCAAATATAGGTGCATTAAATTAAATAGCATTTAATAGGGTGATATAACAAGGAACCCATGTTGTCACATGGAGGCAACTGCACCTGCAACTAGCAACGCTAACAACATGGTTAAGCAAGCAGTAACATAGCCAATCAGTGGTTTGCTAGGTTGAACAGGTTGAAGGTTTACATGGCAATGTTGGGAGGCTGATATTTAACATGTGGTAGGCAACGAGACATAATCGATAGAAACGGTAAAACTAGCATGTCAATGATAGTAATGGTATCTGGGGAAATGGTCATCTTGCCTGAGATCCCGCTTGGAACAAGAATGACTCCGTGAAGCAGACGAACCGATGCAGCCGAACGGGTCCTCACAATCCGACACGCTTGCGGAACTCTATCGAGACGAAGCAAACCGGAAACAAGAATCAACACACGATATACACCACACGATGCACAACACAAATGATGCATGAACATCAGAACACATGCAAGACACAACATGACAAATCACACAATCAAACACTACACATTAATTGAAGTTCAATATGCAACGAGTTGCATATTGACGAAACTGCATGTTTAATTATTTGGTTCTAGCCTGATTAGATACACGACAATATTAAATGTGGTTAAACATGGCAAGAGGTGAAGGGTAATTAAGCTACCTATCTAGGCATTTTAAATGAGGTCGGAAATGACATATAGCACCTCCGAGACGACCTCACATGTTAATTTACAATTCTGTCCAGCTATGAACTAACACATTTAATTGGTTGTTAAACACCAAAACAAATAGGTTCACATGATTCTATGCGTCGTTACAAGCAATTTACACATAGAGAACATCTCCAACGGAGCTACGGATCAAAAGATATGGACACCGCAAGATATGATGGCATGAATGCAAAATGTGTGCAACGATGGTCACGAGCACTTCAAAACATACAACCAGCAAGAGAAAATGAAACTACACGAGATTCTAAGCAAGTTTCATATAGGACACGACCAAAACGGAGCTACGGTTCAACAACTACGAGATAAACAAGAAATCACTACAATCTGCCAAAATCAGCCACATAGCATTTTCTACACCCCACAACTACGAGCTACACAACTCAAATATAATCAACCAAGGCATGACACGATAGAGGGCAAGAAGAACTACAACAAACAACTAGCATGGCAACAAGGATCACTAGGAAAAGAAGTCACAAAATGGCCTCTCACACACAGTTTCAGACTTAGTGAAAATAACACTTCATGAAAGTGCAGTTTTCAATCTGAAGGCATATTGGCAGCAGAAAGACCATAAGCTACAGGACTCCAAATGGCATTAAAATTCACAGCATACTAGAGAATCACAAAGTCTACAACTAACTCCATTGGACCAACCTCAAAAGAGCTATAGAACACAAGATAGAAGCAAGACAAGACATCAACAAAATATAACAGATTCCAAACTTAGAAATATTTCAGCATCTCTAAAACATAACTATTTCCTAGCAAGTAAAGATCAACCAAAGCACACCTAAACATGGATTTCTATTGCAACTAAAAATACCAGGGGCTATACTAAACATCAAATGGCAAATCTCTAGTTGACAACTCCTTCAAACGAAGCGCGGAATAAATCCTACAAAATAGACAAGAGGGCAACATGGCAAAATATCGCGCGAACTAACTTGATCTAAAGCTAAAACTAAATACACAAAAAAATCCGATACCACGAAAACATGTAAAACATGTGGGGTTGCAACACAAAAATATCACCACACGTTAATGCGAGAATATATCCTAAACACGGGAAATAAACTAGCAACTAAATCCTACACGCAAAAATACCAATGACTACTCTAAAATACATGGCAAAGGTGTTCCTAAAACATGGAAATTTTATCTAAGGCATTCGAGCAATCCGGGCACGCGCGAAAAATTAATGTGGGCTACTATCCTATTGAGACAACACGTAAACCTAGGCATACAACATGTCAAACAATGTCAAAGAATTATGCAAGTAGAAAATTTGGATTCTACGCGCAAAACTACACAAAAACCATATACAATACGCCTCGATCCGACTTACGGAATAAAAGTTACGGGCATTCTAAATATCGTCTATTTCCTGAAATATTAGTAATTCAAATAAAACCCTAAATGAGAAATACTACCGGGCCGGATCTGCTACTAGGCCTGACACAACTAGCACAACAAAAATAAATAAATAAAATGCTCAGGCGCAGGCAGTGCTCACCGTGGCCACTTGGTCCGGCCTAGCCGGGAGGAGGCCGAAGGGCCTCGGGGGTTGGTGCTGGGCCGCGGCCGGCCTGGGGCGAAGGGACCTGGCCTCGGCCTAGTCGCCAGGCCGCATCGGGGGAAGGCCCAGGCGGACGAGGGGGTGACGGGCCAGCGGCGCTGGCGGTTGCTGCCGTCGGCAACGCTGGGGGGGGGGGCTCGCTGCTGCGGGAGCCCACGCAGGGGAAGCGAGAGAGCAGGACGTCGCAGCGGCTGGTGCTCTGCACAGGGCGCGGGGAGGATGGCTGCCTTGGTCAACGTCCCTTCCCTATCGGATCTGGCTCGATCCACATCGAGCGGAACGAGCCGACCGGCAGCGGGATCGAGGCCCTCGATGGGAGGACCGACTGGCGGCGGCCGCCCGAGCCCGGGGCGATGGGATCTGTCGCGACTGGGGGGGGGAATTGGAGTGCAGGCTCGTGCTGGTTGGTCGGGAGGAGATCCCGAGGAAGCTGGTGGCGCCGGTGCTGCGGGATTTTGGGAAGGAAATTGATGGAACAAGGCTTTGTTTGTAGGCTTAGTCTAGTTTTAGGTCTAGGGTTGGTCTATATAGGCCTAGTGGTTAGGTAATAGGGGCATGTGGACCTTGCGATTTAGATCGGGTGGTCTAGATAATTAGGGTAGGGAGTCCAATGAACAAGCCGAAGACGATTTACAGTAAAACCGGGTTGATCTGGACCCAATGGTCACGAGCACCCGGTTCGGGTTTCGGGAGGTTTCCAGACTAGGCTACGCATATGGTCGGTGCACTGTGTAGAGGGGCTAGGCGGGGATGAGAGGGAAAACGGGCGGCACGGCAACATGATTTAAAACACCGGGACACGTCCGACGATAGACCGAACACGGTGCCGCTACTGTCGACCGTTCGGGTACGAGACGGACTCCAATTGCGACGAAACTTGACAGGCGGCCTACCTATATTAAAATACGACCGCACGTCAAATCCCAACCCAATCAGAGAAAGTTTTACTCACACTTTTAAAAACGAGATTTGACGATGCCGTGGGCGCGTGCGTGTGTGGTCGGGCTGAGAACGGACAACGACGAGAACCGCCAACTAACAACGGATGCAAGTTTTGAAAACTGGCGACAATGGAGATGCCGATGCAATGCAGATGATGCGAATGATGCGATGATGATGCGACAAAAGAAAATACCCACACGATAAAAACGGAAAGAAAAGGGGAATCTTCTAGAACGTCGGCATCGGGCTGTCACAGCTAGGTTCCGAGTTGTTATGAACAACAAGCAAAACTAAAACAAACTAAAAAGTAAAGAGCAGGATGCTCCAAGCATAGCACATAACATATAGCATGGAGATGGACGAACTGATGATTGTTGATAGAGAAGGGGATGCACGGGGGCATCCCAAGCTTAGACGCTTGAGTCTCCTTGAATATTTCTTGTGGTGCATGGGGGCATCCCCAAGCTTGAGCGCTTGACACTCATGTATCTTGTTTCATCATCTCCCATCACATACTTGAAAACTCCCTTCATACGAAACTCATCGTAAGCTGATTAGAGTGGTTAGTGCCCTTAATAAAATAATTCATTACCTGATGGAAATAACGATTTTCATGAAAAGCTACTGCTTCTCATGATTGCCAAAAGGTTTTTGCAAATAAAAATTAAGATTTGGATTTTCAAAACAATGAAAATGCAAAACATAGCAGAATCCGTGAAGAACAGAACAACAAGTAGTAAATAATTTATTCGTGGCACTTCTGCAACTCAAATCAAAAAACTCACAACAGATGACAGAAAGGCAATTATATAGATCATGCTGTCAAAACAATTTAGATCAAAAAGATGATGTGGTGATTTTTGGAGAATTTGTCCGTCAAGCAGACGAAATCTGTTTCTGGACAGCATGTCACAACTTTTGAACTTTCTTGCAATCGGAGGCTATAACTTGGCACAAATCTTAAAAATAAAGATACAATCATGTTGCTACAGTAGTAACAAGCATCAAGACCACTAAAACAGAAAGTAAAAACAAATTGGATTGCCTCCCAACAAGCGCTTTCTTTTATGCCTTTGAGCTAGGCATAATGCTAGAAGGAGGATCAAGATTCTCCGAGGTCATCAGAATTATAAAATCCTTCAAACGGATCCTCAACAAGTTCATCCTTATTTTTACTAGGGAACGGGTACGTACATTTCACTTTCCCACGTAAGCGTATGTGTCCTCTACTTATATCAATGAAGCCTCTCATGGCTCGGAGGAAGTCCCTTCCAAGCACTATGTTTCCTTGGCTTGGATTCATGATGAAGAAATCAACCATTGCATTCCTTTTAGAGAATGTAACTTGGACATCTTTTACCTTTCCCTGGATTTTAGTAATATTCCCATTAGCATGTTCATGATAAGATGAAAAATTGTCCATGTCTAACCAGAGGGAATCATAAACAACTTTTGGCATAGTAGAAACCATGGATCCAATATCACAATAAGCAAGGAAGTCTTGGTTAGAGATGCTAATTCTAACAAAAGGCTCCTAGTCATCATCTATTTTCAAAATTATTTCCTTATCAACCATGGGTTTCTCTCTTTCTCTTAAGTCTAGAGAATCTATTCTTCTTTCAATGATAGCAAGTTTATCTATAATAGTATCAACCCCATGATCATAAACAAACTAATTGGGTAGACCATGTATAATATCAAGAGCTCTAGCCTCATCACACTCTAAAAAGTTTCCTTCATCTTTAATATCAAGGGAGTGTTGACACCACCTAAAAAGACCATGATAAAAATTTCTAAGCACAATTTTGATAGGGATCCAAGGCATAAATCTTTTATATGCTTCAGAAATTATATCCCAAGCTTTCTTCACATCTTCTCCAACCCTTTCATGGAAATCTAGGACCCCAGATTCCCTCAAAGCACCAAATCCTAATATGCTTGACAACTAAAAGCAAAGTAACTATTTTTTTTGTGGTTTTTGGTATAAGATTCTAAAGCAAAAACTAAAAAGCAAACTAACAAGACTAAAAAGCAAAGGTAAAGGATAGTGTGCAAGTCCCCTATCTTGAAGACTGGAGTCCCTGACAACGGCGCCATAAAACTTTTCTTGATGACGAGATGATGTATATACTTCTCGCACCCCGTTGGTTACCCCAAGTGGAAGGTTGAGATGTAGTCAGCAGGAAGTTTTCCCTCACACGTGAACTATAAGGTTTATCAAACCAGGAGGACTCCTAGGATCAACAAGTAGGTGTGTGCTGTCCTCATTAGCAGAAGACGTGGACCTGCGGACACACAAATTACTTTGCTCCCAACGAGTACAAATAGGTTGTTAATCTCTCTGGCCTTGTAGTTTGCAACGGATCAAAACACAAGCGGGAATAGTAGTAGTGATTGCAACAGAAAAGTAAATGAAAACGGTAAATGGTGGAGGTGTAAGCAATGATGGTGATATGGACCAGAGTCACATGATGTACACTAGTGATGTCTCTCTCCCAAAAGACGGTAAACAACTATGCTTGGGTAAACAAATCACAGTTGGACAATTGACACAATTATGAACGCACCGCAATGCTAATTATGCTACTTGATAGTTAGAGGTTCAATAGTAATGGGCAGTACGCCAAGACAAGTAGACCGTTTATTCATCAGCATCTACTTACTAATCATCCACCTTGAGATATCTATCTAGAACATCTCTCCGGTATTAAGTTGCGAGCCCCACCCGAAGTGTAAACTCAAAACAACGGACAACTGCATAAACGAACTATGCGTAAGGTAAACAATCCTTGCAACCATGGTCACAAGCACCGTTATTTTCTCCGTGGTGGCAACAACACATCCCCTAGTCTCATGTTTCTGTCACTCAAGCTAGACATCGAGGGGAATGAACCCACAATCATGCATAACGCTCCCTCTTGGAGTTACAATATACTACTCGGCCAAAGAAATAAATAGAAACGGAGAACATGTATGAATCACTGAGGAACATAATATAAAAGGATAATCAAATATATAACTCATAAGAATCTGAACATAATCTCATAATCCATCGGATCCCAACAAACCGAGCATAGCAATAGCAAGAGAATTACATAGATGCCTTGATCATGTAGGGCAGCTCACAAGGACTAACCATTGAAGCATAATATTGGAGAGAAGACATCACATAGCTATTGATCATGGACTCATGGTCCAAGGAGGACTACCCACAGCACGTTCGGGAAGCGTCCATGGCGGTGGAGATGCTCCCAGAGGTCAATCCTCCCTCCGGCAGGGTGCCGGGAAGAGGTCTCCTGACGCTCCCGATCTCGGAAGCGCTGCGACGGCGGAACGATGGAGAAATTCGCGATTGTGGAAGTTGTGGAAGGGTTTCCTATCGGAGGACTAAATATAGGCCAAAAGAGGGCACCGGAGGAGGTGGGACCCACCCAGGCGGCCTCCTGGCACGGCTTAGGGCCTGGCCGCGCGAGCAGATTGCCTTGGCAGCCCTTGATCCATCTTCGGTGATCTGGAAGCTTTTGTTTCGCTGATTTTTTATATATGTTTCCTGGATTTTTTCGAGCTTCGGGAAATTGGGTAAAAGCCCCTGCAAAAATAGACATCAGCACACAGAAACTGGCACTAGGTGCACTGAGTTAGTAGGTTAGTCCAAATATGTGTAAAATGATATAAAAGTGTAGCAAAACATATAACACGTCACCCAAAATATCATGGAACAAGCATAAATTATAGATACGTTTGGGACGTATCACAAGCTCCCCCTAAATGTGTGCAATCCCTTAAAAGGATAGTTGCTTTGGAATGGATGGGCACACACAAGGTAGAAGGACAAGACAAGTCATATGGATCTTGGCTATATGCATCAAACACATGTGAATGAAGGACTTCCATGTTCAAGACTCCCTCTTGCAAACAATATGTGAAAGAAACAAGAGGTCATCATGAACAAGGATACGATGCATATACTTACCTTGAGAATCTTGAGCATCTTGACATAGAAGTACACATGGGAAAACAAATGTTAGATAACACAAGAGTACCCTGTTGTAAAGATGCAAAGAACTTCAAAGATACCAAGAAATTGAAGACATATTGAAGATAGGATTTGATGAAAGAATATGTCTCCAAGGAACAAGAACTTTTCTCCCCTAAAGATAAATATGTAAAGTTTCCTCTCCCCCTGATTCATAGCATGTAGATATAGGGAGTAGGCAGGGAAAAAAAATCAAACCAATAAAGCCACGTTTATCTCTCTCCCCCTTAATGTGTAAGGTTTGATACAAGTATCTCCCCTTAATGTTGTTTCTCCCTCTTTTTGTATAAGCTTATTGATGATATGTCTCCCCTATAAGTAGGTTCATTGAATGGAAGCTTTGATGATATTTCTCCCCTTTGGCATAATTACTAGAAAGAAAGGCAGAGGGTAAGGGCTCATTGAGAGATAGGGATCCTCGATACTTCTCTTTTTGTAAGGGTTCCTTGAATTTAGCTTTTCTACCCCTTAGATATTTTGTAGGGCTCATCGAATGTTCTCCCCCTTAGGTATGGATAAGAGCTCCTCGAATGATCTCCCCCTATGGTAGGGATCCTTGATAATTCTCCCTCTTATATTGCATGGGATCACTGAGATTTTTCTCCCCCTAGAGAAGTTGTCTCCCCCTAAGACAATAGTACGGAAGAAATTTATCAGAGCAACAAAGTCAGAAAAATCGAAGTCACCAAGGCATAATGATTCGGTAGAACTGAGTTTAATATTTGGGCCTCTGGGAGAAATCGGTTGGACCGAGTTTCCCAATCCGATGAAACCGAGTTGCAATGATAGTCAACTCTTTGACAGAAACTAGGTTAATCGAAAGTATTGTTTCGAAAGTCGAGTGTAAAAAGAAAGATAATTCCAACTGAGACAGTTAAACAACACAAAAAAGAAGAATAGAAAGATTTGTTTTTTGTTTTTTTGAAAATACACACATATAGATGAGAGACGGATGGTTCTAAGAACGTGAAAGATCAAATGTGAACCATACGATATTCTCCATCTAGATGTGGGGCGGTGACTAGGTCACCTATATTAGAGTATTTGACTTGAGGAGTCAAGCAAGGATGCTTGATCATAGGTCATACTCATCGCTAAGCACCAAATGGGGTTACCATTTTTTGATTAAGCATTTCGATGTGTTCATGTCACTTGAGTTGCTTTACTCCATTAATTGGTGTAGAGCTTTATCAAGGATATGAGTACATACCTTCGAATGATGTTATTGACGTAGCATGTAGGTGAACTTGCTGAGGATGCTCAAGGTTGATGAAGATCATCTTGTGTTGGGAGCAATCCATGTCGTTTTGGTTCACTTTTCACCTACAATGGTTAGTCACGCAAGGAAGAACATAATATATCCACATGGCATGAGTGAAATTCATAATCATAGTGTTGTCAAGGATATGATTTTGTTGTCTTCTTCCTTCATCTCCGAGGAAATAGGTTGTTGATACTTGGCTATGTCAAGACTGTTTTTGTTTGGAGTTGGTTGCAATCTTGTGGAGCGTATTTCATCCAAGTACCTACAAAAGGTTAGATACAATACAAGGGAGCATAGTTTCCAAGACATAAGATGGTCATAACAATGGCATCACTACTAGAAAAAGGGCTATAGCTAATATGGACATTAATGGCGCACTGATGACCCACAAGTATAGGGGATCAATCGTAGTCCTTTCGGTAAGTAAGAGTGTCGAACCCAACGAGGAGCAAAAGGCTTTGATAAACGGATTTCAGCAAGGTAATAACTGCAAACACTGAAAGTAGCAGTAACAAGTGATTGTGTAGCGAGGTGAAACGTAGCAAGCAAAGAGTAACAAGTACCAAGTAGTAGCAACGGTGCAACAAGTGGCCCAATCCCTTTTATAGAAAGGGATAAGCCTGAACAAAGTCTTATAGGAGGAAAAACGCTCCCGAGCACACACGGGAATTTCTGTCATGCTAGTTTCATCATGTTCATATGACTCGCGTTCGCTACTTTGATAGTTTGATATGTGGGTGGACCGGCACTTGGGTACTGCCCTTACTTGGACAAGCATCCCACTTATGATTAACCTCTCTCGCAAGCATCCGCAACTACAAAAGAAGAATTAAGACAAAGTCTAACCATAGCATTAAACTAGTGGATCCAAATCAGCCCCTCACGAAGCAACGCCTAGACTCGGGTTTTAGCTTCTGTCACTCCAGCAACCCATCATCTACTTACTACTTCCCAATGCCTTCCTCTAGGCCCTAATATGGTGAAGTGTTATGTAGTCGACGTTCACATAACACCACTAGAGGAAAAGACGACATACAACATATCAAAATACCGAACGAATATCAAATTCACATGACTATTATCAGCATGACTTATCCCATGTCCTCAGGAACAAAAGTAACTACTCACAAGACATAATCATAATAATGGCCAGAGGTGTAATGAATAGCATCAAGGATCTGAACATAAACTCTTCCACCAAGTAATCCAACTAGCATCAACTACAAAGAGTAATCAACACTACTAGCAACCTTACAAGTACCAATCGAAGTCGCGAAACGAAGATTGGTTACAAGAGATGAACTAGGGATTGGAGAGGAGATGGTGATGATGAAGATGTTGATGAAGATTCCTCCCCTCCGACGAGAGGAGTGTTGGTGATGACGATGGTGACGATTTCCCCCTCCCGGAGGGAAGTTTCCCCGGCAGGATCGTCCTGCCGGAGCTCTAGATTGGATCTGCTCAAGTTCCGCCTCGTGGCGGCGGCGAAACCACGAAAAAGCTCCCTATTGATTTTTTTTCCAGACCAGGACGCTTCATATAGCAAAAGAGGGGGGCTAGTGGGCCGTCAGGCAGCCCACAAGCCTGCCCTACGCCACCAGGGGGTGGTGTCGGTGGGAAAGCTTGTGGAGCCCTGGTGGCCCCCCTCCGGTAGTTCTTTCGCCCAGTATTTTTTATATATTCCCAAAAAATTCCATGTAAATTTTCAGGGCATTTGGAGATGTGCAGAATAGTGGACTAGGATTTGCTCCTTTTCCAGTCCAGAATTCTAGTTGCCTGAATTCTCCCTCTTCAAATAAACCTTGCAAAATAAGAGAGAAAAGGCATAAATATGGTACCACAAGTAATATAACAGCCCAAAAAGCAATAAATATCAACATGAAAGCATGATGCAAAATGGACGTATCACGCACCATGTATGCGGTGCGCCACTGCTATATAGCAGTGGCGCACCAGATACTGGTGCACCATTAATGTCCATATTACTAATGGCGCACCTTGTGTGTGGTGCGCCATTACTATCTTTGTCCTGGCCCCACACCCTTTCCTACACTTATCAGTCGCGCACCATGGAAAGTGCGTCATTACTAGTTTTAACTAGTAATGGCGCACCACACCCACGGTGCGCCACTACTAACAATTTTTTTCTGTTTTTTTTCAAAACTACTAATGACGCATTCTTACCAGGTGCACCATTAGTAACCCTGGTTAGTAATGGCGCATTCTTACAAGGTGCGCCATTAGTAACCTGGGAGCAATAGATATTTTTGACAGCCCCACTTCACACTTACTTTCCCCCCACTTCACTCTCTCCACCTCTACCAACCTTGTTGGTCTCGGCTGCCTCCTCCACCTCACCTCATTTGGACCATAGATTCACCCAAATTAAGTGGTTAAATTTCCTTTTTTTGATAGGTAAGTAAGGGGAAAGCTTTCTTTATGTTCTAGATCTACTTTTTTCTCCCGCCAACATGTACACACTTTTTATGGCCTAGATCTACGTATGTTTGTGGTGTTGCATATGTTTGTGTTTGCAGGTGCCGGTATTTGAAATGCGGTAGTTGCCAATATTTTGCCGGAATGTTGATTCTTTTCCGTTTCGGCGAGAATTTGGCACTATGCATTCTTTTTGGTCTTATTTTTAGGCAAAGTCATGCCAATTGTTTTTGGTTCTAACATATCGTTTTGCTCTACCTCGTAGGCGACCATGGTCCGCACGATGACCGAAGGCATCATGAATAGATTTTTGAGCTCTACAAAGGCCGAGATGCTTCAAAAGAATGAGACGGAGATAAGATGTCTGTGTCGAAGATGCAAGTTGAAGAGCCTTATGGACCCGGATTCCAGACAGGTGCGGGACCACCTGCTCGTGCATGGTTTCATGGATGGCTATCGGTGGCAAGGTGATGAAGATGATTATGAAGTCGTCCATGGGGGCCGGGCAAGAAATAAGGAAGGGCTGTAAGACAATAGTGGCGAGGGCGGGCGAGAAGACGAAGAATCTCGAGGACACGATCATGAAGTAGATGCAGGACACAATCATCATGTAAAAGATGCCGGACATGATGATGAGGAAGATCAAGACAAAGGGCATGATCATGAAGATGAAGATGCTGGAGCAGACGACGATGGACCATCAATGGGCTGGGTGCAGGACCCTCATATTCAAGAGCTGCTTCTCAAGCAGACGGGTAAAGCAAGAGGTGCCGCCCGAGAGAAAGCCAAGCTGGATCAACTGGAGATAGACGCGGTTACTCCATTGTATGAAGGATGCAGGACCGAGGATACCCGCCTGAAAGTAATGCTCATGGCTCTGGAGATGAAGGTAAAACACAAAATGACCGACACATGCTTCGATGAGAACATGTCATTCTGGGACGAACGTCTTCCCATGGGGAACAAGTGCCCGAATAGTTTCGAGGAGGCGAAGAAAATCGTGTGTCCTCTGGATTTACCACACGTGAAATACCATGTGTGCATGAACGATTGCATCATTTATCGGGACGAGCACGCGGAGTCTACCATATGTACGGTGTGCGACGTCACTCGGTACAAGAAGAGGAAGAAAGCTCCTCGAAAAGTGGTGTGGTACTTTCCGATCACTCCACGTCTGCAGCGGTATTTCGCGGACCCTAAGCAAGCAGAGCTCCTATGTTTGCACACGGATAGGGAGGAGAAGAAGCGAGAAGATGACAGAAATGATCCAGAGATAAATAAAAAAGACAAGATGTTGAGTCACCCTAAGGATGCGAGCCAGTGGCAAGTGTTGAACTTCGAACACCCAGAATTTGGGGACGATCCAAGGAACATCATGCTGGGCGCGAGCATCGATGGAGTCAATCCGTTTGGCAGCCAGAGAAGCACACATAGCACCTGGCCTGTGTTTGTGTGGATGTACAACCTTCCCCCCTGGATGTGCATGAAGAGGAAGTACATTCACATGAGTATGCTAATTGAAGGGCCGAAACAACCAGGAAACGACATCAATATGTATCTGGGGCTGCTGAAAGAGGATCTAGACACGCTGTGGAAAACGCCAGCCAATACGTGGGATGCCGCAGTGAAACAATATTTCAATGAGAGCCGCACTGCTCATGACGGTGCACGACTATCTCGGTTACGGATATGTCGCGGGGCAGGTGGTCCATGGATTTTGTGCCTGCGTCAGGTGCATGGATGACACAACGTATCGCCAGCTAGATAGAGATCCTGGGTCTTCGAAAACCGTGTTCATGGGACATCGAAGGTGGCTTCGCAACGATGACGCATGGAGAAAACACAAGGATTTATTCGATGGTGAAACCGAACCCCGAAGACCCCACGTACGAGGAGCAGCGAGGAAATAAACGACCTGTTGAAAAATTGGAAAGAGTGCCCACCACCGGGAAAGAAGCGAAAGGCGCCAGAGCCGCTTCTGAAGGTATGGAAAACGAGGTCTGTTTTCTGGGACTTGCCGTACTGGAAGATCCTCCATGTGCCTCACAACCTTGATGTCATGCATATCACGAAGAACATGTGCAAGAGTCTGCTTGGTACCCTGCTCAACATGCCAGAGAGGACCAAAGATGGGCCGAAAGCAAGGGCAGACTTGCAATCAATGTGCATCAGGGAGGAGCTTCACACAAAACGCCCTAATGATGATGATGATGATGATGAGGCGAAGGACACAGAAAGTCATCGCAAAAGCAAAAAGGCCAAGAAAATCGAATATGACTGCCCTCCCGCGTGCTTCACTCTAAGTCAGAAGGAGATCGATCAGTTTTTCACGTGCCTCGTAGGAGTAAAACTTCCTTATGGTTACGCGGGGAAGATAAGCAGATACCTAGACTCAGCGAAGCAGAAGTTCAGCGGGATGAAGTCTCACGACTGTCACGTGCTGATGATGCAGATACTTCCAGTTGCAATCTGTGGGATCATGGACGCGCACGTCCATGAAATGCTATTTGGCCTATGCAACTTTTTCGACGTCATCTCTCGGAAGTCGGGTGGCGTGAGGCAACTCAGAATGCTACTGGAAGAGATCGCGGTGATACTATGCGAGCTTGAGATGTACTTCCCGCCTGCATTCGTCGACGTTATGGTGCATCTGCTGGTCCATATCGTGGAGGATATCATCCAACTCGGGCCGACGTTCCTACACGACATGATACCGTTCGAAAGGATGAATGGTGTCATCAAAGGATACGTTCGCAACAGGGCACGTCCAGATGGAAGCATAGCCCAGGGCTTTCTGACCGAAGAGTGCATCTCCTTCTGCATGTAACATGGGGGGGGGGGGAATCCGAGGTATCACCCTCGTTGGACTCCGAACGATGTACCCGTCAAGGTGGGTTTGGAGGAATCACCCTCGGGGGTCCCACACTTGAGGGGTTGCACGACAGAGGCGTCATCGGGAATGGTGAAAGAGGAATCACCCTCGACAACCACGACCGACTAGCTATACTACAGAGATATCATCAGGAGTACTTAGCGAGGAGTCACCCTCGGTACCCGATAGTATCCGTGTAGCGTCGTACAATGAAGGGAGTGTATGTGATGTGTCGGGTCTGGTTCGTCGATCAGAGATCGAGAATTGAAAACAAGCGGGGCAACTGGACTACGGGGTCAGAGGGGATGACTGCTCCACCTATACTAAGCAGATTAAAGGTACAGGACTGAAAGTAGCAGGTCATCAAAAATAGGCTATGCATCAGATATAGGAGCTAACTACAACAGTAGCAAAATACTAATGCAAGCAGTAGGAAGAAAGACATAGGCGATATAGGAATGATCAAGGGGGGTTTGCTTGCCTTGCTGCTCTGCGACAAAGGACTGATCGGCAGGGTCGTAGATGTACCCGGCAGCAGCGTCAGTCTCGGGGTCTACCGGTAAGAAGAGGGGGTAGAAACAATAAATAATAGCAACGGTGCAACACAAAGCATGACATGGCAAGATGCAGGCTAGACATGAGCTAACGCGGCAACATCCGTCATAGACGGGTTGGAAGAATATCTGACGATATTTTCCGGGTCTCGGGCTACTACCGGTCATACTGGAAACGATGGAAAAGTTCCATCTTTGATATGCTAGGGACGCGTGACACACGAATGGACTGTGTATCCCGGTTCGTCTCGTTCTGCTGATCAACTTTCATGTTGAAAATATTTTGATCTGACTTACGGATTATTGCATTTTAATTTTTAAAGTTTTATTCAATAATTAGGAATTAAAAAAAGATTTAAATAATTTAATAAAAAGCTATTATGACATCAGCATGATGTCATGCTGACATCAACAGTTGACTGGTCAACTGACCAGCGGGTCCCGAACGTCATAGGCACAAGTTTTAATATAGATTAAATATTGATTAATAAGATTAATTTAATGGGGGACCCACGTGTCATACTCTAATTATTCTAATTGATTAATTTAACTAATATATCTATATATTTATTTAATAAAATGATTAACATTATTTTTATTTTTATTTTAACTATCGCGTGGGGCCTCCCGGTCATAGACAGCGGGTGCGTTGGCCCCACCGGTAAGTGACCTTAGGCCAAATACTCGATTTTATTCACAGATACATAATCATGTAAATATCGTATTCCTCCAAATATCTATATACGCAAATACATACATCGCATCTTATAGATACATACATACATACGACATCTAATACATCTCTTTATTTTATTTTCTTTTAACTCTCAACACTCCCACAACTCTCTTTGTTAACAGGAGAGACAACAGACAACACAGAGTTCTCTCTGCTAACTCAACATAGGAGAGAGCCAACTTCAACCCGTCCTACCGGAGTCAAACGTCGACGGATCGGAGCCCCGTTTGCCGGAACGGAACCGGGACGGTGAGGGGAACGCGATGGTGGGATGAGCCCAAGGAGGGGCTCACCAACGTTGATGAGACGACTCGGTGAAGCCGGAGTTCGCGGGAAGGCGGAGGCGACGGTGGTTATGGTGCGGTGATGACGGTGGTGCCGGTGAGGACGTGGTGGCAGCGGTGACGGTCGCTGGAGGGGGCCTCCCGGAGTCGTGGCCGGAGAGGAGAGCCCTCCGGTGAAGAAGGGGCCGACCGGATCAGGCGGGGGTTGCCCCGGCCTCAAGGGGAGGGAGGCCGGCCGGTCATGGTGGTTGCCGGAGTTGAAGGGGGGGGCGGCCGAGGTGGTTGTCGGGATGGCCGGCGGGGAGTGAGGCGAGGCCGAGAGGAGGGGGGCCTCGGGGTAGGGAGGGAGATCTGGAGGCACGAGGGGAGGAAGAGGCCTCGGGGTGGGGAGGAAGAGGCCGGTGGAGGGAGAGGCCGGCGGTGGGGGGGGGGCTCGCCGGCCGGGGTGGGGGCGAGGTGGAGAGGAGGGCTCGGGGTGGGAGAGGGAGATCGTGGGGGGGGGTCTAGTGCGTGGGGAGGGGGTGTTCATGGGGGGAAACTGGGAGGGAGAGAGGATACCGAGAGGAGAGGCTCGGTCTCGTGGGGAGGGGGTTACGAGAGGGAGGGGTGTCGGTGGGGGTGGGGCCCCCCACGATGGGGTTGGGGAAATGAGGCGGGAGCCCCTGGCGGCGGCGGCGCAAGTGGGAGGGGGAGCGAGGCAGGGAGGGGTTGCCTCGCCCTAGGGTTTGAGGGGCGTGGGTGGGCCGGCTCGGCTGGGCCACTTTGGCCCAGTCGGCCAGGGGGGGGGGGGTTTCCTTTTCTTTTCTTTTTCTTTTTTAAATTACGTTCTTTTTATTATTAAATCTAATTCTTTTTGTTATTCAATTCTATTACTTTCTTTTATAATTTAATATATATACTTTTAATTCTTTCTTTTATATATTTATTTTCATTTACTATCTTTCTTTTATTTATTTGATTTAAAGCTCCACTTTCAAATATATTGGGATTATCAATAATTCTAAAAGTGCCCGATTCGATATTATAATCCGTTAGGGAATTTTTGATAACTCCCCGACATTTTTATTTCAACAACATAAAATCTTTTCTCGTCCGACTTTATTTTAAAGCTCCGAATTTTATTCGGTTTCAACCAACACGAGATCATTGATATTACTTGCGATGATGTGGGATCATTAGCGCGGGACCAGTGTCGCTTAATTACAATCATTAGTGTAGCAAAAGTCGAGGATCTCACAATTCTCCCCTACTAACAAGAATTCTCGTCCCGAGAATTAAGAGGTAGAAGGAAAAAGCCCGGGGTATTCATCACGGAGATGATCCTCGCGTTCCCAAGTGGCTTCATCTTCGGAACGATTTGACCACTGCACTTTGGTGACTTTGCGACGAGTTTTACGCTCAGCTTGGTCGAAAATATGGATCGGATGCTCTTTATAAGAGAGGTCTTGTTGCAGCTCAAGCATATCATGATCCACTGCTCGAACAGGATCCTTGAAGCAGCGACGAAGCTGAGAAACATGGAAGACATCGTGAACCTGAAAAAGGTTCGCCGGCAGTTCCAATTGATAAGCCACTCTTCCACACCTTTCAAGAACAGTGAAAGGGCCAATATAGCGAGGAGCTAACTTGCCCATGATTACAAAATGGTGTGCGCCTCTCATTGGTGTGACACGAATATATGCCCTTTCGCCAGGTTGATAGCCCATATCTTGATGATGACGGTCATACTGACTCTTGTGACGAGACTGAGCAGCCTTCAGATTCTCATGAATAATGCGGACTTGATCTTAGGCATGTTGAATAATATCCGGACCGAGGAGTGATCGTTCCCCAGTTTCTGACCAATTCAGAGGAGTTCGACACCTTCGCCCATACAATACTTCGAAAGGGGCCATCTTCATACTAGCTTGATAGCTATTCTTGTAAGAGAACTCGGCATACGGGAGAGATTCCTCCCATTTCTTACCGAAAGAAATGACACAAGCTCAAAGCATGTCCTTGAGAATTTGGTTGACTCGTTCAACTTGTCCCTGGGATTGAGGATGAAATGTAGTGCTGAAGGACAGATGAGTCCCCATAGCCTTTTGAAAACTTTCCCAGAATTTTGAAGTGAACAAGCTGCCACGGTCCGAACTGATTACCAACGGAATACCATGAAGTGAAACAACTCTTGACATATAAAGATCTGCCAGCTGACTAGCATTAATTGTTTCTTTGATGGCCAGGAAATGTGCAACTTTGGACAGTCGATCAATGATGACAAGAATAGCATCATTACCTTTCTGAGATCTGGCAAAACCAGTGACAAAGTCCATTTCAACATGGTCCCATTTCCACTCAGGAATAAAGATAGGTTGCAGAGTTCCAGCAGGCTTTTGGTGTTCTGCTTTGATACGCCGGCATATATCACATTCTGCCACATAGCGTGCAATGTCTTGTTTCATATTGGGCCACCAGAATCTTTGCCGGATGTCTTGGTACATCTTGGTACTACCCGGGTGAATAGACAATGGTGTGTCATGAGCTTCTTCCATCACCTTCCCAGTCATCCTGAGATTTTCCTCCTGATTTGGGACGAATAGGTGACCCTTGAAATACAAGGCGCCACCTTCATCAACAGTGAAAAAGTAGGGTTTACCCTTCGCAATATAGCTCTTAATCCTGTCGACATCATCGTCAAATTCTTGCAGTTTCTTTATGGAGCTCACAAGATCTGGTTCAACCACTAGGTTACTGAGGGAACCCTGATTAACAACACGAAGGTTCATCTTTTGACACTCTTCAGGAGGGGGAACAAGGTAACCCTGAGGAACAATGTGGAGGTTCAGCTTACGGAATTCCTCTTGTAGACGATCGTGAACCTTATGAACCTGTAGGTGGTTGCAGTATGACTTGCGACTTAAGGCATCAGCCATTACGTTAGCCTTGCCAGGGGTATATGATATACTACAGTCAAAATCTGCTATACGCTCCATCCATCTTTGTTGACGTAGGTTCAGCTCCGGTTGAGTGAACAAGTACTTCAGAGTTTGATGGTCGGTGTAGATTTCACAGCGATTACCGACAAGGTATTGTCGCCATTCCTTCAATACATGAATGACTGCGGCAAGATCGAGATCATGAACTGGGTAGTTCTCTTCATGAGCACGCAGTTGACGTGAAGCATAAGCGATCACCTTGCGATCCTGCATTAGGACACAACCTATTCCTTGACGAGAAGCATCACAGTATATGACGAAATCCCTTTTTGTATCTGGAGGAGCAAGTACTGGAGCGGACTTCAGTTTGTCCTTGAGCGCCTGGAAACTTTCCTGATATTTATCAGTCCACTCATACTTAACACCTTTGTTAAGCAGGTTGGTTAAGGGCTTCGCAATCTTGGAGAAGTTCTCGACGAATCAACGGCAATAGCTGGCGAGTCCAAAAAAACTTCTGACTTGCTTGACATTCTTCGGGGGAGTCCAGTCAAGAATAGCTTGAATTCGTTCGGGGTTGACCGCAATACCATCCTTGGAAATCACATGACCAAGGTAAGTCACTTCGTCTAGCCAGAACTCACATTTGGAATCCTTCGCATAGAGTTTATGCTCCCGAAGCTTATCCAGTACAAGACGAAGATGTTCAGCATGCTCTTCTTTTTCTTCAAAAACACCAGAATATCATCCAGATATACCACGACAAATTTGTCGAGGTAGTCCATGAATATATAATTCATCAATCGAGAGAAGGTTGCCGGTGCATTGGTTAAGCCGAAGGACATGACGGTGTACTCGTATGATCCATATCGAGTAACAAAGGTGGTCTTTGGAATATGCTCCTTGCGAACACGGATCTGGTGGTATCCCAACCTCAAGTCGAGCTTAGAGAAGACGGTGGAACCAGCAACTTGATCATACAAATCATTTATCCGAGGGAGAGGATATTTGTTCTGAATAGTGGCCTGGTTGATAGGACGATAGTCTTGAACCAATCGATTTGTCCCATCCTTCTTCTAAACAAAGAGAGAAGGTGCTCCCCAAGTAGAGGAACTCGGACGGATGAAACCCAGACGGAGCGAGTTGTCAATTTCTTGCTTAAGTTCAAGGAGTTCATGTGGTGGCATTTTATAAGGACGCTTGGCAATAGGAGTGGTACCGGGTACCAAGTCAATGACAAACTCGACAGCTCGAGCAGGGGGAATCCCCGGAAGTTCTTCTGGAAAGACATCTTGGAATTCTCGGACCACTGGAATGTTTTCAATCCCTTCAAGAGGCGACGCATTTAATGAATTCAAGGCATATAGTCGTGCCTCAGCATTTCGGACGAGGTGAGCATGGTAGCTTACTAATTCATCTGAAGGGTGTAGGAGGTGGACGGTTTTGGTGGTACAAACGATCGATGCCGTATGAGCTTTCAACCAGTCCATCCCCAATACGAGATCAATGTTGGATGACTTTAGTAGGATGGGGTTGGCAAGGAATTCTAATCCTTCAATCTCAACTAGAACATGGGGGCAAACCACAGAGGTTCGGCATTCGCCCCCACGGGTGTTTACCACTATCGGGATGTTCATCTCTTCGCTCCTAATGTCATGCATGTATGCAAAATTTTCGGACATAAAGGAATGCGATGCTCCTGCATCAAACAATACAGAAGCAGGTACTGAGTTAACGAGAAGTGTACCCATCACGGTAGCAGGCTGGTCTTGAGCTTGACCCATATCAATGTTGTTGGCCTGACCACGTACATAAGCAGGCTTAGCGTTGAAGTTGCGGTTCTGGTTGTTGCCACTGCCAGTTGCGGGAAGTGTCAGCTGATTCGGATTCTACCTGCAGTCTCTAGCACGGTGACCTGGACGGCCACACTTGAAGCACAGCCCGTCCTCAGGACGGGAAGGAGGAACTCGAGGCGGTGGAGCTGGAAGCCTCGGCTGCCTAGGTGGCGGAGGAGGCAGGCGAGGTGCAGCATAGGACGGCCTCGGAGCAGGAGCAGGTGCATGGTACATGTTGTTGGGAATCCAGATCTTCCGCTTCTGTGCAGATGAGCCTGAAGATGAGCCCATGTCACGGTTGCGCTTGCTGCTATCTTTGTATTCCTGCAGACCAGTCTCAACCTGAATAGCCTTGTTCACCAGGGTGGCGAAATCAGCATAGTCCTGAACGAGGAGTGTCAGCTTGATATCAGGGTGGAGGCCTTCACGGAACTTCTCCTGCCTACGTGCATCAGTCACAATGTCTTCTTCAACATAGCGAGATAATTCCAGAAATTCCCGCTGATAAGCATCCACAGTCTTGTTGCCCTGGACCAAGTTGCGGAACTCACGCTTCTTCTGGTTCATGATCCCCTGGTGAATGTAACGAGCACGGAAAGCAGCCTTGAACTCTGCCCAAGTGATGATAGTTCCATCGGGCTGAGAGCGCCTGTGGCTGTCCCACCATTGAGCAGCGGGACCCTTAAAAAGTAGGCGGCAAAGTTGACATAGCTCGCCAGGGGCACATTGGCAGGCTCCAGCTCATAAGAAATGTCACGGAGCCAATCATCAGCATCAAGAGGCTGAGTTGAGCTGCGGTAGACCGCAGGGTTGAGGCGGCAGAAATCTTGCAGTGTCACGCCTTGCGGTTGGTTCATGTTCGGCCTTTGGAACTGATCCATGAGCCCTTGCATAAACTGGCGGTTCAGCTCAAACTGTTGGATCATCCCCGCCATATACTCAGGAGGCGGGGGTGGTGCATCGTTGGCAGGGGCACGCGGGCGACCAGCTGGTCTAACCATCCTGTTAAATATTTAGCAGGGGTAGTTTAGCTTAAAGTAATTGCGAAGGCATCACACGCATTCATGAAGTAATTAAGCATAATGAAAGGGAAATGCGATAGATACTCCATAGTAGTTGAGTTCGACATACAGACCCATACATAAGTTCGATTACAGACTAACGATTACAAATTCGAAATTTGGTGATAGCCCGGATGCATTAGACGATACCCTGGACTCACTAGGCGGCACGCAGGCACGCGGTGGAAGAGTACCACAACGAGATGTAGCGATAAGGCTACATCAACGTCGGAGAGGACGATCGAATCCTGGTAGCTGGCGGTGATAGAAGGTAGGGACATGACCCTGTGTCCCGTTGTGACTCTGGTGAGGGTACCGCATCCAGTCGAGGAGCTGAGGTCCAAGTGCAGGGGTTCTACCCCCAACATCAGTCCACTCGAGAGCTGATGTTAGCTCTGTCCTGCTCGGCTCGCGGATGCACATAGGGGGAACCCTCGGGCAGTGTGATGGCTGCAGCTCTGTCAACGCGTCGTAAAGATGAGCGCGCGTAGCATACAGCTCCAGTCAGAGCTCGGAAAGCACAATCCATTGCCTCAGTGTACTGCACCAGAAACCACGCGTCGTAGCGACGCGTCACGTAGGGGGCGCAGACAGCTACGTAGGAACGGTCACTGCGCTTCCGAACGTCAGAAGCGTAGGCAGTGAGATCAGACCCAGTCTCATCCCCAGCAGGAGCTTGCGGGATGTATCTGAAAGGGCTCTCCTCCAGGTGAGGGTACGCTCCACGGAGACGGGTGATGGCGATGTAGGCCGCATCATGGACAGCCATCTCGACCGACATTCCAATACCACAGAAAATGTGGCGCTCGAGGGTCTCGCCGCCCCTCTGGTCGAAGATGCGAACCTCAGCCTGGTACTGGTACTGGTTGTACTCGCGGAAATCCTCGAACACAGTGTACTCGGGGTACCAGCGATATCCCAGCCTGGTCAGGAGGTCGACCAAAATGGCCGGGAACCCAGTCGTCTCAGTGGCCTGTGTCAGGCGCACGTGCTGTCTTGCGGGACACATCTGAAAACAAGATTGACGGATGTCAAATGACAGTGTGTGTAATACATATTCAGGAGAAAGAGTAGATAGTCCAGTGCTCCGGGTCGA
This sequence comes from Hordeum vulgare subsp. vulgare, assembly GCF_904849725.1. Classification (NCBI taxonomy): domain Eukaryota; kingdom Viridiplantae; phylum Streptophyta; class Magnoliopsida; order Poales; family Poaceae; genus Hordeum; species Hordeum vulgare. Next base: position 418,581,257 of record NC_058524.1, read on the forward strand.
TGTGATTCGAGAACCTAATGTTAGAGTTAGTAGAATCTTTGACCCGAAAGAGAAGAGAGAGTAGAGCCTAGAGTATAGGAAAGGAGTAAAAGATACTAATACCACCCAATTGAGATGTGGGCCCGTAAGCCACAACATCAGTGTTAGTAAAGTTTTTCAAACACTAGACTCAACTTCGGCCAAGGAGTTGGAAAGGGGGCTACCTACAAGCAGTCGGCTCTGATACCAACTTGTGACGCCCTCGGTTTAATCGTACACTAATCATACACGCAAATGCGTACGATCAAACCCAAGGACTCACGGGAAGATATCACAACACAACTCTAGGCACAAATAAAATAACATCAACTTCATATTACAAGCCAGGGGCCTCGAGGGCTAGAATACAGAAGCTCGATAAACACACGAGTCAGCGGAAGCAACAATATCTGAGTACAGACATAAAACATGGGGTGCCTTAGAGAAGGCTAGCACAAAAGAAAACACGATCGAACGAGGCGAGGCCTCCTGCCTGGGAACCTTCTAACTACTCCTAAGCTTCAACGACCTTCACGAAGAAGACACCATCGGGATGGCAGACATCGACAGGAAACTCCACTCCTGGGCTCCATCATCTGGTCGCAGCAACGGATCAAGGGGACAAAGGGGGAGCAAAGCAGCGGTGAGTACTCATCCAAAGTACTCGCAAGTCTTAAATCAGAACTATTCTAAGTATGCATCAGTATCAAAGAAGGGGGGTGTTATATGTGGCCTGACTGCAGCAATGCGAGAATAGAGAAAGAAGGCCTGGTCCTATCGAAGACTAGCATCTTCAGGGTCTTGCAGCAATAGACGAGAGTAGAACAGGGGTAACACATTAATAGTCATATTGTTGCAGCAATATTAAAGTGAGGTCACGCCTAAAGAACCTCCCTCGACTCCCTGCGATGAAGCAATCCCGAGGCAAACTAATTCCAGTTAAGTAACAATTGTAGTTGTAAAAGATCGGGGCACAACTCCAAGTCGTCCTGTAGCCTTGGACACGGCTATCCGAATAGTTAATTTTCATCCCTGCAGGGGTGCACCACATGTCCCGTCACGCTCGATAACACTCTGGCCGGACATACTTTTCTGGGTCCTGCCCGGCCTCGGAATATCGACACGTCGCAACCCCACCTAATACTAATCAGAGAGGCCAACCCGCCGGTCTAACTCCTAAGCACAAAGGGTTCGTGGGCCCAGTTCCCCTTCGCGCTCCTGCACCTGGCATGGGCGGCCGACGTTAGTCCTAGCATCCCTTAATCACAAGAGCGATGCATCTCGGGACCACTCGGGCGCGCGCCGCTACATTGCTGGCATCTGAAAAGCTTCGGCTGATACTGCGACGCCGAGTACCCATAATTCTTCCCGCGTAGCCGGTTAGTGCGAAAAGGTCTCTGACCAACCCAGATCAAAAACCCAAATCTATTAACATTTTAATTAGGCCAACAACACAATCTCACGGGAATCCGCCCGTCTTACAACTAATCACCAAAGATCCCAGTAACATGGTTGAGTAACTGTGTGGTTGTAACATCGGGGGGGGGGGGAATCCGAGTTATCACCCTCCTTGGACTCCGAATGATGTACCCGTCAAGGTGGGTTTGGAGGAATCACCCTCGGGGGTCGCACACTTGAGGGGTTGCACGATAGAGGCGTCATCGGGAATGGTGAAAGAGGAATCACCCTCGATAACCACGACCGACTAGCTATACTACAGAGATATCATCAGGAGTACTTAGCGAGGTGTCACCCTCGGTACCCGATAGTATCCTTGTAGCGTCGTACAATGAAGGGGGTGTATGTGATGTGTCGGGTCTGGTTCGTCGATCAGAGATCGAGAATTGAAAACAAGCGGGGCAACTGGACTACGGGGTCAGAGGGGATGACTACTCCACCTATACTAAGCAGATGAAAGGTACAGGACTGAAAGTAGCAGGTCATCAAAAACAGGCTATGCATCAGATATAGGAGCTAACTACAACAGTAGCAAAATACTAATGCAAGCAGTAGGAAGAAAGACATAGGCGATTTAGGAATGATCAAGGAGGGTTTGCTTGCCTTGCTGCTCTACGGCAAAGGACTGATCGGCAGGGTCGTAGATGTACCCGGCAGCAGCGTCAGTCTCGGGGTCTACCGGTAAGAAGAGGGGAAGAAACAATAAATAATAGCAACGGTGCAACACAAAGCATGACATGGCAAGATGCAGGCTAGACATGAGCTAAAGCAGCAACATCCGTCATAGACGGGTCGGAAGAATATCTGACGATATTTTCCGGGTCTCGGGCTACTACCGGTCATACTGGAAACGATGGAAAAGTTCCATGTTTGCTATGCTAGGGACGCGTGACACACGAATGGACCGTGTATCCGGGTTCGTCTCGTTCTGCTGATCAACTTTCATGTTGAAAGTATTTTGATCTGACTTACAGATTATTTAATTTTAATTTTTAAAGTTTTATTCAATAATTAGGAATTAAAAACAGATTTAAATAATTTAGTAAAAAGCTATTATGACATCAGCATGATGTCATGCTGACATCAACTGTTGACTGGTCAACTAACCAGCGGGTCCCGAACGTCATAGGCACAAGTTTTAATATAGATTGAATATTGATTAATCAGATTAATTTAATGGGGGACCCATGTGTCATACTCTAATTATTCTAATTAATTAATTTAACTAATATATCTATATATTTATTTAATAAAAACATTAACATTATTTTTATTTTTATTTTAACTATCGCGTGGGGCCTCCCGGTCATAGAGAGCGGGTGCGTTGGCCCCACCGGTAAGTGACCTTAGGCCAAATACTCGATTTTATTCACAGATACATATTCATGTAAATATCGTATTCCTCCAAATATCTATATACAAAAATACATACATCACATCTCATACATACATACATACATACGGCATCTAATACATCTCTTTATTTTATTTTATTTTTACTCTCAACACTCCCACAACTCTCTGTGTTAACAGGAGAGACAACAAACAACACAGAGGTCTATGTGCTAACGCAACATAGGAGAGAGCCAACTTCAACTCCTCCTACCGGAGTCAAACGTCGACGGATCGGAGCCCCGTTTGCCGGAACGGAACAGGGACGGTGAGGGGAACGCGATGGTGGGAGGAGCCCGAGGAGGGGCTCACCAACGTTGATGAGACGGCCCGGTGAAGCCGGAGTTCGTGGGAAGGCGGATGCGACGATGGTGATGGCGCGGTGATGATGGTGGTGCCGGTGAGGACGTGGTGGCGGCGGTGACGGTCGCCGAAGGGGGCCTCCCGGAGTCGTGGCCGGAGAGGAGAGCCCTCCGATGAAGAACGGGCCGGCCGGATCCGGCGGGGGTTGCCCCAGCCTCAAGGGGAGGGAGGCCGGCCGGTCATGGTGGTCGCCGGAGTTGAAGGGGGGGGGGCGAGGTGGTTGTCGGGATGGCCGGCGGGGAGTGAGGCGAGGCCGAGAGGAGGGGGGCCTCGGGGTAGGGAGGGAGATCTGGAGGCACGAGGGGAGGAGGAGGCCTCGGGGTGGGGAGGAAGAGGCCGGTGGAGGGATAGGCCGGCGGTGGGGGGGGGGGGGCTCGCCGGCCGGGGTGGGGGCGAGGTGGAGAGGAGGGCTCGGGGTGGGAGAGGGAGATCGTGGGGGGGTCTGGTGCATGGGGAGGGGGTGTTCGTGGGGGGAAACTGGGAGGGAGAGAGGATACCGAGAGGAGAGGCTCGGTCTCATGGGGAGGGGGTTACGAGAGGGAGGCGTGTCGGTGGGGGTGGGGCCCCCCATGATGGGGTTGGGGAAATGAGGCGGGAGACCCTGGCGGCGGCGGCGCAAGTGGGAGGGAGGGAGCGACGGAGGGAGGGGTTGCCTTGCCCTAGGGTTTGAGGGGCGTGGGTGGGCCGGCTCGGCTGGGCCACTTTGGCCCAGTCGGCGAGGGGGGGTTTCCTTTTCTTTTTTAATTACGTTCTTTTTATTATTAAATCTAATTCTTTTTGTTATTCAATTCTATTACTTTCTTTTAGAATTTACTATATATACTTTTAATTCTTTGTTTTATATATTTATTTTCATTTACTATCTTTGTTTTATTTATTTGATTTAAAGCTCCACTTTCAAATATATTGGGATTATCAATAATTCTAAAAGTGCCCGATTCGATATTATAATCCGTTAAGGAATTTTTGATAACTCCCCGACGTTTTTATTTCAACAACATAAAATCTTTTCTCGTCTGACTTTATTTTAAAGCTCCGAATTTGATTCGGTTTCAACCAACACGAGATCATTGATATCACTTGCGATGATGTGGCATCATTAGCGCGGGATCAGTGTCGCTTAATTACAATCATTAGTGTAGCAAAAGTCGAGGATGTCACAATGATGTCCTCCCCGGCTACGCCAAATCTGGAGGGACCTTCAGGAGGTCAATTCTTAGGTATGGCAAGCAGGTGTTCACCCACGTAACGACGTTCCCCTGCGTCAAGCAGCCGCCTGGCAGTCAGACGGATGCCTACTACGCCCTCCGTCACATGCGGGCGATCGTACGGGACCAGCATCACCGTATGCTACCAAATGATCTCAAAGAATGGGCCGCACGCTTGTCGGATATCCAGGACGAGGACATCAGACAAGAATTCTTTCGCATCCAGTCGGAGTTGGCGGAAATCATCTATCAAGATGTCCTTGCTAGATCGGGGCAATTCTACCTAAACTATCAACCGTCCAATAGTGAAATTGACACAACGCTACAAATGCAGGCTGACAACGACCGCACATTCATGACCATCACGAAAGACGGCGGCTTCATCCACGCTCCGGTCCCTGAGTCGAGTCGAAAGTACTCATGCTATGTTGTAATTAAACTTCAATGAACTTGTATGTCTCTTTAGTTTGGATAGTCGTTCAACTTATATGTGTAGTCGATGCTATTTATTAGTAGGACCATGAATCATGCTATTAATGTGTTGCTTTTCTCTTCTGATCCTTTTGTTGCATACTTATACATTGCTTATATATTATATGTGAATTTCTACTAATGTTTTGTTTGTCTAGTGCATAGAGATGCCGTCGTATGTCGTGTACAAGGGTGAGGTTCCCGGAGTCTATGACGAATGGGAGGAGTGTCGGAGACAGGTTCACCATTTCAGCGGTAACAGTTACAAAGGGTACACCACTAGGGCGGAGGCGGAAGCTAGATACACGCGCTATCTAGCGGGAGGGAGGGACCGAAGGAGGAACCGGATGAAGATCAGTTTCAGTGCGATGATGCTCATCGTGACCGCGACCCTCTTCTATGTGATGGTAGTTTAGATATCGACTTGTAATGTGAAGACAAACTCGCTACTCGCGGTTTCGAGACTTGTAATATGCTAACTTTGTTCGTTATTTTGACTTCGGAGACTAATATGATGAATTGTATTCGGAGACTAATCTTCTATTCTATTTGATAAATCTGCTGTTTATATGTTGTGCTGTATATATTCTGTGCTATAATGTATTTTGTAACATGTACAAATATCAGAAAAGAAAAAAATCCTAATATTCATAGTAGTGGCGCACCAAGTTGCACTCTAGTGGCGCACCAAGTGGTGCGCCATTAGTATCTGGTATGGTAATGGCGCACCAGGTGGTGCGCCATTAGTGTCTGGGATAGTAATGGCGCACCAGGTGGTGCACCACTGTTATGTATATTAACAGTGGCGCACTAGGGGTGCGCCATTACTATTTATTAGTAGTGGCATGATAATAATGGCGCACCTATAGTGCGCCATTAATAGACAAAGTATGTGCGCCACTAATAGCCCGTTTTCTAGTAGTGCATCAAGGAATAATTAGTCAAGCTCATGCCCTTGCATGCATCCAAGTGAGTCTAGCTCAAGTTTGAAGCATCTATGATGTTCAACTCACTCCTCAAATGACAGAACACTTTATCATCAAGTGGTTTGATGAAAATATCAGCTCGTTGTTTGTCAGTACGAACATGCGTGAGATCAATATCTCCTTTGGCAACATGATCACGGATGAAATGATGTCACACTTGGATGTACTTAGTTCTAGAATGTTGCACAGGATTATATGCAATCCTAATAGCACTTTCATTGTCACACAACAATGGGATTTTTCTAACATGAATGCCATAATCCTTAAGCGTTTGAGACATCCATTGTAATTGAGCACAACATGATCCAGTAGCAATGTATTCAGCTTCGATGGTTGATAAGGATACCGAGTTTTGTTTCTTGGATGTCCAAGAGACAAGAGATCTCCCAAGAAATTGACATGTACCCGAGGTGTATTTTCTATCAACCTTGTCTCCAGCATAATCCGAGTCGGAATAGCCAACAAGATCAAAAGAAGATCCCTTGGGATACCATATGCCAAAGTTTGGTGTATGTATAAGGTAACTCACTATCCTTTTCACAGCCACTAGATGACATTCTTTAGGTGTTTCTTGATAGCAGGTGATAACCCATAAGTGTAGGGGATCGCAACAGTTTTCGCGGGTAAGATAACCCAATTTATTGATTCAACAAAAGGGGAGCCAAAGAATATTTATAAGCTTTAACAGTTGAGTTGTCACTTCAACTGCACCTGAAAGATACTTGCTTGGCAACGAAATATTAGTAGCAACGATGATATGGAAGTGATGGTGGCAACAGAAATAATAGTTGCAAAGCAACGAACGTAAAACAGCGAAAGTAAAGCAACTCGTGACCAGCGGGATTAAAACACTGTAAGCTAGGGAGATGGATGGTTGGTCATGGATGAGAGATATTGATGTCAGCTATGCTAATGCAAAACACCTTCCAATGGCGCCAGAAATAGGTGTGTTGACAGCACCAGGAATCCTTCAGCTACGGCTACGCCTTAAGGGACTTCCTAGGCAAATATGCAAAGGATTTCCCCCGTGGCCTTGGAGCCTTGCGTTGGTGTTCCCTCGAAGCGGAAAGGGTGATGTAGCGCAGCGATGGTAAGTATTTCCCTCAGTTTGAGAACCAAGGTATCGATCCAGTGGAGGAGTACACAAGATCCTGCACAAACACAAAGAACCTGCTCCCAACGCTATGAAGGGGTTGTCAATCCCTTATAGATTGTTCGCCAAGTGAGAACTGAAAGCAACAAAGTAACAAAGCAAAGTAAAAGCGGAGGTGTAAACGATAGATGTGAATAGACCCGGGGGCCGTAGTGTTTACTAGTGCCTTCTCTCATGAAAGCAAGTAGACGGTGGGTGAACAAATTACTGTCGAGCAATTGATAGAACCGCGCAAAGTCGTGACGGTATCTATGGCAATGATTATATCTATAGGCATCACGTCCAAAACAAGTAGACCGATACTGTCTGCATCTACTACTATTACTCCACACGTCGACCGCTATCCAGCATGCATCTAGTGTATTAAGTCCAAAAGAACAGAGTAACGCCTTAAGAAAGATGACATGATGTAGATGGACAATCTCATATCAACGACAGAGCCCATCTTGTTACCCTTGATGGCAACTACTTAATGTGTGCCTTGCTGCCCCTACTGTCACTAGGAAAGGTCACCACATGATAGAACCCAAAACCAAGCACTTCTCCCATTGCAAGAATCATAGATCTAGTTGGACAAACAAAACCCAAGATTCGGAGAGGCTTACAAGGATATCAAATCATGCATATAAGAAATCAGCAAAGACTCAAATATATATCATAGATAATCTGATCACAAATCCACAATTCATCGGATCTCGACAAACACACCGCCAAAGAAGATTACATCGGATAGATCTCCATGAAGATCATGGAGAACTTTGTATTGAAGATCCAAGAGAGAGAAGAAGCCATCTAGCTACTAACTACGGACCCGTAGGTCTGAAGTGAACTACTTACGAGTCATTGGAGGGGCGATGATGATGATGAAGAGGCCCTGCAACTCCAAAGTCCCCTCCGACAGGGCGCCGGGAAGGGTCTCAAGATGAGATCTCGCGGAAACGGAAGCTTGCGGCGGCGGAAAAGTATTTTCGAGGCTCCCCTGATTTTTTGCTGTATTTTAGGGAATATATAGGCCAAAGATCTTGGTCAGGGGGCGCTCAGGGAGGCCACAAGCCCTGCCACCGCCTCCTCCCCCTGGTGGCGGAGTGGGGGCTTGTGGGCTCCCTGGAGCCCTCCTGGCTTGGCCCACAGGCACCCTGATCTTCTTCCGTTCGGGAAAAAATTATTTTGGGGATTTTATTCCGTTTGGACTGTGTTCCAAAATCAGATCTGAAAAGAGCCAAAAACACACAAAAAACAGGAATTGGCACTTGGCACTGAATTAATAAGTTAGTCATAAAAAAGATATAAAAGGTACATAAAACATCCAAAGATGACAAGATAACAACATGAAACCATCAAAAATCATAGATACGTTTGAGACGTATCAAGCATCCCCAAGCTTAACTCCTGCTCGTCCTCGAGTAGGGAAGTGATAAAGAATGAATTTTTGATGCTTTCATGCTACCTAGCATAGATGTCCTTTGTAACTCCTCTTATGTGACATGAATGTTCAGATCCATTAGATTCAAAACAATAGTTTGCTATTGACGTGGAAACAATAATAATTCAAGCAAACTAGCAAGGTAATTATGAACTTTCAAAATAACAAGGCCAAAAGAAAGTTATCCCTACAAAAGCATATAGTTTGGCTATGCTCTATCATCATTGCACAACGAATTTAAATCATGCACAACCCCGGTATTGGCCAAGTAATTCTTTCACACCTTTACTTTCTCAAACCTTTTCAACTCTCACGCAATACATGAGCGTGAGCCATGGTTTTAGCACTATAGATGGTGTGGAATGTGGTGGAGGTTGCAAGACAAAAAATAAGAAGATAGTCACATTAACTAGGCATATCAATGAGCTGTGGAGATGCTCATCAATAGATATCAATGTGAATGAGTAGGGATTGCCATACAAATGATGCACTAGAGCTACGAGTATGTGAAAGCTCTTAAAGAAAACTAGTGGGTGTGCATCCAACTTGCTTGCTCACGAAGACCTAAGGCAATTTTGAGGAAGCCTATCATTGGAATATACAAGCCAAGTTATATAATGAAGATTTCCCACTAGCTATATGGTGGTGACAAAACGAGAGACTCTCAATCATGAATATCATGGTGCTTAATATGCACAACTGTGGAAAAGGTGGTAGCATTGTCCCTTCTCTCTTTTTCTCTCATTTTTTATTTTTTTGGTGGGCTCTTCGGCCTCTTTTTTTATATTCTTTTTTATTTTGGTGGGCTTCTTTGGCCTCTTTTATTTCCTCACATGGGACAATGCTCCATTAATGTTGATCATCACACTTTCAACTCAAAACTTAGAGCAAGAATGACTCTATATGGAATGCCTTCGGTAGTGTACCGTGGCAATGATCTAGCATGGCATAGACATTAATGGAAACATCATGCTAGCTATCTTACGATCATGCAATGGCAATGTAGACGTGGTGGCACATGTCATGGTGGTAGTTGCATGGCAATATATCTTGGAATGACTTTGAAAAAGCCATAGTAGGTAGGTATGGTTGCTGTTTTGAGGGAGGCTAATGGTGAGTTTTGTGCACCGGCGAAAGTTGCACGGCAATAAGAAGATAGTGATGGTGGAAGGTAAAAGTGCATCTAAACAATGGACTCAACATTAGTCATGAAGAACTCATATACTTGTTGCAAAAGTTTTATCATTAATCGAAACAAAGCATTCAACGCATACTCCTAGGGGAAGGGTTGGTAGGTATAAACCATCGCGCGATCCCGACCGCCACATAAAGGATGACAATCAATATACTAATCATGCTCAGATTTCATCACATAGCGGTTCACCATACGTGCATGCTACGGGAATCACTAACTTCAACACAACTATTTCTAGATCCACAACACCTTACTAGCATGACTTCAATATTACCATAACCACAACTCAAAACTAATTGAGATGAATCAAACTTCTCTAACTATTCAATGCACATGAAGGTGGAGGTTTTCGTATCCCTTTGGATAACTACCCCTTTTGAGATTACTTTCAAAGCATAGATCAAATACCAGGCCACGCACCGCTGCGCTCTAAAAGATATAAGTGAAGCACATAGAGCAAAAGTATCTAGCTCAAAAGATATAAGTGAAGCACATGTGAGCTGAATTGTCTACCAAAAGATATAAGTGAAGCTCGACAAAATCACGGTGTGTGCATGTCTCTCTATCTAGGTGTGCAGCAAGGATGATTGTGACACAACAAAAATAAAAGACTCCTACGATACAAGACCCTCCAAGCAAAAACACATAACATGTGGTGAATAAAAATATAGCCCCAAGTAACGTTACCGATGGATTGAAGACGAGAGAGGGGATGCCTTCCCGGGGCATCCCCAAGCTTAGGCTTTTACGACATCCTTGAATATCTTGGGGTTCCCTGGGCATCCCCAAGCTTGAGATCTTCCCACTCTTTATCTCTTTGTCCATAAGAACTTCACTCAAAACTTGAAAACTTCACAACACGAAACTTAAACAAAAACTCGTGATAACATTAGTATGAGAAAGCAAACCACCACTTCCTTAGGTACTGTAGAAAACTTAAATTCTACTTGTGCTGATGTTGGGTTACTGTATTTTCAATCTTCCATGGCAAATACCCCCGATACTATCCATAGTTTCATCAAAATAAGCAACCAACACAACAAAAACAGAATCTATTAACAGCAGACCAGTCTGAAGCAATCTGTATATTTTGTTTATGTGTGTTAATTCAAAAATTCTGAAAACTTACGACAGTCTGAAGAATTTGCGTATCAATAAGAAGCAAAAAGAATCAACTCAAAAGCTCTTACGAAAAAAAATGAAAATTCTTTTCGTGAGTAGAAAGTTTCTGTCTTTTCCAGCATGATCAAACGATCATCCCCAAGACTAATCATAACGGTTTTGCTTGGCACAAACGCAAAAAGAAACACAAAAAACACAATCATAATAGAATTATGAAAGTGTGGAAAACACAAAACAGAAAGAAAAAGGATAGATTCGTTGGGTTGCCTCCCAACAAGCGCTTTTGTTTAACGCCCTTAGCTAGGCAAAAAGTGATGGAATCATGTATTGTCATCTTTGGTCCTCAAACCATAAGTAGTGTGATCATTTATCATCTTAAGATCTTCATCTTTATTGATGACTCACCACTATCTTTAGGAACAAAAACAGGCTTGACGGTCTTTTTGAGAGTGAGATTTGGAGTATTTTGCACAGCGGCAAAAGCGGAACCCAATTTGGTTATGCCATCTTCTAGTTTGCCAATTCTAGAAGAATCATTAACTATAAGTTCATTCTCCCTTAAATTTTTCAAAAAGTTTCCCACTTTGGATCCATACTGAGTAATTTGATTGTGGATCTTTCTATCCAAACCATCAATAAGTTCAACTGTGGCAACTTTGTTTTCAATAGCGTCAAGCCTTTGCATCACGTGTTCCAAGGTCAAGGTAGTTCCATTAACCATGAGCGGGGGTGAGCCTACCAAATTCATGATAGCTCTATAGGAGTCAACAATATGGCTCCCCAAAAAGTTCCCACCTACAATGGTATCAAGTATATACCTATTCCAAGGTGAAATTCCAACATAGAAACTGCGAAGGAGGACGGTAGTGGATTGCTTACGAGTAGATCTACTTTGAGCATTGCAAATCCTGTACCAAGCGTCCTTCAAATTTTCTTCCTCATTCTGCCTGAAATTGAGAACTTCATTTTCAGGGGTGTCGTTTGGAGTGGTGGGTCTAGCCATTGATGGACTATCTCACACACAAACGAGCAGGAAGAGAGAGTGAAACGGGCAAAAGAAAACGGCAAAAGAGAAGGGCAAATGAAAACGGCAAATGTGAAGTGGGGGAGAGGAAAACGAGAGGCAATTGGCAAAAAAGTAAATGCAGGAGATGAGTTTGTGAGACCTACTTGGATAGATCTTGATCTCTCCTCCCCGGCAACGGCGCCAGAAATACTTCTGATGTCAGCTGTGTTAATGCAAAAGACCTTCCAATGGCGCCAGAAATAGGTGTGTCGACGGCACCAGGAATCCTTCAGCTACGGTTACGCCTTAAGGGACTTCCTAGGCAAATATGCAAATGATTTCCCGCGTGGCCTTGGAGCCTTGTGTTGGTGTTCCCCCGAAGCAGAAAGGGTGATGTAGCGCAGCGATGGTAAGTATTTCCCTCAGTTTGGGAACCAAGGTATCGATCCAATGGAGGAGTATCACAAGATCCTGCACAAATACAAAGAACCTGCTCCCAACGCTATGAAGGGGTTGTCAATCCCTTATAGATTGTTCGCCACGTGAGAACTGAAAGCAACAAAGTAACAAAGCAAAGTAAAAGCGGAGGTGTAAACGATAGATGTGAATAGACCCGGGGGCCGTAGTGTTTACTAGTGCCTTCTCTCATGAAAGCAAGTAGACGGTGGGTGAACAAATTACTGTCGAGCAATTGATAGAACCGCACAAAGTCATGAAGATATCTATGGAAATGATTATATCTATAGGCATCACGTCCAAAACAAGTAGACCGATACTGTCTGCATCTACTACTATTACTCCACACGTCGACCGCTATCCAGCATGCATCTAGTGTATTAAGTCCAAAAGAACAGAGTAATGCCTTAAGCAAGATGACATGATGTAGATGGGCAATCTCATATCAACGATAGAGCCCATCTTGTTACCCTTGATGGCAACTACTTAATGTGTGCCTTGCTGCCCCTACTGTCAGTGGGAAAGGTCACCACATGGTAGAACCCAAAACCAAGCACTTCTCCCATTGCAAGAATCATAGATCTAGTTGGCGAAACAAAACCCAAGACTCGGAGAGACTTACAAGGATATCAAATCATGCATATAAGAAATCAGCAAAGACTCAAATATATATCATAGATAACCTGAACACAAATACAAAATTCATCGGATCTCAACAAACACACCACCAAAGAAGATTACATCGGATAGATCTCCATGAAGATCATGGAGAACTTTGTATTGAAGATCCAAGAGAGAGAAGAAGCCATATAGCTACTAACTACGAACCCGTAGGTCTGAAGTGAACTACTCACGAGTCATTGGAAGGGCGATGATGATGATGAAGAAGCCCTCCAACTCCAAAGTCCCCTCCGGCAGGGCGCCGGGAAGGGTCTCAAGATGAGATCTCGCGGAAACGGAAGCTTGTGGCGGCGGAATAGTATTTTCGAGGCTCCCCTGATTTTTTTGCTGTATTTTAGGGAATATATAGGCCAAAGATCTAGGTCAGGTGGCGCTCAGGGAGGCCACAAGGCCTGCCACCGCCGCCTCCCCCCTGGTGGTGGAGTGGGGGCTTGTGGGCTCCCTGGAGCCCTCCTGGCTTGGCCCACAGCCCCCCTGATCTTCTTCCGTTTGGGAAAAAATTATTTCGGGGATTTTATTCCGTTTGGACTCCGTTCCAAAATCAGATCTGAAAAGAGCCAAAAACACAGAAAAAACAGGAACTGGCACTTGGCACTTAATTAATAAGTTAGTCCCAAAAAGATATAAAAGGTACATAAAACATCCAAAGATGACAAGATAATAGCATGAAACCATCAAAAATTATAGATACGTTTGAGACGTATCAGATATCATGTATTTAACTTGGGGCAAGGCACATAGTAAAGTAATGATCATCTAGGCATATATTAAACATTAGGCATGTATCTCGAGGTAGTCGTGCGTGCTTGCAATAAGAACTTGCACAACATCTTTTGTCCTTCCATCCCGCTATCAATGGGGCCAGAAGGAACTTATGGAGATTAAGGTGCTCCTGTCCAAGAGCACCGAAACAAAGCATTAACAATCAATGGATACATGGAATCCTCAAACTATAGTCTATCCCCTTTGGTGTCCCAAGCTGTCACCATTGGGATCGCCGGTTCCGGACTATAATAGGTGCATAATACTCATGGATAGGATCTAGAACACAAATATATTCATGAAAACATAATGAATTCAGATCTAAAATCATGGCACTCGGGCCCAAAGTGACAAGCATTAAGATAAACAAGTAGTAGCAAAGATGATAAACACCATAGTAGATGATAGGCAACATGCCCCCAACAATCCGACGAACTATTACATGATCTAACTCATCCAATCTCTCCCATCCCCTTCACCTACAACAAGGAATTACTCACACATGATGGGGGAATCCATGGAAGGATGATGGAGTGGTGATGGTGATGACGATGGCGACAATTTCCCCTCTCCGGAGGCAAAAACAACCTCCAGATTAGCTCTCCCAAAGAAGAACCGAGGGTGACGGTGGCTCCGCGCCGAGAACTTGCAAAACGACTTTTGTTCTGGGATTTCTCCGTCACGGGTAAAAATAGGAGCCAAAGTAGGGCACCCGAGGGGGTGGCCCCCACCCAGGCGACCTCCCGACGCGGCCAGGCGGCAGGTCGCGCCCACAGGTCGCGTGGGGACCTTGTGGCTCCCGTGTGGCCCATCTTATGGCCCATGGTTCCTCCCGGTGCGTGGATTTTCTCTATTTTTTATGGGAATTTTCTGGGACGCCTAAATATCCATTTTCCTGCACACAAGAAAACCAAACAAACAGCTCTGTCGAAAACAGCGTTAGTCCGGGTTAGTGTCATTCAAATCATGCAAGAATGAGGCCAAAACAATAGCAAAATGTTTGGAAAAGTCAATACGTTTGAGACGTATCAACTCCCCCAAGCTTAGCATAATGCTTGTCCTCAAGCAATTCAGTTCAACGAACTGAACGTGACAAAGAAAACCTTGAAAAACTCTTTTGCTTCATCAGATGTATATAAGCATGCACTACGAACAAGTCCAACAAGTATTGAAGTAATGATACAAAGACAATGCACGAAGCAATCCTTCGATCATGTGAACAACTTAAAACAACTAAGAATGAATAATATGTAACCAAAAATCATAACGAGATCACAATGCACATGACTTTGATATACTAGAGTGGTATCTCGCTAGCCCCCAAGAGTGAAGCAAAACATAAATGCAAAGCTCCTTCGGAGTATTAAAGGAGACTAGAAATAAATATTTCAGAATAAGCAATATCACAATCATGTAGAAGATAATGTGGTGCTTTGGGATAATGCACATTACACTGAGAATGACAATTATGCTATCTATAGTTGGTGCTTTTTATAAGAAGAGGACGAATCAATAGAAAAGTAAAATTTATAGGCCCTTCGTAGAGGGAAGCATTGATTTGAAGAGGTGCCACACCTTGAGCTTTAAAATAGAGATAAATCAAAATTTTGGGTGGTATGCTTTCATTGTCAATGTAACAACTAAGATATCTGAATATCTTCCATGCCAAATATATTATAGGCGGTTCCCAAACAGAATAGTAAAGTTTTACTCCCCCTCCACCAATTGATCACACTCCAGGCTGGCCGAATCCATGGTACCGTCCATACAAACAACAATCCCGGGGGAGTTTTGTTTCATTAATTTTGATTTGACTTTGAGCATGGAACTGGGCATCCCGGTTACCAGCCACTTTCTCGTGAATGATATTGAATCAACACATATCTTGAGAATAACCTACTTAGCATGGAAGATACTGATAGCCCCTAGTCGCTGCATGAGCGATTCGGTCATACAAAACAAAATATTTATTTGAAAATTTAGAATATGCACATGCAAATTTACATAGAATGACACATAAATACCACATATAGGTAGGTATGGTGGACTCATATGGCACAACTAGTTTCAAGGATTTTGGATGCACAACCAGTCAGTCCGCTTAGTACAGGTGAAGGCTTGCAAAAGACGGGAAATCGACCAACTAGAGAGCAATAATGGTCATAATCATGCAGAGCGACAAAGCAACATTGAATCGGGCATGAAAGCGATATAACTATTCTAAAATAAAAAGATCGTCAAGGCTTTATAGACTTATAGTTATAAACATGTGTAAGCATGTGCCAAGTCAATCCGAAAACTCTCTCAAGGGAAATACCACTCTAATATGCCAAGCCATGAACAATGCAATGCATGCTAATCATTTCAATAACACATTATGCACTCCAGCTATTTGAGACTAGTCACAAAGAAAGCATGAACTACTGGGAAAGCATTGTAATCATAGCACTATGTCGCTACAAGCTGGTCTCTAGATCGTAAGTACATGCATATGTACAAAAGTAGAAACAAATAGAGTTCATACCGGCTTTCCTTTTTGCATTACTTTCGTCGATCTTCGTCATTATTGCTTCCTCACTTGCACGAACGAATGTAGAAAGATATAATCAAGTGCAATTGCAACCACGGACATGAGCCGAACTCTGCAAACAAAGCAAACTAAAGAGAGAAAATAAATATTTTTGGGTTTTCCAAAGGTTAAACGAAAGCAAAAGAAAAGAGAAATATTTTTGTTGTTTTTGCAAAGAAAGAGCAAATAAGAACAGGCAAAAACTCCGAAAAGATTAAAAAGGAAACTACGGATGATACAATGAAAGGGGAGAAGGATAAGTACTCCCCAAGCTTAGGCTTTTGGCCTAAGTTGAGCTTGGCTACTATGGCCTACAGGAGCTTCCTCCGGCTCCGGAGTGGTACGGGTGGCCCCAAGAATCATACGAGGCTTCGGGCGCGTACACTGATGCCCGTCTGGCCTCCCAAGGAGAAGGCTCTTCTTCCTCGGGAATATCTCCTCCATGGGGTTGTGGCACTGCTGCTGGATCACGAACTCGTCCAGCTCAATTGAGGTGCAAGACCACCCGTTCCTGCTAGTGTGATCAAACAAAAGTGGTGCAGGTAGACAGATCTCGCGAGTAGTAAGCTCGCCAAACCTCATAATATAAACAAGGTTACCAAACTCAGAAGTCCTAGTAACAAACTCATGCCTCTTCATAGCGGTAAGATCAAAGCTTGTGAATGAAAAATGTGTATCATCCGTGCACACAGTGCGCCCGAGGTGCTCGAGGATAAGTGTGGCATAAATGCCACCGAAGTGAGGCCCTTTGATGTTGTTAGCAACAAGGCCACGATCAATCAAAGCACCAATATTATACCTATAATCTCCTAAGAGGGCGGCTGCCAAGATAGCGAGATCCGGAGCCGAAATGTTACTCATGTTGTCACGAGCTAGCACCCCTCGAGCAATATAGTATGTGAAATACCTGATGTGGGGAAACAAGATGCTGGAGATCTTCCCCCGGTGAATTTCTCGCGGGTCCTTATTGCAAAGGGGAGCGAATAGGGATTTCAGCTCGTAGGGTTGAATGTCCATTTTGGTCGTCTTCCCGACATTCCGCACACCTATAACATCACAAAATTCTGCCAAAGACATGGTAAAGACATCCTCATATAATTTGAACTCAATCATGGAAGTTTTATCATGATATCTAAACCAGTTGACAAAATAATAGGTGAGTTTTGGATATTGTTGCACAGGTCGTGTTATGAGATGTGGTAAACCTGCAGTTGCACAGAGGTTATCAAACTCATCCTTAATACCTGCTGCCATAAGGAAATCTGAACACGTGTATGCCATGGTACGTGTCGTGTTCGTCTCGTGGAACAACTTTGGTGGCACGATATCATCATTGTAACTTGTCCTCATAGTAGAGGATGAAGCTGCAACTCTAGTTAGCCTATGAGTAGGTTCGGCTCTCTACTTCCCAAGCCATCCTTTTGCTTTTCCAAACAAACTAATTTCTGAAATTTTTGGGTCATCACAAAAATGGAGGTTTAAGCAAAAATGAGTTGGAGCAAACTATTCTACTCACTTCCCTGATGCATAAACTTGCATCAAAACTTCACAAATAAATTTCTAAACATGCATGCTAGCTCATATGAACAGCACCAACAACTCCTAAATACTCACAAATAAGACCACCAATCAAAATTTTAATTGGAGGAGTGGAGGAGTCACATACCAGGGAGCAAATGCTCAAATTCGAAATGCAAATGATGGGCTATAGAGAGAGATCGAGATTTGCCACCAAGAACAGCAAGAACTTGAGCTCCAGGAGAAAAATCGGGATTTTTGGAGTGAGAGAGAGAAGGGAGGAAGAAATACCTGGAAAGGAGCCCAGGTGGGCCTACACGACCTGTGGGTGTGGCCAGGGGGCACGTCGCGCCAGCTGGCCACCTGGACCAAGGGTGCCCCCCTTGGCTGGCTCCAAGTGCCCATGCGTCTCTTTTATGATGGACATATTTTATTTATTTTTTCTAGAATTTTTTTTACAACTTCACTTTTGATTTTTTTAGATACTGAAAGCTGCAAAACTTCCGGAAATCTCGAAAAACTGGTTAAATATATGAAGCTTCAAAAACATTAAACTTTGGTACAACAAGGAGGATGAAATATAAAGGAAACAAAGACATAACAAGCTTCTCTTTTTACTCATATAAAACATATTTGTTAGCAAGGTTGATCAAGTCTTGCTACCAAATAGGTGTTATATTTGAGCAGAAAGTTTCACTTCTTATAAAGCAATCATGGTACCTTTATTTCAATGGATATTGTCCCCACCATAATGGTTTTATATTTGTGGTGCACATGTAGAGGAAAATCCCACTCTCCAACCTTCACGGTCTCAATATTCTCAATAGAATTAAGGCCATGCCTTTTATCAATCTTCTTCGAAAAATATACCGTGTGCTCCCTCTCATTAACAGTGAAGGTCACCTTTCCTTTATTGCAATCAATAATAGCACTTGCGGTGTTAAGAAAAGGTCTACCAAGAATAATAGACATGCTCCCATCCCCGGGCATGTCAAGCACAACAAAGTTAGTAAGGATCAAGCAATTAGCAACTTCAACGGGAACATCCTCACAAATACCTATAGTAACGGTTGTTGACTTATCAGCCATATGGACAGAGATATCTGTAGGGATTAGTCTATCTAGACAAAGCCTTTTGGAAAGAGAGAAAGGCATAACACTCACTCCTGCACCAAGATCACATAAAACAGTTCTGACATAATTATTTTTTATGGAGCAAGGAATGGTGGGTATACCTGGATCACTAAGCTTCTCAGGAATCTTGCCACTGAAAGAGTAATTAGCAAGCATAGTAGATATTGCCTCATTAGGAACTTTTCTTTTATTCGTAACAATATATTTCATATACCTCGAGTATGGAGGCACCTTAATAGCATCGATCAAAGGAACTTGAAGAAAAAGAGGTTTCATCCATTCACAAAATTTATTGTAATGCTCTTCTTCTTCAGTTTTGAAAGACTTACTTGGGAAGGGCATTGATTTTTGTACTCATGGTTCTCTTTCCTTCCCATGTTTTCTTGCAACAAAATCTTCTCTAGTATACCACTTGCGCTTGTCGGGTGCTTCTTCTTCTAGTATCTCAGGAGGATCAATATTCTCATTATCTTTATCAGGTTCAGCACCATCTTCATTTCAGCATCGGAAATAGATATACTATTAGGATCAACAATAGGTTCTTCATCAATTATGGGATCATTGGAGTTGTCAGTTTCCTTGTGTTTCTTCTTCTTCTTCGGGGAGCTGACAGTGTCTTCTTCCTGCAATTGAGAATCTTGCTCGACCCTCTTTGGATGCCCCTCTGGATAAAGGGGGTCCTGAGTGTGTGTATGTCCTCAGGTCTTTATACCATATGCATGCGTATTGATACGTCTCCAATGTATCTATAATTTTTGATGGTTTCATGCTATTATCTTGTCAGACTTTGGATGTTTTGCATGCCTTCTATATATTTTTTGGGACTAACTTATTAACTCAGTGCCAAGTGCTAGTTCCTGTTTTTTCCACGTTTTTGACCCCTTCCGGAGGAGATTTTGAAACGGAGTCCAAACGGAATAAAATCCCCGAAAAGAATTTTTTCATAACGGAAGAAGACCGGGAGACTTGAGAGCCAAGGCAAGGGGCCCCCAGGGGCCCCACAAGCCCTCACCCCGCGGCCAGGGGGGAGACCGCGGCCCATAGGCTTGTGGGCCCCCTCGACGCCCTCTGCCCTAGGGGTTGCGCCTATATATTCCCTAAAAATCCCAAAAAAATCAGGAGATCATTGAAAGTACTTTTCCGCCGCCGCAAGCTTCTGTCTCCGCAAGATCCCATCCGGGGCACGTTCTGGTGCCCTGCCGGAGGGGAGATTCGGACACGGAGGGCTTCTTCATCAACACCATGACCTCTCCGATGATGCGTGAGTAGTTCACCATAGACATACGGGTCCATAGCTAGTAACTAGATGACTTCTTCTCTCTCTTGGATCTTCAATACAAAGTTCTCCATGATCTTCATGGAGATCTATCCAATGTAATCTTCTTTTGCGGTGTGTTTGTC
Source organism: Hordeum vulgare subsp. vulgare (assembly GCF_904849725.1). NCBI lineage: Eukaryota > Viridiplantae > Streptophyta > Magnoliopsida > Poales > Poaceae > Hordeum > Hordeum vulgare. The sequence goes on from NC_058524.1 coordinate 418,601,573, forward strand.
GAGATTCGATGAATTGTGGATTTATGATCAGATTATCTATGAATCTTATTTGAGTTTCTTCTGATCTCTCTTATGCATGATTTCATATCCTTGTAATTCTCTTCGAGTTGTGGGTTTTGTCTGGCCAACTAGATCTATGATTTTTGCTTTGGGAGAAGTGCTTGGTTTTGGGTTCATACCGTGCGGTGACCTCACCCAGTGACAGAAGGGGTAGCAAGGCACGCATTGTGTTGTTGCCATCAAGGGTAAAAATATGGGGTTTTCATCATTGGTTTGAGATTATCCCTCTACATCATGTCATCTTGCTTAAGGCGTTACTCTGTTTGTCATGAACTCAATACACTAGATGCATGCTGGATAGCGGTCGATGTGTGGAGTAATAGTAGTAGATGCAGAAAGTATCGGTCTACTTGTCTCGGACGTGATGCCTATATGTATGATCATTGCCTTAGATATCGTCATGACTTTGCGCGGTTCTATCAATTGCTCGACAGTAATTTGTTCACCCACCGTGATATTTGCTATTTTGAGAGAAGCCTCTAGTGAACACTATGGCCCCAGGGTCTACTCCACACCATATTTTCAGCCTTACACTTTTTACTTCATTTCACTTTCCGCCTTCATATCTCACTTTGCAAACAATCTTGAAGGGATTGACAACCCCTTTGAAGCGTTGGGTGCAAGCTTATTTGTGTTTGCGCAGGTACTCTGGACTTGACGAGACCCTCCTTCTGGATCGATACCTTGGTTCTCAAACTGAGGGAAATACTTACTGCTCCTGCGCTGCATCACCCTTTCCTCTTCAAGGGAAAAACCAACGCAAGCCTAGTCTCCATCAACGTGTCAATTTCTGGCGCTGTTGTCTGTTGCCGTAGCAGAAGAATTTCTGGCGCCGTTGCCGGGGAGGAAGATCAAGTCAAGAACTCATCCAAGTAGGTGTCGCAAACTCATTTCTTGCATTTACTTTATTTGCTAGTTGCCCCTCGTTTTCCTATCCCCCACTTCACCGTTTGCCTTTTTCGTTCGCCCTTTTCTCTCGCTTGCTTTCTGTTCGCTTGTGTGCCATGTGCCTTCGATATGCTTGCATCTTCGCTTGCAGAAAATCTAGTGATATGGATCCTCATCCACTTGCTAATCTCTTTAAGAGATCCAATTATGTTGATCCAATTGCTAGTGAGTTGAGTGCACTTGACTATCTTTATGGAGTTTTGCTTGAGATGCGTGAATCTGAAAATCACGATGAGGAAATTTATGAAATGATTCACGAGGGCTCCTTGAATGAAAAGCATGATTCCAATGATTTCATTATAAATTCTATTAATGACAATCATGTTAAAGATATGCAAAACCCTAAGCTTGGGGATGCTAGTTTTGCTTTGTCCACTACTTGTTGCAATGATCATGATTGGGGTAATGATTTTTCTTATGATCTTGAAAATTTGTTTAAGCCTCATGATGAGTATGATATTTGCAACAATATTGAAAGTGGGATTGGAGAAGTCATGACTTTATTGGATGATAATCCCACTATTTTTGAAGAGCGTCAACTTTGCATGCATGTGGATCATGAAAGAATACCATATGTGTTAGTTACATCGTTGAATTTGATTTTGATCCCACATGTAATTGCTATGAGAGAGGAAAATATTGTGGTAGAAACTTTCATGTTACCCAATTACCTCTCGTTATGTGGAGATTGCTATTGTCTCTTTCTTCTTCCTTGCATATGGTAACTATTGGTTGTCTTGACAATCTGTTCTCCTATAAAATGCCTATGCATAGGAAGTATGTTAGACTTAGATGTGATTTTCACATGCTTTATGATGCACTCGTTGTGCTTCAATTCTTCTCTTTTGTGTGAGCATTATTGAATTATCAATGCCTAGCTAAGGGCGTTAAACAATAGTGCTTGTTGGGAGGCAACCCAATGAATTTATCTTTTTTCTTTCTATTTTGTTGCGTCCACACTTTCATAATTCTGTTGTGATTGTGTTTTTTGTGTTTCTTTTTGTGTTTGAGCCAAGCAAAACCTTTATGACTAGTCTTGGTAATGGTTGTTTGATCCTGCTGGAAAAAGACAGAAACTTTTCGCTCACGAGATGATTTTTCATTTTTATTCAGAAAGAGATTTTGAGTTCATTCTTTTTGCTGCTGATTTATATGCCTTTTTCCCAGGCAGTCGTAATGTTTCAGATTTTTTGAGGTACCATAAGTATACAAAGTATACAGATTACTCCAGACTGGTCTGTTTTTGACAGATTCTGTTTTTGTTGGGTTGGTTGCTTGTTTTGATGAAACTATGGTTAGTATCGGGGGTACTAGCCATGGAAAAGTGATAATAGAGTAGCCCAACACCAATATAGATAGAATTAAAGTTTGCTACAGTACCAAAGAAGTCGTAGTTTGTTTTCTTGTGCCAATGTTATCACGAGTTTCTGTTTAAGTTTTGTGTTGTGAAGTTTTCAAGTTTTGGGTGATGTTCTCATGGACAAAGAGATAAGGAGTGGAAAGAGCTCAATCTTGGGGATGCCCAAGGCATCCCAAGCCAAATTCAAGGACATCAAAAAAGCCTAAGCTTGGGGATGCCCCGGGAAGGCATCCCCTCTTTCGTCTTCAATCCACCGGTAACATTACTTGGAGCTATATTTTTATTCACCACATGATATGTGTTTTGCTTGGAGCGTCTTATATCTTAGGAGTCTTTTCTTTTTGTTGTGTCACAATCATCCTTGCTGCACACCTTTTTGAGAGAGAGAGACATGCACTCATCGTGATTTTTGCTAGAATGCTCATAGTGCTTCACTTATATATTTTGAGCTAGATACTTTTGCTCATAGTGCTTCACTTATATCTTTTGAGCTAGATACTTTTGCTCTTAGTGCTTCACTTATATCTTTTGAGCTAGATAGTTTTGCTCTTTGTGCTTCACTTATATCTTTTAGAGCACGGCAGTGCGTGACTTGGTAGTTGGCTTATGCTATGAAAGTAGTCCCAAATGTGATAGGTACCCAAAGAGGATGCAAAAACCTCCATCTTCATGTGCATTGAGTAGAAAGAGAAGTTTTCATTCCTCTCAATTAGTTTTGAGACGTGGATTTGGTAATATCAAGAGCTATGTTAGTAGGGTGTTGTGAATCTAGAAATACTTGTGTTAAAGTTAGTGATTCCCGTAGCATGCATGTATGGTGAACCGCTATGTTAGGAAGTTGGAGCATAATTGATCTATCGATTGTCATCCTTTGTGTTGAGGTTGGGATCGCACGATGGTTAACACCTACCAACCCTTCCCCTAGGAGTATGCATTTAGCACTTTGTTTCGATTACTAATAAAAACTTTCACAACAAGTATATGAGTTCTTCATGACTAATGTGAGTCCATGGTATAGATGCACTTTCACCTTCCACCATTGCTAGCCTCTCTAGTGCCGTGCAATTCTCGTCGGTGCACAAACCCACCATATGCCTTCCTCAAAACAACCACCATACCTACCTATTATGGCATTTTCATAGCCATTCCGAGATATATTGCCATGCAACTCCCACCGTTTCGTCTCATGACTTGTGCCGTCACTCTCATATTTCCATTGCATGATCGTAAGATAGCTAGCGAGATGTTTCAACGTCATACGCCATGCTAGATCGTTGCAAGTCCCGGTACACTGTCGGAGGCATTTCCTACAGAGTCATCCTCATTTTGAGCTGTGAGTAAATAAAAGTGTGATGATCATCATTATTAGAGCATTGTCCCATGTGAGGAATAAAAAAATAAAAAAAAACAGGACAAAGAGCCCAAAAATAAAAAAAAGAGAAAAAAGAGGCCTACGAGCTCAATAAAAAAAGAAGAGAGAAAAAGAGAGAAGGGACAATGCTACTATCTTTTTCCACACTTGTGCTCCATAATAGCACCATGTTCTTCATGGTTGAGAGCTTCTTGCCTTGTCACTACCATATGCTAGTGGGAATCTTCATTATATAACTTGGCTTGTATATTCCAATGATGGGCTTCCTCAAAACTACCCTAGGTCTTCATGAGCAAGCAAGTTGGATGCACACCCACTAGTTTTCCTTTTGAGCTTTCACATACTTATAGCTCTAGTTCATCTCTTGTATGGCAATCCCTACTCATTCACATCGATATCTATTAATGGACATATCCATAGCCCTTTGATACGCCGAGTCAATGTGACCATCTCCTCCTTTTTGTCTCACAACCACCACCACACTCTATTCCACTTATAGTGCTATATCCATGGCTCACGCTCATGCATTGCGTGATAGTTATAAAAAGTTTGAGAAAGTAAGAGTGCGAAAACAATTACTTGGCCAATACGGGGGTTGTGCATGATTTACATTAGTTGTGTGAGGATGATGGAGCATAGCCAGACTATATGATTTTGTAGGGATAACTTTCCTTGGCCTTGTTATTTTGAAAGTTCATGATTACTTTGCTACTTTGCTTGAAGTATTATTGTTTGATGTCAATAGCAAACTATTGTTTTGAATCTTACGAATCTGAACATTCATGTCACGTGAAAGAAGTTGCAAAAGACAACTATGCTAGGTAGCATTCCACATCAAAAATTCATTCTTTATCACTTCCCTACGCGAGGACGAGCAGGAGTTAAGCTTGGGGATGCTTCATACGTCTCCAACGTATCTATAATTTTTATGGTTTCATGCTATTATCTTGTCAGACTTTGGATGTTTTGCATGCCTTCTATATATTTTTTGGGACTAACTTACTAACTCAGTGCCAAGTGTCAGTTCCTATTTTTTCCATGTTCTTGACCCCTTTCAGAGTAGATTTTGATACGGAGTCCAAACGGAATAAAATCCCTGAAAAGAATTTTTCCATAACAGAAGAAGATTAGGAGACTTGAGAGCCAAGGCAGGAGGCCCTAGGGGCCCCACAAGCCCTCACCCCGCGGCCAGGGGCGAGGCCGCGGCCCACAGGCTTGTGGGCCCCTTGGACGCCCTCTGCCCTAGGGGTTGCGCTTATATATTCCCTAAAAATCCCAAAAAATCAGGAGATCATCGAAAGTACTTTTCCGCCGACGCAAGCTTCTGTCTCTGCAAGATCCCATTTGGGGCACGTTCTGGTGCCCTGCCGGAGGGGAGATTTGGACACGTATGGCTTCTTCATCAACACTATGACCTCTCCGATGATGCGTGAGTAGTTCACCATAGACCTACGGGTCCATAGCTAGTAACTAGATGGCTTCTTCTCTCTCTTGGGTCTTCAATACAAAGTTCTCCATGATCTTCATGGAGATTTATCTGATGTAATATTCTTTTGCAGTGTGTTTGTCGAGATCCGATGAATTGTGGATTTATGATCAGATTATCTATGAATCTTATTTGAGTTTCTTCTGATCTCTCTTATGCATGATTTCATATCCTTGTAATTCTCTTCGAGTTGTGGGTTTTGTCTGGCCAACTAGATCTATGATTCTTGCAATGGGAGAAGTGCTTGGTTTTGGGTTCATACCGTGCGGTGACCTCACCCAGTGATACAAGGGGTAGCGAGGCACGCATCATGTTGTTGCCATCAAGGGTAAAAAGATGGGGTTTTCATCATTGGTTTGAGATTATCCCTCTACATCATGTCATCTTGCTTAAGGCGTTACTCTGTTTGTCATGAACTCAATACACTAGATGCATGCTGGATAGCGGTCGATGTGTGGAGTAATAGTAGTAGATGCAGAAAGTATCAGTCTACTTGTCTCAGACGTGGTGCCTATATGTATGATCATTGCCTTAGATATCGTCATGACTTTGCGCGGTTCTATCAATTGCTCGACAGTAATTTGTTCACCCACCGTGATATTTTCTATTTTGAGAGAAGCCTCTAGTAAACACTATGGCCCCCGGGTCTACTCCACACCATATTTTCATCCTTACACTTTTTTACTTCGTTGCACTTTCCGCCTTCAGATCTCACTTTGCAAACAATCTTGAAGGGATTGACAACCCCTTTGAAGCGTTGGGTGCAAGCTTGCTTGTGTTTGCGCAGGAACTCTGGACTTGATGAGACCCTCCTTATGGATCGATACCTTGGTTCTCAAACTGAGGGAAATACTTACTGCTCCTGTGCTGCATCACCCTTTCCTTTTCAGGGGAAAAACCAACGCAAGCCCAGTCTCCGTTAACGTGTCAATTTTTGGCGCTGTTGTCTGTTGCCGTAGCACGTATCAACTTGTTTGGCATTGTTAGCAAGCAAATATTTTTGCACATTAGAAACTTATTCAAGCTGAGTTTGAACCATATGAAAATGCTTAACAAGACCTTTAACATCATTAACAGTTCTACTTAAAACATCAAGCAAACTTTTGATAGCAAGGGAATTATCATGCAATTAGCTTTGAATCCTCTCATTAAAGTGATTTTGCTTGACAATAAAATTATCAAGCTCATCTAAATATTGATCAGGGGGCTTACCATGAGGGATGTCACTTGCATTGAATTCTAAAAGAGAGTGTACCTCTACCATATGTGGGTGAGTGGTAGGCTCACATAATTTCTCAATAGGAGGTAGATTCTTCACATCTTCAGTTTTAATACCTCTCTCTTTCATATACTTCTTGGCTTCTTGCATAACTTCTGGGCTCAAGAAAAGCATACCTCTCTTCTTTGGTGATGGAGGTAGTTTAGGACCAATCATCATGATTCTTAGCTATCTTGCCCATTAATTCTTCGGCATCGTTTGGTGTTATTTCCCTGAAAACACAACCAGCACAACTATCCACATAGGTTCTAGATTCATCAGTTAGACCAACATAAAATATATCAAGCAATTCATTCTTAGGGACTCACCTCCTCTGGTGCCCTACTTTGGCTCCTATTTTTACACCCGTGGAGGAAATGCTGATTCTAGACCCCTTTTCTCGAGAAGCAATTTCGATCTCCGCCGCCGTCGCCGACTAGTTTCGGGGGACCAGAATTCATGTGCCGGCACCGTGCCGGCACGGGGAAGTGCCCCCGGATTCATCTCCATCGACGTTGCTTCCTCCCTCCATGAAGCGGGAGTAGTTCTTCCTCGGGGCTGAGGCCTTCTACCGTAGCTATGTGGTCATCTCTCTCTCCCATGATCTGATCCTGATTGTGATCATAGGCTATGTTAATCTAGGGTGATCCCATGATGTTTCCGCTTCTTCTATGTATTGGATTGATGTACTTACTTGATCTTATCTAGTATAATCCCCGAGACCATGGTGACAGCGGTTTATTGGACATGGATTAGAAGAATATTTTCAAGAGTGGTTTTCTCTTTTGTGAATTGAGATATGTTGTGGTGATTGTGGTACTCTCTTTGGATGGCCTCGGTGACATTGGGAAATCCATAGATGAGAAATATGAACTCTGAGGTGTGCTTTTGTAGCCCTACATAATTCTCGTCCTCTCTTGATCACAAAGGAATGACCTCCAAGTACGTCTCCATTGCATGTTTTAGTGGAAATATCACGTGATTAGACTATGTTAATGTTGTCGGGAGTTGCCACTAGTGAAAGTATGAATCCTAGGCCTCGTTTTCCACCTTTGTTACATCGTTTATGCTCACTTTTGTCACTTGCTACCTTGCTGCCATTTTTATTTCAGATTTACAATACCTTGTTTTACCATCCACATCACTTGTCTTTTAACATCTCATCGCCAAACTAGTGCACCTATACAACTGACAGTTGTATTAGGTGTGTTGGGGACACAAGAGACTTCTTATATCTTAATTGCAGGGTTGCATGAGAGAGACCATCTTCAACCTCTACTTCCCTGAGTTCGATAAACCTTAAGTCATCCACTTGTGGGAAATTGTTGTTGTCCTACAAACGTGTGCGCTTGGAGGCCCAACATAGTCTACAAGAATAGAAGCATGCGTAGACATCATCAGCACACTCTGTAAGTTCCCTGCATAAATCATCATCATGTTCAATATAATCATCATAAAGAATTATTTCCTTGAGACCACTCAAGTCCAGGTAACCAAAAGATCTACCAATGGGGTAGTGTGTAACAGGAAGTTCAATTCCACACTGCTTAGCAGCCTTAGCAATCTGAGACTCACTAAAATAACCAAGTACACCAGGCTCATCAATAGTAGTAGAAGCATCATCAAAAGTATCGGGCATAGTGACAAACTCGGTAGAAGCAACATGTGGTGGTGGTGAAGCAAGCTTACTCATAACGGAAGGTGAATCAAGCGTAGCACTAGTGTTGAGAACAGTACTTTTTCTCGTGGTGGATGGTAAAATTGGAACCTTGGGGTCTCCTTTGTTACCCATAGTGAATAAATCGCAGCAAGCAAAATAACTCCAAGTAGACTTGTAAATAAAGTTATGCTCCCCCACAACGGCGCCAGAAAATGGTCTTGATAACCCACAAGTGTAGGGGACCGCAACAGTTTTCGCGGGTAAGATAACCCAATTTATTTATTCGACACAAGGGGAGCCAGAGAATATTTATAAGCTTTAACAGTTGAGTTGTCAATTCAACCACACCTGAAAGATACTTGCTTGGAAATGAAATATTAGTAGTAACGGTGATATGGAAGTGATGGTGGCAACGAAAATAATAGTGCCAAAGCAACGAAAGTAAAACAACAAAAGTAAAGCAACTTGTAACTAGCAGGATTAAAACACTGTAGGCTAGGGAGATTGATGGTCGGTCATGGATGAGAGCTATCATGTATTTAACTTGGGTCAAGGCACACAAAAAAGTAATGATCATCTAGGCAAATATCAAACATTAGGCATGTATCCCAAGGTAGTTGTGCGTGCTTGCAATAAGAACTTGCACAACATCTTTTGTCCTACCATCCCGCTACCAATGGGGACAAAAGAAACTTATGGAGATTAATGTGCTCCTGTCAAAGAGCACCGGAACAAAGCATTAACAATCAATGGATACATGGAATCCTCAAACTATAGTCTACCCCCTTTGGTGTCCCAAGCTGTCACCATTGGGATCGCCGGTTCCCGACTATAATAGGTGCATACTACTCATAGATAGGATCTAGAACACAAATATATTCATCAAAACATAATGAATTCAGATCCGAAATCATGGCACTCGGGCCCAAAGTGACAAGCATTAAGAGTAACAAGTAGTAGCAAAGATGATAAACACCATAGTAGATGATAGGCAACATGCCCCCAACAATCCGACGAACTATTACATGATCTAACTCATCCAGTCTCTCCCATCTCCTAGACCTAAAGCAGGGAATTACTCACACATGATGGGGGAAGCCATGGAAGGATGATGGAGTGGAGATGGTGATGACGATGGCGACGATTTCCCATCTCTCGAGGCCAAAACAGCCTCCAGATTAGCTCTCCCGAAGAAGAACCGATGGTGGCGGCGGCTCCACGTCGAGAAATTGCAAAACGACTTCTGTTCTGGGATTTCTCCGTCATGGGTAAAAATAGGATCCCAAGTAGGGCACCAGAAGGGGTGGGCCCCACCCAGGTGGCCTCCCGGTGCGGCCAGGGGACAGGCCGCGCCCACAGATTGCCTGGGACCCTGTGGCTCCCCTCTGGCCCATCTTCTGGCCCATGGTTCCTCTCGGTGCGTGGATTTTCTCTATTTTTTATGGGAATTTTCCGAGACGTCTTAATATCCATTTTTCAGCGCACAAGAAAACCAAACAAACAACTCTACTGAAAACAGCGTCAAACCGAGTTCGTTTCATTCAAATCATGCAAGAATGAGGCCAAAACAATATGAAAAGTGTTTGGAAAAGTCGACACTTTTGAGATGTATCAGCAGGCACACATGCAAACACTTAGCATGATATCAGGAGGAGAGGCACATAGATATAACGATGATCCTGTCATTGATTGATAAACCTTTTTATCAACGGGTGCATCATCCTTAATGAGGTCAAGATGTCCAGTAGTAGGAATGGGGGTTCTCATACCTTTGCATTCTTGCATGTTGAACTTCTTGATCAAGTCCTTGGTGTACTTGGTTTGAGAGATGAACGTACCTTCTCTCGAATGTTTCATTTGTAATCCAAGGAAGAACTTCAGTTCACCCATCATGGGCATCTCGTACTTCTCTGACATCAGCTTTCCAAACTTTTCACTAAAATGTGGGTTACTAGAACCAAAGATAATATCATCCACATATATTTGACAAACAAATAGTTCACCATTTACTCTTTTAGTGAATAAGGTTGCATCAATTTTGCCAATCTCAAAACCTTTTTCAATGAAAAACTTCGTTAGGCATTTGTACCAAGCTCTAGTTGTTTGTTTAAGGCCATATAAAGCTTTGCGAAGTTTGTAAACATGATCAGGTTTCTTAGGGTTCAGAAAACCAGGAGGTTGTTTAACATAAACTTCCTCTTCAATTTCTCCATTGAGAAAGGCACTTTTAATATCCATTTGGTAGAGAGTTATATCATGTTGATTGGCATAAGCTAGAAGAATACAAATGGCTTCAAGTCTAGCAACACGAGCATAAGTCTCACCATAGTCCATACCTTCGACTTGCGTGTATCCCTGGGCTACGATACGTGCTTTGTTGCATACAACTTGTCCGTATTAATCTTGCTTGTTCCAAAACACCCATCTTGTACCAATGATATTATGCTCGCCTTCTTGTTTTTTAACAAGTGTCCAAACTTGGTTCCTCTCAAAGTTGTGTAGCTCTTCATGCATGGCATTCACCGAATCTGGATCTTGGAGAGCTTCTTCTACCTTCAAGGGTTCAATGCTAGATATGAAAGAACAATGCTCACAAAAGTTATCTAATCGAGATTTAGAGCGAGTGATTCTCCCATAGTTTCTGTTGTTGTAGATTTGTTTCAGCGGATGATCTCTCTCCACTCTTGCTCTAACTCTTGACAGCTTCTTCTTGTTTGGTGGATGAGCTTCTTCTTCATCATCATCATCTTGAGCATTGTTGTTGGCGTCATCTTCTCCTTGAGGTGGTGGTGATGAAGGTTGAGGTGGATCATCACAATGTACTTCTTCCTCTTCTTCATCATGTCGTGTTCCGCTTGTGGATGCTTCCATGTCATTTTGTGGTTCGCCTTGACGCGAAGTAGGAGCTTCCACTTGAGTTTATGAAGTGCTTTCCTTCACCTCCATGGGACGAATATTGCCAATGGACAAATCTTTGATAGCTTCCGAAGGTTCCTTATCTCCTATATCAATTGGCAATTGTTCGACTTGCAAACCGTTAGTATCATCAAACTTCACATCTACCGTATCTTCAACTTTTTGAGTGAAGTTGTTGTAGGCATGGTAGGCGTGAGAGTTTGATCCATAACCAAGAAGGAAACCTTCGTAAGATTTAGGTGCAAATTTAGATGGACGATGCTTATCAAGAATATAGCACCTAGAGCCGAATACTAGAAAGTATCCAACTAGGGGTTTGTTACCGGTGAGTACCTCCTATGCCGTTTTAACGAGAAGCTTGTGTAGATAGAGTCGGTTTATGGCATGGCAAGCTATTTTCACGGCTTCTGCCCAAAAGTGTCTTGGAGTCTTGTATTCATCAAGCATCATTCTCGCCATCTCTATGAGCGTCCGGTTCTTCCTCTCAACAACTCAATTTTGTTGAGGTGTATACGTCGCCGAGAACTCATGTGAGATACCTTCTTCGTCAAGAAAAATATCCACATTAGTGTTCTTGAACTCCGTTCGTTGTCCCTCTGAACCTTCTTGATCTTCACTTCAAACTGTTTTTGACCTTTTTGAGCGAAGTTCTTGAAGATCATTTGTACCTGTGACTTATCATTGAGAAAGAACACTCACGTAAATCTGGAAAAATCGTCAACAATAACTAGACCATAAGAATTTCCACCGAGGCTTTTGTAAGCATTGGGACCAAAGAGATCCATGTGAAGCAGCTCAAGGGGTCTTCTTGTGGTCATGGTGTTCTTCACGACATGACTTCCACCAACTTGTTTTCCTGCTGTACATGCACTACAAAGTCTAACTTTGTCAAAGATAACATCTTTAACACCAATAATATGATCACCTTTGATAAGTTTGTCAAGATTACGCATACCAACATGCCTAAGCCTTCTATGCCATAACCAACCTTTAGAAGATTTTGCAACAAGGCATGTACGGGGTTTGGATATCTTAGAGAAATCAACAATGTATAGATCACCTCTACGGAAACCAGTAAAGATGATGTTATGATTGTCGCTACGAAATACTCGTCATTCAACTTTCGTAAATAGCACATCGAAACCGAAATCTACTAGTCTAGATACGGAAAGTAGATTGTAGCCAAGAGATTCTACTAGCATTACATTCTGAATAGAACTATCATGAGATACGACCACCTTACCAAGACCAAGTACCTTACCTTCGGAATTGTCTCCAAAAGTTACATACCTTCGAGCTCCACGATCGGTGTGATTTCATGGAACATGTCTTTATCTCCGGCCATCTGATCAGTGCATCCACTATCGAGAACCCACTCTTTTCCACCAGCCGTGTAGTCTTTAAGGTTAGTCATAAGACTGAGATTCTTCATGGTCTTCTCATACTCGGTGTCTAAGTCCTCATCATCATCGTAGTAGCCACGTTCCGCATAGTCATCATGAGATGAAGTTTCCTCGTAAGAGACAAATGTTTTATCAGAAATTTGACTATTATAATATTCAAGTTTATGCATTCGAATGGCTTCAACAATGATGTTGTTGATGGTAATGACATTTCCTTTGGTATGCATGACGTCACGAAGCTCAAATAAGCATTTATCAAAGTTCGGACCGGTTGGCTTTATTTTATGGAAAGCAATGTATTTGTGAACAATGATATGAACATTTTTCAAGGAATAATTTGGATATCTTTCCTCTAAGTCTTTCCACAAAGTATGATCACACTCAAAGTTTTGCAACTGATTAAGCATGTTTGTTGGTAAACCTCTAATGATAAGATTGATGGTGTTGAGGTTGCCAAGCATGTTAACTTCATCATCATGAGAAGAATGTATGGGGTCAATGGGAGACGCATAGGGATATTCAATATACTTGCGCAAATGGAACTCACCGAATATGTCAAGCATTTCGTCTTTCCATTGTCTAAAGTAGTCCCCATCAAGAATAGGCACTCTGAAGGTGCATTATATCGATTAGAGGGGGGTGAATAGGCGATTTTTAGAATTTCATCGCTGAGCAAATTCCTCACTGATGAATAAGGTGCAGCAGAAACAGCGCAGAATCAGAGGTGCAAAGATTAGAACATCAGTTTTCTAGATGAAGATTAAGAAAAACGTTTTGCACCGGACGCAGGCACAGAACAAACAGGTGAAAATTAACTTGTATGAAGAACTTGAGGTTGAGGAAATTCAGAGAAAGTCTTCAGTAAATTCTTCAAATAGTGACAATGGCAATCTTCAACCTACAATATTTGAGGAATTGAAAGAGTTGAAGAAATAGAACCCGTATCACGATGAAGACAGTTGTTGATGACCCAGTTCCAACTGTTGTGATAGTCGTACGTCTAGTTTGGAGCAGCTTGGTATTGAAACCAAAGGACACACAGTCCTGGGACACACAGTCCCTACAAAATTCTCCTTGAGCTAAGGACACATAGTCCTCGCCCAACACTCGTGGTAAGTCTTCAGGGCAGACTTCCAAAACGTCACAAACTTGGTCACCCGGCCATCTACAATTAACTGTCCTCGCCTAACCGTCTGGAGGATGCACAGTCCTCAAAGGTAAAAGGCTTCAGTTCCACACAGGAACAAATTCTTCAGTGATGCTCAATCACTTGGTTTTTGGTTTGTGGTTTGGTCTTTGGGGTATTTCCTGACTTGATGATTTACTCTCGAAGACTGTGAGGAATTTGGGTTGCTCTAAATGACAAGTGTTAGTTTCTCACGGAGCAGCCAACCACCTAGTGGTTGTGGGGCGGCTATTTATAGCCTGGGAGCATCCCGACATGATTTGACATAAATGCCCTTAAATATTATGACCGTTGGTGTGGATAAGATCGGTGAGGTGGCGCGAATCACGGCAACGGTCGGGACTCTCAACTGCAAGAGTCCTCATGTCTCTCATATTCCTCACTTGAGGCTTTTGTAGGTTTAGGCTTGGGTTGAGCATCATGAGGAAATTCATTCCGTAGTATTACCTCGACCCCCTTTAACAGCACGGTGTTCCTATGAATCAAGAGTAAAGAAAATGAAACAGAAAGAATAAATCTTCACGCTTCAAAGTCTTCGGACTGATTTGCTTTAGGACACACCGAATTCCTCATATTCAATATCTTCATGGGGAATATCAATTTCATCGCAATTTCTTCGCGATCAAAGTATTTAGCATAGGACCAATTTCTTCAGCCGGTGACATACATTTTTAGGGATCGATATTCATCGTATAACTCAAACTCCTCAGCGACTTATAGAGCATGTGTACACTTATAAACACCTTAGATACTTAACCTATAAGTCTTCAAACCACCAAAATCACTAAGGGCACTAGATGCACTTACAATCTCCCCCTTTTTGGTGGTTGATGACAATAAGTTTAAGTTTTCAACGGGGATAAAAATATGAAGTTTAAATACCGAGTTTGAGGAATTTGAAATCAAGATACTGAGAGCCTCCCCGTGAAGAAGTGCATATTTTGAGGAATTTGCTTTTCTCAGTAAATGCACATTGATGATTTATATCATGGAGATCTCCCGCTGTATCTTGTAAATCATGCATCATTTGACATATAAAATGAGGAATTTGAGAATGCACGATGAGAAATGGTATCTCACGAATTTCAGCATGCCTGCATTAATATATTTTGAGGAATAAGCATGCGAAGAAAAAAGTTTAAAAGAGTTAGAGTACCATCGGGCTTAAGTTACAACTCATTACATAAAACACTTCAGAAGAACCAAGAGTTTGTAACTTAATAAAGTTAATAAGCCCCAAAATATATCCCGCGTGAAGACTAACTCAGATTTCTCCCCTTTGTCATCAAGTGACGAAAAGGGACAAAGCTGAGGACTAACACCCCATGAAGACTTTCACTTCTTGGCTGATGAAGAGGCGTGAGGATTCTTAGCTACACGCTTCTTCCTTGGACCAGTTGCAGTGTCTTGTGGTTCTTCATCAGACTCTGCATTGCGGAATGAAGAAAAAGAACATTCCTCAAGGTCAGGAACTGGAATTGGCTTGAATTTCTTCTTGGGAGGCCATGACCAGTCGAAGTCCTGAGTGAACTCCAATTCCTCAAGTTCCTCTTGAGTCTTCAAATGAGCCAAGGTGGTCCAGGTACGATCAAACACCTCATGAAGATAATAGTGATTTTTCTTCACTGCATTCTGAGTTGCGTTGAGGGTTTTCACAATGGCACTGAATTGACGTTTATCCATTTGTGATTGTGATCGACCTTCTGATGAAGACTGGGGAGTAGTTCTCTGTTATTCATCACTCTTGGGGTAGCAGGGCTTGGTGGATCTTGGGTAGCAGTGTCATCATATGAAGCTTATGACTCTGCTTCGCGAAACTGGCCATCAAGGGGCCGATTTCCTTCATCAATCGCTGATTTTCCTTTGCCTTCAATGGGTTCAAATGTCTTCTTGATCATCCTGATGGACGGGAGATATCCGACGTGATTAGGAAAATCAGCATGGTAGTTGATGCCTGACCTGCTTCTGATGAATCTCATGATCCACAGAGCATAAATCTTCATGTCAAAAGGCGACGGAGCATTATCAGCCAAAGTCCTTAGGAAGAAGTCATGAAGGTTTATTGATATGCCATGGATGATATTGAAGAGGATATTATTCATGATGCCTACGACATCTTCTTCATCATCATGGCCTTTGATGGGAGCGATGACATTGGCCAGGATTCTGTTGACCGTTCGTGGTTAATACTTCAAGTCTTGAACCAAAAAGCGAGTACTTGGAGGTTGGTCCTTGGCCAAAGGCTTCATGAGGACTTCCATTAGTCTGTTGGGCAGCTCACGTTCATCATACATCAGCACCGCATTTTCTTAGGGAATTCAGACTCGAACCGCACGAAGCAATTCAGTGGCAGGCGCTTTGTAGTGTGTGTGTTGAGTCATCCAGTCCAACACCCAAGTGTTGATATCTTTCGGGTCTCCAGAGATATGCAAAGTGGAGTAGAACTGAAGAATTATGTCATTGTTCCAGTCACCTATGTTAGTGCAGAGAGGCAGCAGTCCAGTTTCGTGAAGAATATTGAGGACTGGAGTGAAGCAAGGAATTTCTTCCATGTCAACGTGAAGAATATGCTTGTGCTGAAATATTTTGTTCCTCCCACAAAGCACAGAGGCATAGTAGTTAAGCTGAGTCCTCGTCCAAAATTTCCGATGCCTGATGCGAAGCTTATCATACGGATTTGCGCCTGCGAAGTACATCCGTTCTTCATACAATGCTTCCTTTTGATACTTTGGCCTCCTCGAAAAAGGCTGATTTTGCTGCTGTTGAAGATTATGCTGCTATTCTTGAGGAGGAGCTACTATCATTGTTGTTTCTGTGTTGACTACAGCAATATAAGTTTCGGTGTTAGGGGCAGGAGCATTTTCTTCATTGTGACCTTCTTCTTCAGGTTGAGGATTTTCCTTAGCTTGAGGAATTTGCTTCGTGAAGGAGGCAATTGTAGCATTGGTCGCTGCATATATTCAACTGATGCAACTGATCCTTGAGCAGATTCTTCATAGACGGTCTTCCCATCAGACCCTGTGAGGATTTCTGTTGCAGCAGGAGTAGGAGGGATTTGGGTAGACCTTGGTGAGCGATGAGTCTCTTCCCAGAAGTCATCGCAAAAAACTGGAGTGGTGCAATCAATGTCATCATATGTCTTTTGGGGAATGGAGGGTTGAGGAATGTCATCAATTTGTATTTCCTCATCCATGATTTCTTTAGCTTCATCATCTTCCATTTCCTCATCTTCTTCAGGAATGACATAATCAACTCCGAAGGGAACCAGTGAGTAGGATAGAGCTACATTCAGAGGCGTAGCATCCACTGGGGAAGTTGAAGACTCTGTGTGAGTGACCTTTGGGCGCTTGGCCTCTCAGGATTCTGAGGTCATTGAAGCTTTTCTTTTCTTTGGTTCTTTCTCAGCAGCTTTGGTCTTCTTCACGTCTGATGCAGACGGAATCATCTTCTTCACCTTTGAGGGTTGAGGTGAAGGAATTGTTTCATCAGGAGCTGATGCAGACACAAACCTGGCAGTTTCCTCAGCTGAAGCATTTTCTTCAGCTGGAGCAGATTCATCAGTTGGAGTATCTTGAGGAATTTCCTCAGCAACAGGTTCTTCAACTTCATCTTCTTCTGTCAGCTGAACCGAATACCTAGACTCACGTAGCTTTTGCTGCACAGGAACAACAGTTTTCTTGTTGTATTCATCAACTGCATCTGTTGCAAACTTGATGAAATTCACCTTGATACTCTAACGATCAGATAGACTCATGTACTTATCTGTCCAGGTCTTCAGTTCAGCCTGGGTTGAAACAAGAGCTTCAGGCGTCAGATTGAGGAGATTCTGCTTGAGGAATTTCTCCTTCTTCAGTTTAGCAGCCTTTGCTTGCTTGACTTGATGTTCTTTCCATTTTGCCTCATTGATGAATGTGGCAACCATGTGGCTGAGACCAGGGGGAAGCTTAAAGTCATCAATGGGAGTGTTTGGATTTTCATACCAGACATAGATGAAATCCAGCAGAACCTTGGGGTCCATGGCAAGAGGAATAGAGTTTCCCGAGGCTTGTGCAACTCGTTCCTACTTGTTTCTCATGATTGCTTGAAGAGTTTCATCATCGAATTCCTCACTTCCTTATGATGCAGAAGGAATGTTGAAGACTTTGCTTGGACTGGGCCTGATGCCTCTTCCAGTAGTCATTTTAGTCTTCACAAGAGTTCGTGAAGACTTTGTAGCAGAGCTCGTGGCAGATGGCACTGAGGAGCTGGAATGAGCAGGCTGATGCTTAACTATCTGCTTTTGTTCGGGTTGTGGGGAATGTGGTGTTGTTGAAAGGTTTTGGCACTGGTGCAGCCTTCTGAGGCAATTGCTCTTTTGGCACTAAGGCCTTTGGTTTCTTTGGCACAGTCTTCTTCTGAGGAATAGCTGTAGCAGATGCTTCAGCAGCCGAGGAGGTGGCGGCAGTGGCAGCAGCAATAGAGTCCTCATTGAATTTCTTCATCACAGCTTCTGCTTTCATCTATACCTTAGACAGATGTTTGTCTTTGTCCTCAGGGTAATCCTCAACTGTTTCAACACTTGAGGGATGTGCAACCTTTTGATTACCCAAAGGAGGCCTCTTGCATGGTGGCTTAAGGGCGAATTTCTTCGCATACTTAGGAGTTACATAGCGATATTCCTTCCACTCCTTAGTCCACCTGCGTTCGATTTTCTGAAGCCTGATCTTACGCTTCGACATGATTTCTTTGCCATATATTTCCTCATCAGGTGTGCAGTAGTCAGCGTATATTTCTTCAGGAATATCAACTGCAGTGTTATGTTCAAGTTTATTTCCTCCTTTTGGCTTTCTGTCATCTTCCATTTTCTTCAACTGATGCTTTTGCTGAGGAATTTGCACTCTTGAAGATTCTGATGACATTGGTAAAGTTTCTTCGAGGAACGCTGCAAATGAGTTAAGTTGATGAGAACCTAGTGATTCATCAGCTGATATTTTGTACCTGTGAACAGAGTATGGGTGTGAATAATTTGGAGAGGTCATATGCGTTCTGAGATTTGAAGAAATTAAATATTTTTAGAAGTTAAGGAATTTGACCAGTGGGTTGAGGAATTTGACTAAGCATTCTGATCTTGGGTTCCACAGTTGTGCAGATTCGTGAATTTACACAATTGAGGAATCTCATGAAGAATTTGAGTGACTTAGTGAAATTCATCAAATGTTTGAGGAATGAGTGTGCGAGGCTGGCAGACAATCAGGAAAAACAGTTTTCGCAAATCTAAAGTGAAATAGTAGATCAAAAGAGGCAGTAAAATAAGATTTTAATTACCCTGAGTGAAGAACACGAAGAAGAGAAGCAGTAAAAGTGAGAAGCTCTTCGGTTTAGATCTTCTGCACCCTAACTTGGCGGTAGAAGACAGCTACGGCGGTGGCGGAGGAAGATTCCGCTTCTGGCGTGAGTTCAGCAACGGCGAGGGCGAGGCAGTGAAGTTGTTCCCCACAGGCGACGAGATTGCTAGAGGTGGCACTAGGTTTGAGCTCGAGCAGAGAGGTGATGAGAGGACGAAGGGTTTTAGCTGAAGGGGCTAAGGACCTATTTATAGCTCAGGTGAAAAACTGTTCGGCGAATCTTTCGGACCGAACTACCCTTGCATGTTCGTCTCCGCACAACACGTGGAGCCCACGATTGAAGTGATGGAGATCGTGCTTATCCGAGCATGGGAAGTAGGTTCAGTTAGTGTGTAACGACATAAAATTCATTTTTGAAGATTTGAGGATTTCGTTGCAAAATCCTGAGCTGAAAAGGACAAAGTGAGGATTTCGAACAAGTTTCAAGTAGAACGCATATGAAGAATTGAATGGACTGGGTTGAGTATAGCATAGAGGGGAGTCGGTTCCGATCACATTCACTTAGATGAAATATCAAATTGAAGACAGAGCTATTTTCACAAAACATTTGAAGACTCTAAGACATTTGAAGACTCTAAGTTATATATATATACTGTGATTTCAATGTCCTCAACGGCATTCACTTATAAGTGTTAGGATGTGTGCATGTTTTCACAAAACATTTGAAGACTCTAAGATATTTAGCTCACACGTCAACTTGCAAAAGCTTTTCTCATCCAAGGGCTTAGTGAAAATATCTCCTAGTTAATCGTCAGTCTTCACATGGTCGATGATGATATTGCCCTTGAGAACATGGTCCCGAAGAAAACGATGACGAATTTGGATGTGCTTAGTATTCGAGTGTTGTACTGGGTTGTATGCGATCTTGATTGCACTCTCATTGTCGCAGTAGAGAGGCACATTCTTCATGTTGATGTCATAGTCCTTGAGGGTTTGCTTTATCCACAGTAGTTGAGCACAGCAGGATCCCACAACAATGTACTCAGCTTCGGCAGTGGAGAGAGAAACACAGTTCTGCTTCTTTGAGGACCAGCAGACTAATGATCTTCCGAGGAAATGATAAGTGCCAGAAGTTGACTTGCGATCCACACAGTCACCAACATAGTCAGAATCAGAATATCCCACGAGATGAAGATTTGAGCCCTTGGGGTACCATAATCCTAGAGTTGGTGTGTGAGCTAAGTATCGAAGAATATGCTTCACAACCGTATGGTGTGATTCCTTCGGTTTTGCTTGAAAGTGAGCACACATGCAAACACTAAGCATTATATCTGGCCTAGATGCACACAGATACAATAAAGAGCCAATCATTAAGCGATATACCTGCTGATCGAAATCTTTACCATTTTTGTCGGTGCAGAGGTGGCCGTTGGTAGGCATGGGAGTCTTGGCGCCTTTGCATTCATGCATGCCGAATTTCCTCAGAACATCCTTGAGGTATTTAACCTGTGATATGAAGATGCCATTGCATTGTTGACGAATTTGAAGACCTAAGAAGAATTTCAGCCCCCCCCCATCATAGACATCTGATATTCTTCACTTATCATGTAAGCAAATTCGTCACTGTAGCGTTTGTCAGTACAACCAAATATAATGTCATCGACATATATTTGGCACACAAATAGTTCATTGTCATAGGATTTTGTGAAAAGAGTTGGATCGAGTGAACCAGGTTTGAAGCCTTTCTTAATGAGGAATTCCTTCAATGTATCATACCACGCCTGAGGGGCTTGCTTGAGGCCATAGAGTGCCTTTTTGAGTCTGAAGACTTTGTCTGGATTCTTCGGATCCTCAAAACGTGGGGGCTGAGCAACATATACTTCTTCCTCAAGCTTACCATTGAGGAATGCACTTTTCACATCCAGTTGATATAGAATAATGTTATGATGATTATCATAAGCAAGTAGAATTCGAATAGCTTCAAGTCTAGCAACAGGTGCAAAAGTTTCATCGAAATCAATTCCTTCAACCTGTGTGTAGCCTTGGGCTACAAGTCGTGCCTTATTCCTCACCACTTGACCATCCTCATCTTGCTTGTTTCGGAAAATCCAGTTGGTGCCGATGATATTGTGTTTACAAGGATCTGGTCATTTGACGAGTTCCCACACATCATTTAGCTTGAATTGAAGAAGTTCATCTTGCATGGCTTGAATCCACTTAGGTTCCATGAAAGCTTTAGCAACTTTTGAGGGTTCTCTGATAGACATAAAAGAGGAATGCCCACAAAAGTTAACTAAGTGTGAAGCTTTTGAGCGAGTGAGAGGACCTGGCGCTTTGATGTCATCGAGGATTTTGTCAAGTTCTACTTCATTTGCAATCCTCGGATGAGGTGGTTGAGCATTTTGTCTCGGTTGAGGAATTTGCTCTGGAGCAATTTCCTCAGGAGCACGTTCTTGAATTTCATTAGTGTTGGGGACGATTTCTTCAGCAATTTCCTCAGTAGGAACAATGTCTTCAGTAGCATTGAACTTGATTGCTTCCTCAGGAGATAATTTATCTGGAACAGGAGGCAATTGCTCTCTTTGCGAGCCATGAGTTTCATCGAACCGCACATCTACAGTTTCAACAACCTTGTTGTGATAGGTGTTGAAGACTCTGTAGGTGCACGAGCCCTTTCCGTAACCAAGCATCAACCCTCATGTGCTTTAGGTGCAAATTTTGAGCTATGGCGAGGATCTCCAATCTAGCATCTTGCACCGAAGACTTTGAAATAACTTACATTGGGTTTCTTGTGAGTGAGGAGTTCATATGAGGTTTCCTTGAGGAATTTGTGAAGATATACCATGTTGATGATGTGGCAAGCAGTGTTGATTGCTTCACACTAGAAACGACGAGGAGTTTGATATTCTTCAAGCATAGTCTGTGCCATTTCAACCAGAGTCATGTTCTTTCTTTCAAGGATGCCATTGTGTTGAGGAGTATAAGGAGCAAATAATTCATGAGTAATACCAAGTTCATCAAGATAATCATCAAGACCAGTTTTTTGACTTCTGTCCAATTATCACTCCTGATGTGTTTGATCTTGACGTCGAAGTTCGTCGAGGCCCTTGAGGAAAATCGTTTGAAGACTTCGTGCACTTCAGTTTTATACAGAATGATATACACCCAAGTATATCTAGAATAATCATCAACTATGACAAAGCCATATAAAAATGTTGCATTTGTTAGAGTAGCATAATGAGTAGGCCCAAGTAGATCCATGTGAAGCAATTCAAACCGACAAGTAGTACTCATGATGGTCTTCGAGGGGTGTTTGGATCTGGTCATTTTTCCACACTCACAAGCACCACAGAGGTGATCCTTAAGGAATTTGACTGATTCGATGCCAATGACATGCTTTTTCTTCGCCAGCGTGTGGAAGTTCCTCATGCCTGCATGACCAATTCTTCGATGCCATAGCCAGCCTTCTGATGTTTTTGCTACTAAACATGTGGCTGGTTGAGGACCTCTGGAAAAATCAACAATGTACAAATCTCCTCTTGTAACACCTTCGAGACTTTGGATCTGTCAGATTCCATGATGACTACACATCTATATTTTCCAAAGATAACAACCCTATCAAGATCACAAAGCATTGAGACTGGCATGAGGTTAAACCTAAGGGATTCGACAAGCATCACTTTGTCCATGTGCCTGTCCTTGGAAATAGCCACTTTGCCAAGTCCCAATACCTTGCTTTTACCTTTGTCAGCATATGCGATTTGCTTCAGTGGTGATGGTGTCAGTGGCATATTCATCAGAAAGCTTCTATCACCAGTCATGTGGTGTGTGCAGCCAATATCAAGAACCCACTCAGTGCTCTTGGGTTTGTCCTCCTGCAGATGAATTAATGCAGCTTACCATCTCATATGCTTCAGACATGACGAATCTGATATCGATTTCATCAGACAGGAATTTCATCATAAATAGTAACTTTGAGGACGTGTGAAATGTTATCATTTCATCAATTTTAGCTTGCGTCCAATCAAGCATTTTCCTCAAGTCTCCAACAAATTCTTCAGATGGTGATTTTCATCTGGAGACCTGACCTGCAGAAGTAATTAGTTCAATTTCTTCAACACCCACATCTGAAGGGGTGGCAAAGAGTACATCATCCTACGAGCACCATATGAGAAAGGGGGCATTGAAGCTAATGCACTTCTCTTCACAGTAGGGGGTTAGAGTACTCAAATGAATAGGCAGAGAATTTCTTTGAGGATTTATGAACATAATGATTTGAGGTATAATGCTCATATTCATATCCTTGTAATTTCCCTGCATATCAGAAGCATTAGCACGAGTACGAGCATAGTTTTGACCCGTTGAGGATTTTGATCCTCTTGAAGACTTTGGACCACCTGAGGAATTTGATCTGGGGTTCAGGTTCTTCACAGGTGGTGTCATGAGGACATTCACCTCAAGATTTTCCAAGCAACTTTTGGGGACCCAGATTTTCCTCAAGGGTGGTCCATTCGCGCAGTTAGTTCCAACATATCGAGCAAATACTTCACGAGATTGATTTTTGAACAGTTTATAGTTGGAGTCAAATGACTCATCTGAGGAATAGGATAATTCACATGCAAAGCCTGTTATATTGGATGGATCAACATAAGGTCCTTTAGCAGCAACCCATGAGGTTTTGGGATACTTCTCAGGTTTCTAGTATGATCCATCATCATTCAGTTTCCTTTCAAAGGCAATTCCTTCTTTCCTCGGGTTCCTGTTCAATATCTGCTTTTTGAGCACATCGCAAAGGGTTTGATGCCCTTTGAGACTTTTGTACATGCATGTGACAGACAATTCCTGCAGTCCTGCATTTTCGTGAATAACATTTGTGGTTTCCTCAAGTGAGGAATTTTATACCATGTGAGTAGTTAAATAAATTGTAGCAATAGAAGCATTTGATGATTCTGGTGAAGAATTGGCAGTTTCACGCTCGATGCATTTGAGACATAGTGGAGTGAATTCAACGTGAGGGGCACTGATCTGTTGAGCAAGTAATGAATCATTTTCCATTCGAAGATCATCATGAGACATCTTCAGCTTCTCAAGATCAAGTTTCATTTGAAGAAATTCATAGGAAAGTTTCTCATGATCAGCCAAGAGTGTGCCATAACGATCTTGAAGACTGTCAAATCTGGAATGAAGACTTTTCACATCTTCAGTGAGGATTTGTGTATGATTCATTTCATCATTCAACAGGTCATCGCTTTTGTCTAGCAGTTTTTGAAGCTTTTCAATGGCACATTGTTGTTAGTTGCAATGTTGGCAAGTTTACCATAACTCGGTTTTTTATAGTCATCAGGTTCACAGTCACTTGAATCAGAGGAGGAACTGTCATTCGGTACCTTTGAACCTTTTGCCATGAAGAAAAAGGTTGGACCGAAGTCATCAGCATAGTCATCAGTATAGATAGCGTTGTCATTTTCTTCAAGGTTGAAGAATGACTTGCTGGCGAATGTGGTAGTAAGTGCAAGACTTGCCACACCAGACTCTGAATCTTCTTCTGAACCTTCCTCTTCATCACATTCCTCAGATTCTTCCTCGGAATCCATTTCCTTGCCAATGAGTGCCCGAGCCTTTTTGAAACTAGTCTTCTTGTGCGATGAGGACTTTGAGGATGAGGATTTTGAAGATTTCTTCTTTTTCCTAGAGTCATCAGAACTTTCATCCTTGTATTTCTTCTTCTTTGATTCCTTCACCCAGCGAGGACAATCAGCAATATAGTGATCTGACTTCTTTCATTTGTGGCAGGTTCTTTTCTTGTAGTCCTCAGATGAAGATTTTGATTTCCTCATATCTCTTCTTGAAGATTTACCAAACTGGCCACGCCTTGTAAACTTCTGGAATATCCTCTCGAGCATTGCAAGCTCCTGTCCAAGTTCTTCAGGATCACCAATGCTGCAATCTGAGTCTTCTTCTTAAGATGAGGAAATTGCTTTGGACTTTAGTGCACTAGGTCTAGAGTAGCTTCGTCCATACAAATCTCTCTTTTCTTCCTGTTGGAATTCATGAGTATTCCGTCTTTCGAGTATATCAGCAGGATCAAGCATCTTATAGTATGCTCTTTCTTGAATCATCAGAACCAGTGTATCAAATGATGAATCCAAAGATCTTAGCAGTTTCTTCACAACTTCATGGTCAGTAATGTCTCGAGCTCCTAGTGCTTGCAGCTCATTTGAGATGGCAGTGAGGTGATCAAAGGTATCTTGGCAGCTTTCATTGTCAAGCCTCTTGAAGCGATTGAAGAGATTGCAAAGAACATCAACATGAGAGTCACTCTGAGTTGAAATTCCTTCATTAACTTTGGACAGCCTATCGCAGATAAGCTTTGCTGTGCCCAAAGCACTCACTCTGCCATACTGACCTTTGCTCAGATGGCCACAGATGATATTCTTCGCTTGGGAATCAAGTTGCTTGAATTTCTTCACATCAGCAGCAGAGACAGTAGCAGCGATGGAGGGAATGCCATGTTCCACAATGTACCAGAGATCATTGTCAATAGCTTGAAGATGCATCTACATTTTGGTCTTCCAATAGGGAAAGTCCTTTCCTTCGAAGCTAGGACATCCTGCAGTAACCTTGATCATACATGCACTCGACATAACTAAAACTTCACGTGGTTAAACCAAAATCACATAGAACAAGGGAGTACCTTGCTCTGATACCAATTGAAAGTGCCTTATATCGACTAGAAGGGGGGTGAATAGGTGATTTTTAGAATTTCTTCGCTCAGGAAATTCCTTTTGAGGAAATTCCTCACTCATGAATAACGTGCAGCGGAAACAGCGCAGGATCGGAGGTGCAAAGAATACAACATCATTTTTCTAGATGAAGATTAAGAAAAACATTTTGCACGGTATGCAAGCACAGAACAAATAGGTGAAGATTAAGTGGTATGAAGAAATTGAGGTTGAGGAAATTCAGAGAAAGTCTTCAGCAAATTCTTCAAACAGTGACAATGACAGTCTTCAACATACAGTATTTGAGGAATTGAAAGACGTGAGGAAATAGAACCCGTATCACGATGAAGACAATTGTTGATGACCCAGTTCCAACTGTTGTGAGAGTCGTCCGTCTGGTTTGGAGCGGCTTGGTATGAAACCAAAGGACACACAGTCCCTACCGTATTATCCTTGAGCTAAGGACACACAGTCCTCACCCAACACTCGTGGTAAGTCTTCAGGGCATACTTCCAAACCCTCACAAACTTGGTCACCTGGCGATCCACAATTGACTGCTGGATTGCTCTAGACCCTCACGCCTAACCGTCTGGAGGATGCACGGTCCTCAAAGGTAAAAGGCTTCAGTTCCACACAGGAACAAATTCTTCAGTGGTGCTCAATCACTTGGTTTTTGGTTTGTAGTTTGGTGTTTGGGGTATTTCCTCACTTGATAATTTAGTCTCGAAGACTCTCAGGAATTTGGGTTGCTCTAAATCACAAGTGTTAGTTTCTCGCGGAGCAGCCAACCAACTAGTGGTTGTGGGGGGCGTCTATTTATAGCCTGGGAGCATCCCAACATGATTTGACATAAATGCCCTTAAATATTATGACCGTTGGTGTGGATAAGATCGGTAAGGTGGCGCGAATCGCGGCAATGGTCGGGACTCTCAACTGTGAGAGTCCTCATGTCTCTCATACTCCTCACTTGAGGCTTTTGTAGGTTTAGTCTTGGGTTGAGCATCATGAGGAAATTCATTCCGTAGTGTTACCTCAACCCCCTTTAAAAGTACGGTGTTCCTACGACTCAAGAGTAAAGAAAATGAAACAGAAAGAATAAATCTTCACGCGTCAAAGTCTTCGGACTAATTTTCTTTAGGACACACCGAATTCCTCATCTTTAATATCTTCATGAGGAATATCAATTTCATCGCAATTTCTTCGCGATCAAAGTCTTCAGCATAAGACCAATTTCTTCAGCCGATTACATACATTTTTAGGGGTCGATATTCACCGTATAACTCAAATTCCTCAGCGACTTATAGAGCATGTGTACACTTATAAACACATTAGATACTTAACCTATAATTCTTCAAACCACCAAAATCACTAAGGGCACTACATGCACGTACACACTCTACAACTGATAACCCACAAGTGTAGGGGATCGCAACAATTTTCGAGGCTAGAGTACTCAACCCAAATTTGTTGATTCGCCACAAGGGGAAGTGCTACTGCGTCAACAGACCTTCCCTGGCAACGGCGCCAGGAATCCTTCTGCTACGGGCTACGCCTATAGGGACTTCCTTGGAAAATATGCAAAGGATTTCCCCGCGGCCTTGGAGCCTTGCGTTGGTGTTCCCTTGAGGAGGAAAGGGTGATGTAGCACAGCGGCGGTAAGTATTTCCCTCATTTTGAGAACCAAGGTACCGATCCAGTAGGAGGATCACGTCAAGTCACAAGTACGTGCAAAAACACAAAGAGCTTGCACCCAACGCTATGAAGGGGTTGTCAATCCCTTATAGATTGTTTGCAAAGTGAGAACTGAAAGCAAAAAGTAAACAAAGCAAAGTAAAAGTGAAAGTGGAGACGATAGTTGTGAATAGACCCGGGGGCCGTAGTATTCACTAGTGGCTTCTCTCATGAAAGCAAGTAGATGGTGGGTGAACGAATTACTGTCGAGCAATTGATAGAACCGCCCAAAGTCATGACGTTATCTAAGGCAATGATTATATCTATAGGCATCACGTCCAAAACAAGTAGACCGATACTTTCTGCATCTACTATTATTACTCCACACGTCGACCGCTATCCAGCATGCATCTAGTGTATTAAGTTCAAAAGAACAGAGTAACGCCGTAAGCAAGATGACATGATGTAGATGGACAATCTCAAATTTATGATGAAAGCCCATCTTGTTACCCTTGATGGAAACAACACGATGCGTGCCTTGGTGCCCCTTCTATCACTGGGAAAGGTCACCGCACGGTATGAACCCAAAACCAAGCACTTCTCCCATTGCAAGAATCATAGATCTAGTTGTCCAAACAAAACCCAAGACTCGGAGAGACTTACAAGGATATCAAATCATGCATATAAGAAATCAGCAAAGACTCAAAAATAATTCATAGATAATCTGATCACAAATCCACAATTCATCAGATCTCGACAAACACACCGCCAAACAGGATTACATCGGATAGATCTCCATGAAGATCATGTAGAACTTTGTATTGAAGATCCAAGAGAGAGAAGAAGCCATCTAGCTACTAACTACGGACCTCTAGGTCTCAAGTGGACTACTCACGAGTCATTGGAGAGGCGATGATGTTGATGTAGAAGCCCGCCAACTCCAAAGTCCCCTCCGGCAGGGCACCGGGAAGGGTCTCCAGATGAGATCTCGCGGAAACGGAAGCTTGCGGCGGCGGAAAAGTGTTTTCGTGGATGCCCCAATTTTTCTGGGATTTTAGGGAATTTATAGGCCAAAGAGCTAGGGCAGGGGAGCGCCAGGGAGACCACAAGCTTGGTTGCCGCGGGCCCCCTGGCCAAGTCAATAGGGCTTGTGGGCTCCCTGTGGGCCCCCCTGCCTTGGCCCTGAAGTCCCCCGATCTTCTTCTGTTCTAGAAAAATTTATTTTGGGGATTCTATTCCGTTTGGACTCCGTTCCAAAATCAAATCTGAAAACAGTCAAAAACACAGAAAAAACAGGAACTGGCACTTGGCACTGAATTAATAAGTTAGTCCCAAAAAAGATATAAAAGGTATATAAAACATCCCAAGTTGATAAGATAACAACGTGAAACCATCAAAAATTATAGATACTATTGAGACGTATCAAGCATCCCCAAGCTTAACTCCTGCTCGTCCTTGAGTAGGGAAGTGATAAAGAATGATTTTTTGATGGTTTCATGCTACCTAGCATAGATGTCCTTTGTAGCTCCTCTTATGTGACGTGAATGTTCAGATCCATTAGATTCAAAACAATAGTTTGCTATTGATGTGGAGACAATAATACTTCAAGCAAACTAGCAAGGTAATCATGAACTTTCAAAATAACAAGGCCAAAAGAAAGTTATCCCTACAAAATCATATAGTCTGGCTATGCTCTATCATCCTTGCACAACGAATTTTAATCATGCACAACCTCGGTATTGGCCAAGTAATTGTTTTCACACCTTTACTTTCTCAAATCTTTTCAACCCTCACGCAATACACGAGCGTGAGCCATGGTTTTAGCACTATAGGTGGAAGGGAGTGTGGTGGAGGTTGCAAGGCAAACAAGGAGAGGATGGTCACATTGACTAGGCATATCGATGAGCTATGCAGATGCTCATCAATAGATATCAATGTGAATGAGTAGGGATTGCCATACAAATGATGCACTAGAGCTAAGAGTATGTGAAAGCTGTTAAAGAAAACTAGTGGGTGTGCATCCAACTTGCTTGCTCACGAAGACCTAAGGCAATTTTGAGGAAGCCTATTATTGGAATATACAAGCCAAGTTATATAATGAAAATTTCCCACTAGCTATATGGTGGTGACAAAACGAGAGAGTCTCAATCATGAAGATCGTGGTGCTTAATATGAAGCACAAGTGTGGAAAGGAGATAGTAGCATTGTCCCTTCTCTCTTTTTCTCTCATTTTTTTGGTGGGCTCTTTGGCCTCCTTTATTTTTTTTGGTGGGCATCTTTGGCCCCTTTCATTTCCTCACATGGGACAATGCTCCATTAATGATGATCATCACACTTACAACTCAAAACTTAGAGCAATGATGACTCTATATGGAATGCCTTCGGTAGTGTACCGTGACAATGATCTAGCATGGCATGGACATTAATGGAAACATCATGCTAGCTATCTTATGATCATGCGATGGCAATGTAGAAGATGTGGCACATGTCATGGTGGTAGTTGCATGGCAATATATCTTGGAATGGCTTTGAAAAAGCCATACTAGGTAGGTATGGTGGCTGTTTTGAGGGAGGCTATATGGTGGGTTTTGTGCACCGGCGAAAGTTGCACGGCACTAAAGAAGATAGCGATGGTGGAAGGTGAAAGTGCATCTAAACCATGGACTCAACATTAGTCATGGAGAACTCATATAATTGTTGCAAAAGTTTTAGTAGTAATCGAAACAAAGCATTCAACGCATATTCCTAAGGGAAGGGTTGGTAGGTATAAACCATCGCGCGATCCCGACCGCAACACAAAGGATGACAATCAATAGACTAATCATGCTCAGACTTCATCACATAGTGGTTCACCATACGTGCATGCTACGGGAATCACTAACTTGAACACAAGTATTTCTAGATCCACAACACCTTACTAGTATAACTTCAATATTACCACAACCACAACTCAAAACTAATTGAGATGAATCAAACTTCTCTAACTACTCAATGCACATGAAGGTGGAAGTTTTCATATCCCTTTGGATAACTACCTCTTTTGAGACTACTATCATAGCATAGATC
The DNA here is from genome assembly GCF_904849725.1 of Hordeum vulgare subsp. vulgare. Classification (NCBI taxonomy): domain Eukaryota; kingdom Viridiplantae; phylum Streptophyta; class Magnoliopsida; order Poales; family Poaceae; genus Hordeum; species Hordeum vulgare. The sequence continues at coordinate 418,632,005 of NC_058524.1, forward strand.
AACTACCAAGCCACGCGCTTCCGTGCTCTAAAAGATATAAGTGAAGCACATAGAGCAAAATCAACTAGCTGAAAAGATATAAGTGAAGCACATGTGAGCTGAATTATCTAACCAAAGGATATAAGTGAAGCTCGACAAAATCACGGTGAGTGCATGTCTCTCTCTCTAGGTGTGCAGCAAGGAAGATTGTGAAACAACAAAAATAAAAGACTCCTATGACACAAGACGCTCCAAGCAAAACACATAACATCTGGTGAATAAAAATATAGCCCCAAGTAACGTTACCGATGGATTGAAGACGAAAGAGGGGATGCCTTCCCGGGGCATCCCCAAGCTTAGGCTTTTACGACATCCTTGAATCAACTTGGGGTGCCTTGGGAATCCCCAAGCTTGAGCTCTTGCCACTCTTTATCATTTTGTCCATAAGAACTTCACCCAAAACTTGAAAACTTCAGAACACGAAACTTAAACAGAAACTCGTGATAACATTAGTATAAGAAAGCAAACCTCCACTTCCTTAGGTACTGTAGCAAACTTAAATTCTACTTATGTTGATGTTGGGTTACTGTATTTAAATCTTCCTTGGCTAATACCCCCCCGATACTATCCATAGTTTCATCAATATAAGCACCCAACTGAACAAAAACAGAATCTGTTAACAGCAGATCAGTCTGTAGCAATCTGTATACTTCGTATACTTCTGGTACTTCAAAAATTCTGAACAATTTCGACAGTTTGAATAATTTGCGTAGCAATCAGCAGCAAAAAGAATCAACTCAAAAGCTCTTACAAAAAAAACGAAAATTCTTTTCGTGAGCAGAAAGTTTCTGTCTTTTCCAGCATGACCAAACGACCATCCCCAAGACTAATCATAGCAGTTTGGCTTGGCACAAACGCAAAAGAAACACAAAAACACAATCATAACAAAATTATGAAAGTGTGGAAAACACAAAACAAAAACAAAAAGGATAGATTCGTTGGGTTGCCTCCCAACAAGCGCTATTGTTTAACGCCCTTAGCTAGGCATTGATAAATCAATGATGCTCACACAAAAGACAAGAATTGAAGCACAACGTGAGCATCATAAAGAATGTGAAAATCACATCTGAGTCTAACATACTTCCTATGCATATGAATCTTATAGGAAAACAGATTGTCAAGACAACCAATAGTTGCCATATGCAAGGAAGAAGAAAGAGACAATAGCAATCTCCACATAACGAGAGGTAATTTGGTAACATGAAAGTTTCTACCACAATATTTTCCTCTCTCATAGCAATTACATGTGGGATCATATTCAAATTCAACAAAATAGCTATCACAAAGGATATTCTTTTTATGATCCACATGCATGCAAAGTTGACGCTCTTCAAAAATAGTGGGATTATCATCAACTAAAGTCATGGCTTCTCCAAGCCCACTTTCAATATTTTTGCAAATATCATTGCAACAAGTAGTGGACAAAGCAAAACTAGCATCCCCAAGCTTAGGGTTTTGCATATTTTTAGCATGATTGTCATTAATAGAATTTATAATGAAATCATTGCAATCATGCTTTTCATTCAAGGAGCCCTCGTGAATCTCTTCATAAATTTCTTCCTCACAGTTTTCAGATTCACGCATCTCAAGCAAAACTCCATAAAGATAGTCAAGTGCACTCAACTCACTAGCAATTGGATCAACATAATTGGATCTCTTAAAGAGGTTAGCAAGTGGATGAGGATCCATATCACTAGATTTTCAGCAAGCGAAGATGCAAGCATATTTAAGGCACATGGCACACAAGCGAACAGAAAGCAAGCGAGAGAAAAGGGCGAACAAAAAGGCGAACGAAAAAGGCAAACGAAAAAGGCAAAGGAGACAGGCAAAAGGCAAATGTGGAGTGGGGGAGAGGAAAACGAGAGGCAACTGGCAAAAAAGGTAAATGCAAGAGATGAGTTTGTGACACTTACTTGGATAGATCTTGACTTGATCTCTCCTCCCCAGCAACGGCGCCAGAAATCCTTCTGCTACTGCGTCAACAAACCTTCCCTGGCAACGGCGCCAGGAATCCTTCTGCTACGGGCTACGCCTATAGGGACTTCCTTGGCAAATATGCAAAGGATTTCCCCGCGGCATTGGAGCCTTGCGTTGGTGTTCCCTTGAAGAGGAAAGGGTGATGTAGCACAGCGGCGGTAAGTATTTCCCTCAGTTTGAGAACCAAGGTATCAATCCAGTAGGAGGATCGCGTCAAGTCACAAGTACCTGCACAAACACAAAGGGCTTGCACCCAACGCTATGAAGGGGTTGTCAATCCCTTATAGATTGTTTGCAAAGTGAGAACTAATAGAAAAAAGTAAACAAAGCAAAGTAAAAGTGAAAGTGGAGACGATAGTTGTGAATAGACCCGGGGGCCGTAGTGTTCACTAGTGGCTTCACTCATGAAAGCAAGTAGACGGTGGGTGAATGAATTATTGTCGAGCAATTGATAGAACCGCGCAAAGTCATGACATTATCTAAGGCAATGATTATATCTATAGGCATCACGTCCAAAACAAGTAGACCGATACTTTCTGCATCTACTACTATTACTCCACACGTCGACCACTATCCAGCATGCATCTAGTGTATTAAGTTCAAAAGAACAGAGTAATGCCTTAAGCAATATGTCATGATGTAGATGGACAATCTCAAATTTATGATGAAAGCCCATCTTGTTACCCTTGATGGCAACAACACGATGCGTGCCTTGCTGCCCCTTCTTTCACTGGGAAAGGTCACTGCATGGTAAGAACCCAAAACCAAGCACTTCTCCCATTGCAAGAATCATAGATCTAGTTGGCCAAACAAAACCCAAGACTCGGAGAGACTTACAAGGATATAAAATCATGCATATAAGAAATCAACAAAGACCCACGGCGGCGGAAAAGTGTTTTCGTGGATGCCCCGATTTTTTCTAGGATTTTAGGGAATTTATAGGCCAAAGAGCTAGGGCAGGGGAGCGCCAGGGAGGCCACAAGCCTGGTTGCCGTGGGCCCCCCTTGCCGCGGCAATAGGGCTTGTGGGCTCCCTGTGGGCCCCCTGCCTTTGCCCTCAAGTCCCCCGATCTTCTTCTGTTCTGGAAAAAATTATTTCGGGGATTTTATTCCGTTTGGACTCCGTTCCAAAATCAGATCTGAAAAGAGTCAAAAACACAGAAAAATCAGGAAGTGGCACTTGGCACTGAATTAATATGTTAGTCCCAAAAAAGATATAAAAGGTATATAAAACATGCAAAGTTGACAAGATAACAACATGAAACCATCAAAAATTATATATACGTTTGAGACGTATCAGGAAGCGAAAGAATATTCTCAAGTATTGGCAACTAAGTTTGTCAGATTCAACCACACCTGAAAGATTAGTGTCTGAAAGGAAAGTATCAGTAGCAAAGTAGTATGATAGCAACGGGGTCAGAAAAGATCTGTTCAGGGCAGACTATTCCTAACTGTTGTATCAATGGCGCCAGTAAGTTGCACGTAGACGGGGAACTATTCTTCCCCGGCAACGGCGCTAGAAAATAGTCTTGATAACCCACAAGTGTAGGGGATCACAACAGTTTTCGAGGGTAGAGTATTCAACCCAAATTTATTGATTCGACTCAAGGGGAAGCGAAAGAATATTCTCAAGTATTAGCAGCTGAGTTTGTCAGATTCAACCACACCTGAAAGATTAGTGTCTGCAAGCAAAGTATCAGTAGCAAAGTAGTATGATAGCAACGGTGTCAGAAAAGATCTGTTGACGACAGACTATTCCTAACTGTTGTATCAATGGCGCTAGTAAGTTGCACATGGACGGGGAGCTATTCTTTCCCGGCAACATTGTCGGAAAAGGATCTTGCAACAAGTAACAACAAAGGAGCAAGTAACAACAGTAGTGACAGCAGTAGCGATAAAGTGGCCCTATCCCTTTTGTAGCAAGGGACAAGCCTGGACAAAGTAACGTAGTAAGGACCAGTAGTAAAAGACTCATAGGCAGTGGATCGGTGATGGATGAGTGTGACGGATGTGATTCATCATGTAACAGCTATAACACGGAGAGATATGTAACTAGCTCCCATTCGTCAATCTAATGTAGGCATGTATTCTGTATGTAGTCATACGTGCTTAGGGAAAAGAACTTGCATGACATCTATTGTCCATCCCTCCCGTGGCAGCGGGGTCCTAATGGAAACTACGGGATATTAAGGTTCTCCTTTTAATAAAGAACCGGACCAACGCATTAACACTTGGTGAATACATGAACTCCTCATACTATAGTCATCTCCGGGAGTGGTTCCGGCTATTGTCACTCCGGGGTTGCCTGGTCATAACACATAGTAGGTGACTACAACTTGCAAGATAGGATCTAAAACACACATATATTGGCGACAACATAATAGGTTCAGATCTGAAATCATGCCACTCGGGCCCTAGTGACAAGCATTAAGCATGGAAAAGTAGTAGCAACATCAATCTCAGAACATAGTGGATACTAGGGATCAATCCCCGTCAAAACTAACTCGATTACATGATAGATCTCATCCAACTCATCACCGTCCAGCAAGCCTACAATGAGATTACTCACGAACGATGAAGAGCATCATGGAATTGTCGATGGAGGAAGGTTGATGATGATGATGGCGACGATTTCCCCTCTCCGGAGCCCATAACGGACTACAGATTTGCCCTCCAGATGAAGAACACGGGGTGGCGGTGCCTCCGTATCGTAAAACGCGATGAAACCTTTTCTCTGATTTTTTTTTCCGGGCGAGACGGAATAAATAGAGCTGAGTTTGGAGGCGGTGGCACCAGGTGGGCCCCACAAGCCCTCACTCTGCGGCCTAGGGGGGTGGCCGCGGCCCCTGGGCTTGTGGCCCACTGGCACACCTCCTCCGGTGGATCTTTGCGCAGGTACTTTTCATTTATTCCAGAAAAATTCTCCGTAAATTTTCAGGACATTCCGAGAACTTTTATTTGTGCTCATAAACAACACCATGGCAATTATGCTGAAAACAGCGTTAGTCCGGGTTAGTTCCATTCAAATCATGCAAATTAGAGTCCAAAACAAGGGCAAAAGATTCGGAAAAGTAGATACGACGGAGACGTATCAACAACTAAAAATCTGGGAACTAGTCACATTCATCTTCCTCTAATGGCTGTTAAACCAAGGTTTTGGAGACCTTGCTCTCATACCAATTGAGGGACCGATAGAAGATGTGTCTAGAAGGGGGTGAATAGACTACTTGTCAAGATATAATTTCGAGCTTAACCTAATTTCTAGGAGGGCAGAAATCTAGCAGTTCTAACAAGTCTAGGCACCCTAAACAAGCAGTTCTAAGATTATAGCAGCGGAAAGTAAAATATGCAACTGTAAAGTATAGGAGAAGGGAAGGGAGATCAAACGCATGAGGTTGACACGGCGATTTTTGGCATGGTTCCGATAGGTGACGCTATTGTACGTCCATGTTAGTGGAGACATCAACCCATAGAGGGAACGGCTGCGAGAGTCCACGAAGGGCTCCACCCATGGAGGGTCCACAAAGAAGCATCCTTGTCTATCCCACCACGGCTTCCGTCCACGGAGGACTAGCCTTACTCATGGTAGATCTTCACGAAGTAGGCAATCTCCTTACGCTTACAAACATCTTGGTTCAATTCCATAACACGAAGTAGGAGGCTCCCAAGCGACACCTAACAAATCTAGGAGGCACCACCCTCCAAAAGGTAATAGATGGGGTAGTTCAATGAACTCCTTGCTCTTGTGCTTCTAAAGATAGTCTCCTCAACACAAATCTCTCTCACACAGAATATGCATGGGTAGGAGAGGTTGATTTCATGGAAAGCAGTTTGGGGAGGCTAGAGATCAAGTTTCAAATGATTGGATTGGAATATCTTGGTCTCAACACATGAGTATGTGGTTCTCTCTCAGAAAATGGATCTGGAAACGAAGTGTGTGTTCTAAGTAATTCTTCTGCAAATGAGAGGTGGGTGAAGGGGTATATATAGGCAGCTCCCCAAATCCAACCGTTACACACAAAAGAGCAAACTCGGTGACACCAAAGTGGACAACTCGGTGGTACCGATTATCACTAAAGTGGTGAACTTTTCAATCTCGATGAGACCGATATATAAAAATCGGTGGCACCGAAAATATGACTAACGGTCAGATGGCCAAACTCGGTGGCACCGATACTCAAACTCGAGAATTCCGATTTTGTGTATCTTGGCAACAGAATGTTGGTCACATTCTACTCGGTAGCACCGATGTAGTTTCGGTTGCACTGATTTGGTGGGAATGCCTAGGGTTTTGTCTTAAGTTCAAACACGGTGGGTCTGATGTGGCAATGTTGGTGACACCAAATTTGTGAATGTGGAACTTGACAGAGTGGATATGTGGAAAAAATGAGTGAGTGTTTTGGTGGCTAACTTTGAGCATTTGAGCAATCAATTCATTTTACTACCTCACCCCCTTTTAATAGTATTGGCTTTCCTATGGACTCAAAAGTGTTTTCTCACAAATATAAAATCAAGAGTATTTGATGACGAGTTGATGGATATACTACTCGACCTTCGTTGGTTTCCCCAAGTGGAAGGTGGAGATGTAGTGAGCAGCAAATTTCCCTTACACGGAGACTGTAAGGTTTATCGAACCAGGAGGACTCCTAGGCTCAACAAGTAGTTGTCTTCCACCCTGGCGCTAGCAGAAGACGTAGACCAGCACACACAATAAATAACTTTGCTCCCAACGAGTACAGATAGGTTGTTAATCTCTCCGGCCTTGTAGTTTGGAAAGGATCAAAATACAAGGGGGAAGGTTATAGTGATTGCAATGGAAAAGTAAAGAAAACGGGAAATGATGGAGGTGTGAATAATGATGGTGATATGGGCCGGAGTCACATGACGTTCACTAGTGATGTCTCTCTCCCAAAAGACTATAAACAACTACGCTAGGGTAAACAAATCACGGTTGGGCAATTGACAGAATTATGATCGCACCACAATGCTAATTATGCTCCTTGATAGTTAGAGGTTCAATAGTAATGGGCACTACGCTGAGACAAGTAGACCGTTTATTCATCATCATCTACTAACTAATCATCCACCTTGAGATATCTATCCAGAACATCTCTTCGGTATTAAGTTGCGAGCCCCACCCAAAGTGTAAACTCAAAGCAAAGGACAACTGCATTAACGAACTATGCGTAAGATAAACAATCCTTGCAACCGTGGTCACAAGCACCGTTGTTTTCTCCCTGGTGGCAACAAGAACATCCCCTAGTCTCATATTTCTGTCACTCAAGCTAGACATCGAGGGGCATGAACCCACAATCATGCATAACGCTCCCTCTTGGAGTTACAATCTACAACTTGGCCAAAGAAATAAAAAGCAACGGAGAACATGCATGAATCACTAAGGAACATAATATAAAAGGATAATCAAATATATAACTCATAACAATCTGAACATATTCTCATAATCCATCGGATCCCAACAAACTGAGCATAGCAATAGCAAGAGAATTACATAGATACCTTGATCATGTAGGGCAGCTCACAAGGACTAACCATTGAAGCACAAGATTGGAGAGAAGACATCACATAGCTACTGGTCATGGACTCATGGTTCAAGGAGGGCTACTCACGACACGTCCGGGAAGCGTCCATGGCGGTGGAGAAGCTCCCTGAGGTCAATCCTCCCTCCGGCAGGGTGCCGGGAAGAGGTCTCCTGACGCTCCCGATCTTGGAAGCGCTGCGGCGGCGGAACGATGTAGAAATTCATGATTCCAGAAAGTCTGCGAGGGTTTCCTCTCGGCACTCTAAATATAGGCCAAAGGAGGGCACCAGATGAGGTGGGACCCACCCAGGCGACCTCCTGGCATGGCCTAGGGCCTGGCCATGCTAGCAGGCCGCCTCGGAGGCATGTGGCCCTCCTTCGGTGATCCGGAAGCTTGTGTTTCGCTGATTTTTTTATATTTTTTCTGGATTTTTTGGGTTTCGGAAAATTGGGTGCACTAAGTTAGTAGGTTAGTCAAAATATGTGTAAAATGATATAAAAGTGTAGCAAAACATATAACAATGTCACCCAAAAGGTCATGGAACAAGCAGAAATTATAGATACGTTTGGGACATATCAACATCCCCAAGCTTAATTTCTCCTCATCCTCGAGTAGAGAAATGATAACACAATAATTTTTGTGGTTACATGCTAACACACATATTAGAACTTCAAAGTAAAGCAAGTTAGATAAGTAATTCAAGTCAAGACAATAACAAGCGAGAGTCTATATCTAGTATTGAATTTAGCAAAGTAAGAACATAAAGGTGCAAGAGCTCTCGCTGTGCGTGACTCGAATTTCTCCAAATGGTGTTTGCGTGCAAGAAGTGGGAGATGGGTTGAGATCATAAAATATATTTTTAATTGAGAACTCAATCTACTAAGACTCACACTTAGTCTCCTTTGGAATCTTATTTTGACTCATCCCCACACCACTAGTCAGGCACAAGTCAAAACGATCCTATCCCTTTCGAATTTGAGCACTCATGCAATGGATGAGCGTAAGCAAGATATGTTGGCACTTAGGATGTCAAATAGAATAATGATGGGGAAGGAAGACAAAAAGGTTTGAAAGGCTCACATCAATGAGGACAACCATAGGCGAGAGAAAGCCAAATGATAGATATGATGTGAGGAGTAGGGATTGCCATGTACCGGATGCACATATGAGCTAAGGTAAGCTCTCCAATGGAACTAGTGGGGGTGCATCCAACTTGTTTGCTCATGTAGACCTAGAGATCTTTTGAGGAGGCTCATCGTTGGAATATGCAAACCAAGTTCTATAGTATAAGGATCCCCACATGGTTATGCATGAATGATTATCTCTATGTAGTACCAATATAGTTATGTAGTACGAGTGTGGATCTTTCAAAAGGAATAGTAGTGTTTCCCCCAATTCTATTTTTATTTCCTTTTTTCTTTTTATTTTTTTTATTTTGTGGCCTCTTTGGCTCTTTATTTTTATCTATCATTTGTCCTCTTTGGGATCTTTTCCTCTCTCAAGGGCAACACTCTATGTTTTACATGAATAAAAAGAAAAATCATCACACTTCGTAAGAATTACTCAACATAAAGTCAAATGAAAACTATCATGATGTATGCAAATGTATGCCTCTGTCAGTGTAGCAGGATATGCAATGATACTAGCGTGTCATGTTGCAGTAATGAGGGCAAGGCCCAACTAGCATGCGGCTCTATGATCAAGCAAAATCATGTATGACATGAAGATCCAGTCATGAGATAGTTGATTTTGCATGGCAATGTATCTCGAAAAGGCTATGTAAATGTCTTAATAGGAAGGTATGGTGTCTGTTTTGAGGAAAGATATGATGAGGCTTATGTATGACAGAGTGTATCATGTCATGGGTTTGGATGCACTGGCGGAGTTTGCACTAACTCTCAATGTGAGAAAGGGCAATGCACGGTACCGAAGAGGCAAGCAAAATATGGATGGTGGAAGTGCCAACAATCGAATACTCACTTTAGTCTGAATAACTCATACACTTATTATCGGTAACTCTCTATCTAGTTAGGAGATTCACAAAGAGACAAGTACCCCGAGCAGGAGTGTTTGGGGGTTTGGTTATCCTTGCACATCCTCGACTCATGGTAACGTGAGGGTACTCTATATATTCCAACCCCTCCAGAGGTTAGCGATCAATTTAGTAGCTAGAGTTCTCAACTAATTTTTAGTTTTTGAAAAACACACGGATTTCCCAAAATACGACACCTATCACTAATAGGCTTAAGCTCTTGTCACCAATAGTCCAAACACTACTCAAATCAATACCTCAAAACTATTGCAAGTTACTACTATACTTAAATAGCAACCTCAATTACCTATTCATCCAAGACACACAACTAAGTGCAACGAGCCATCTCTCTAAACAAGATAAGCATGATAACTCAAGAGAGATCCAAAATAAACCTAAATAAAAGCTCTTAAAAATATAAGCATGAAAACTAAGAGCTAAGCATGACAATAGCTACGAAAGGATAAAGAACACACAAAAAGATAAGCATGAAAACCTATGTTGTGTTCTAGAGTGGAATGGAGCGTGTCACTCTCCCAAACAAGGTAGGCTCGGTTCCACTTGTTATGAATAGCAAGAAAAACTAGAACAAACTAAAAAGCAAATAGCGGGACACTCCAAGCATAGCTCATAACATAAGAAGTGATAAAAATATAGCATGGAGATGGACGACCTGATGATTGTTGATAGAGAAGGGGATGCACGGGGGCATATCCAAGTTTAGACACTTGAGTCTCCTTGAATATTTCTTGGGATGCATGGGGCATCCCCAAGCTTGAGCGCTTGCCACTCATGTATCTTCTTTCATCATCTCTCCCATCGCATACTTGAAAACTCCCTTCATACGAAACTCATCATAAGCTGATTAGAGTGGTTAGTACCCTTAATATAATAATTCAATACCTACTAAAAATAAATATTTTCAGGAAAAGCTACTAGTTCCCATGAATACCAAAAGATTTTTGCAAATAAAAAGCAAGCTTAGGATTCGCAAAACAATGAAAACACAAAACATGGCAGAATATGTGAAATACATAACATATGGTAGAAAATAATTTATTCGGGGCACTTCTGCAACTCAAATAAAAAAATCAGAACATATGCCAGAACGGAAGTTATTTAGGGCATGCATTAAAAAAAGTTCAATCAAAAAGTTGATCTGGTGATTTTTGGCGAATTGTTCCGTCAAGCAGACAGAATCTGTTTCTGGACAACATGTCACAACTTTTGAACTTTCTTGCAATCAGAGGCTATAAGTTGGCACAAAGCTTAAAAATAAAGATACAATGATGTATCTACAGTAGTAACACACATCAAGACCACTAAAACTTAAAGTAAAAACTCAAAGTAAAGATAACAAGGGTTGGCTCCCTAGAGCTCTTTCTTTATAACCATAAAGATAGGCTTAAGATTTTAATGATGCTCTCGTAGGAATAAGAGTTGTAGAACAAAAGAGAGCATCAAGAAGAAAATACCAAAGATATTTAAGTCTAACATGATTCCTATGCATAGGAATATTGCAATAGAATAATTCATTGAAGCAGAAAGCAATAAGCATACGAAGGCAAAACAAGTGCAACTTCAAAACCTTCAACATAAAGAGAGGGAACTTGATATTATTGAAATATCTATAAGTGTATGTTCCCTTCTCATAATAATTTTCAGTGGGATCATGAATAAACTCAACAATATAAGTATCACATAAAGCATTGTTACCATGATCCACATGGACTTCATGAAGAGGATAAATCTTGGAGTAAAAGAGAGACTTAATCTCTTCCCAATCCCGTAGGTGAGAACCATCTAGTAGAATATACCATTCCAATGCTTTTCCTTTCAGTGACAAGGCAAATAATTTCCTCATGAATCCATCCCTTGTCAAACCTGAAATCTTAAACAACTCACAAAGTTTTGTAAGTTTCAAACAAATGAATACTAGGATTGATTGTTCCATCATAACAATCATTCCTAATTATTTCAAGTATCACAAGTGGTATTTTGAATGCGATACATTCAGTACATGGAGGAGACTTCTCTACCATGGGTGTGGTAAAGCGGCCTTTCCCAAGCAGCGAACTAAAGTGTAGTTTTCCATAAGCCTAACTAGTGAAGTCACACAACTTAGTGTTCTCAGTGGAACCCATAGCAGCAGCAAAAAGAAAGAACAAAGCAACTAATTTTTGTGGGTTTTGGTATAAGACACTAAAGAAAAAACTAGAAAGCAAACTAACAAGACTAAAAAGGAAAAGTAAAAGACAGCATGCAACTCCCCTATCTTGAAGACTTGAGTCCCCGGCAACGGCGCCAGAAATTCTCTTGATGACTAGTTGATGGATATACTTCTCGCTCCTTGTTGGTTACCCCAAGTGGAAGGTGGAGATGTAGTCAGGAGCAAATTTCCCTTACACGGAGATTGTAAGGTTTATCAAACCAGGAGGACTCCTAGGCTCAACAAGTAGGTGGCTTCCACCCTGGCGCTAGCATAAGACGTGGACATGCACACACACAACAAATAACTTTGCTCCCAACGAGTACTGAGAGGTTGTCAATCTCTCCGGCCTTGTAGTTTGCAAACGATCAAAACACAAGCGGGAAGGTAATAGTGATTGCAACGAAAAAGTAAATAAAACGGTAAATGATGGAGGTGTAAACAATGATTGATATGGACCGGAGTCACATGACGTTCACTAGTGATGTCTCTCTCCCAGAAGACGATAACAACTATGCCAGGGTAAACAAATCACAGTAGGGCAATTGACAGAATTATGATCGCACCGCAATGCTAATTATGCTCCTTGACAGTTAGAGGTTCAATAGTAATGGGCAGTACGCCAAGACAAGTAGACCATTTATTCATCAGCATCTACTTACTAATCATCCAGCTTGAGATATCTATCCAAAACATCTCTTTGGTATTAAGTTGCGAGCCCCACCCAAAGTGTAAACTCAAAGCAACGGAGAACTGCATTAACAAACTATGTGTAAGGTAAATAATCCTTGCAACCGTGGTCACAAGCACCGTTGTTTTCTCCCTGGTGGTAACAAGCACATCCCCTAGTCTCATGTTTCTATCACTCAAGCTAGACATCGAGGGGCATGAACCCACAATCATGCATAATGCTCCCTCTTGGAGTTATAATCTACTACTTGGCCAAAGCAATAAAAAGCAACAGAGAACATGCATGAATCACTACGGAACATGATATAAAAGTATAATCAAATATATAACTCATAACAATCTGAACATAATCTCATAATCCATCGGATCCCAACAAACCGAGCATAGCAATAGCAATAGAATTACATAGATGCCTTGATCATGTAGGACAGCTCACAAGGACTAACCATTGAAGCACAAGATTGGAGAGAAGACATCACATAGATATTGGTCATGGACTCATGGTCCAAGGAGGACTACTCATGGCACGTCTGGGAACTGTCCATGGCGGTGGAGAAGCTCCCGGACGTCAATCCTCCCTCCGGCAGGGTGCCGGGAAGAGGTCTCCTGACGCTCCCGATCTCGAAAGCGCTGCGGCGGTGGAAGGATGGAGAAATTCGCGATTCCAGAAAGTCCATGAGGGTTTCGTCTCGAGACTCTAAATATAGGCCAAAGGAGGGCACCGGAGGAGGTGGGACCCACCTAGGCGACCTCCTGGCGCGGCCTAGGGCCTCGCCACGCCAGCAGGCCACTTGGGAGGCCCCTGGCCCCCCTTTGTCCCTCCTTAGGTGATCTGAAAGCTTCTGTTTCGCTGATTTTTTATATATTTTTTCTGGATTTTTTGGGGTTCGGAAAATTGGGTAAAAGCCCCTGCAAAATAGACATCAGCAGACAAAAACTGGCACTGGGTGCACTTAGTTAGTAGTTTAGTCCAAATATGTCTAAAATGATATAAAAGTCTAGCAAAACATATAACAATGTCACCCAAAAGATCATGGAACAAGCAGAAATTATAGATACGTTTGGGAGGTATGAGTATTCTTACTTGAAGCTTGAGCCAATATTATTCCTTTCTTGCATCGAGGGGCATCTCCACATAAACCTTAAGACATAGCTCTTCATGGACTAAACCTGACATATCTAGGTAAAAGTGTTAGTCCAAGAGGCAATGTATGTTTTCATGAATTATCAAAATCACCAAGGGAGCATATGTGCTTTCACATGGAACAATTATATGACTACAAGATGACTCATGAGCGCCCTCTTGTTAAACAAGCACATGATATACGGTCTCTCGTGAAGGAACTTGAGTACTTGAAGTGTGTGTTGCCGGACAAGTTTGTGGCCAGAGGCATCACTACCAAGCTTCCAGCTTCGTGGAACAATTTTGCTACCTCTCTGGAACACAAGAGCCAGGAGTTTTCCATTTTGGATCTCATTGGATATCTTGATGTTGAAGAGAAGGCGAGAGCAAAATACATGCGTGCTCGAGCTGTTGAGGGAGTTTCTAGTGTCCACATGGTATAGAAGAAGAACTTTCATCTCAACAAGCCCCAAAACAACAAGAACAAAACTCAGGGCAAAGGCAAGTTTGTTGCAAAGAACAAGCCATCACACTCTACCAATTTCAAGAAGACTTCCCATAAGAAGGGGAAGGGACTATGCCATGTCTGCGGTGATCCAAATCATTGGGCTCCGAGATGTCCCAACTGCTATGAGGAGCGCGAACTTGAGAAGAGTGACAAGTCCGCCAATGCTATCATCGGTGATACTGATATGAAGTATCCTGGGTATGGTATTTTTCCTACCATCCTTTCAATTTGTCATTCTCCAGATTGGTTAATTGACACCGGTGCCAATGTCCATGTTTGTGCTGATGCCTCCATGTTTTCTTCTTATCAGGTCACAGGACTTCCCCGTGCTAATGGGTAACAGGTCACATGTTATTGTTCGAGGTGTCGGGACGGTCGATCTGAAGTTTACTTATGGGAAGATCGTGCGCCTGAAGAACGTTCATCATGTGCCCTCCATAAATAAAAATCTAGTCACCGGTTCCCGTTTGTATCCAGATGGTTTTAAGTTGGTTTTCGAGTCCACTAAAGTTGTAATTTCGAAGTATGGACAATTTGTTGGAAAAGGCTATTAGTGCGGAGGCTTGTTTCGCCTGTCTTTGTCACATATTTGCACTAAAGTTATTAATAATGTTTGCCATAATTCCAAATCTAATATTTGGTATTCACGACTTTGTCATATTAACTTTGGTTGCATGATGCGGCTAGCCAATCTGAGTTTAATTCCAAAATTCGGCACTGTCAAGAGCTCCAAGTGCCAAGTGTGTGTGCAAGCTAAGAAACTTCGCAAGTCTCACAAAACTGCAGAGGGGGGAAACTTGGCACCACTAGAGCTTATTCATTCTTATCTTTGTGAGATGAATGGCGTGATGACAAAAGGTGGAAATTGATATTTCACGACGTTGATTGATGGCTCCACTAGATATTGTTATGTGTACCTTTTGAAATCAAAATATGAGGCTTTAACCTACTTCAAAAACTATAAAGCTGAAGGAGAAAACCAACTTGATCGAAAAGTCAAACGGCTTAGGTCTGATCATGGTTAAAATCTGAGGTACCCAAAATGCATGTTGGTACGATTATGGAGTAGAATGATGTGACTTTCTTTGAGGACATATTTCCTATGAAGGATATGTCTAACTCATCAAATCAAGACATACCTACTTTATCTTCTCATGAATTTTCTGTAATTCCTGAACCTACCATTGTGATGGAACACGTTGAGAATCCTGAGGATGATGACAATGAAACTCCTGTAAGGAGTAAGAGACGAAGGACTACAAAGTCATTTGGTGATGATTTCATTGTGTACCTCGTGGATAACACACCCAAGACTCTTCGAGAAGCTTATGCATCTTCTGATGCTGACTACTGGAAGAAAGTTGTCCATAGCGAGATAGATTCCATCTTAGCTAATGGAACCTGGGAAGTCACTGACCACCCATATGGATGCAAACCCATGGGATGTAAACGGGTGTTCAAGAAAAAGCTCAGACCTGATGGTACAATTGAAAAGTACAAGGCAAGGCTTGTGACCAAGGGTTATACCCAGAAAGAAGGTGAAGATTTCTTTGATAATTACTCACATGTGGCTAGACTGACTACTATTCGGGGGCTACTATCATTGGCTGCCTCACATGGTCTTCTCGTTCGTAAAATGGACGTTAAGACACCTTTGCTCAATGGAGAATTGAATGAGGAAATTTACATGGATCGACCCGATGGTTTGCTAGCACCTGGTCAGGAAGGAGAGGTGTGCAAGTTATTGAAGTCCTTATATGGCCTTAAACAAGCTACTAAGGAGTGGCACGAGAAGTTCGAGAGAACATTAACTGCTGGCGGCTTTGTTGTAAATGAAGCTAACAAGTGTGTGTACTATCGCATGTTGGAAGTATGGCCTATAGGCACTAATAAAATAGTTATTATTCTATTTCCTTGTTTAAGATAATCGTTTATTATCCATGTTAGAATTGTATTGAATGGAAACTCAGATACATGTGTGGATACATAGACAACACATTGTCCCTAGTAAGCCTCTAGTAGACTAGCTCGTTGATCAAATGTCGTCAAGGTTTCCTGGCCATAGACAAGGGTTTTCACTTTATAACGGGGTCACATCAGTAGGAGGATGATGTGATGGACAAAACCCAAACTATGAACATAGCATGTGATCATTTCGTTTTATTGCTATGGTTTTTCTGCATGTCAAGTATATGTTCCTATGACCATGAGATCATGTAACTCACTCACACTGGAAGAATACCTTGTGTGTATCAAACGTCGCAATGTAACTGGATGACTATAAAGGTGGTCTATAGGTATCTCCGAAGCTGTCCATTGAGTTAGCATGGATCAAAACTAGGATTTTTCAGTCCCTATGACGGAGAGGTATCTCGGGGCCCAATCGGTAATACAACATCACAACAACCCTTGCAAGCAATGTGACTAAAGAGTTAGCCACGGGATTTTGTATTACAGAATGAGTAAAGAGACTTGCCGGTAACGAGATTCACATAGGTATAGAGATACCGACGATCGAATCCCGGGCAAGTAACATACCGAAGGACAAAGGGAATGTTATACGGGATTAACTGAATCCTTGACATAGTGGTTCAACCGATAAAAATCTTCGTAGAATATGTAGGAGCCAATATGTACATCCAGGTCCCGCTATTTGGTTATTGACCGGAGAGTGTCTCAGGTCATGTGTGCATAGTTCTCGAACCCGCAAGGTCTGCACACTTAAGGTTCTATGACGTTTCGGTATAGTTGAATTATGTATGTTGGTGACCGAATGTTGTTCGTAGTCTCGGCTGAGATCCCGAACGTCACGAGGAGTTCTCAAATGGTCCAGAGACAAATATTGATATATATGAAAGGTATATTTGGATGCCGGAAGATTTCTGGGTATTTTCAATAATGTACCGGGAGTGAGGAATGGGTTCCATGAGTCCACCGGGAGGGGCCACCAACCCGGAGAGGGCCACATAGACCTAAAGGGTGGTGCACTAGCTCCTAGTGGGCTGGGCGGCTAGCCCAACAGGCCTATGGGCCAAAAGAGAGAGAGGTGGGGCAAACCTACTAGGAGGAGGACTCCTCCTCCACCAACCCGATTTGGAGGAGGACTCCTCCTCCACCAACCCGATTTGGAGGAGGACTCCTCCCCCTCCTTGGTGCGTGGCCGAACCCCTAGGGTTTTCCCTAGGGTTCTACCCCTCCCTCCCGCCTATATATAGTGGAGGTCAGGGAGGCTAGCCGCACCTTAATCCACGACGCAACCCCTCTCCCTCCACTACTTCGTGAAACCCCGTAGGTTATTCCGGTAGTGCACGACGAAGCCCTACCAGATTAACTCCACCATTATCGTCGTCACGCCGTTGTGCTATCAGAGAATTCAGCTACCTCTTCATCTCTCTTGCTGGATCAAGAAAGCGGAAATCGTCATCGATCTGCATGTGTGCTGAACACGGAGATGCCGTCCGTTCGGCGCTAGATCATGATTGGATCATGAGACGGCTTGCGATTTGGATCGCGAAGACGTTCGACTACATCAACCGCGTTTCTTAACACTTCCCGCTTAGCGATCTACAAGGGTATGTGGATCCGATCTCTGCTCTCATAGGTGGTCATCACCATGGATAGATCTTATGTGTGTGTAGGAAAAAATTTGTTTCCCATGCAACGTTCCCCAACAGTGGAATCATGAGCTAGGTATATGCGCATATGACATCTCGAGTAGAACAAAATGGAATTTGTGGGTGTTGATATTCACAGTGCTTCCCTCCTTAGTCATTTCTTGATTCGACGGTATTGTTCGATGAAGCGGCCTGGACCAACATTACTCGTACGCTTATGAGAGACCGATTTCATCGACTAACATGCAACTTGTTGCATAAACATGACTGGCGGGTGTCTGTTTATCCTACTTTAGTTGAATCGGATTTGACAAAGGCGGTCCTTGGACAAGGTTAAATAGCAACTTGTATATCACCGTTGTGGTTTTGCGTAAGTAAGATGCGATCATGCTAGATACCCATAGCAGCCACGTAAAACATGCAACAACAAATTAGAGTACGTCTAACTTGTTTTTGCAGGGTATATTGTGACGTGATATGGCCAAAGACATGATATGATATATTTGATGTATGAGATGATCATGTTGTAGTAGTTAAATATCGACTTGCATGTCGATGCTACGGCAACCAGCGTGAGCCATGCGGTTGTATTTAATTATTTTGCGCTCGATGATGCTTTACTTTATCGCTAGTTCAGTAGGTTTAGTAGTAACAGCATAGTTGGCGCGACAACCTCTATGTCAGCACAATGATGGAGATCATGGTGTGGCGCCAGTGCCGATGGAGATCATGCCATGTGCTTTGGACATGGAGATCAAAAGCACAAGATCATAGCCATATCATGTCACTATTTATTTGCATGTGATGTTAATACTTTGATGCACCTTATTTTGCTTAGGACGACGGTAGCATTATAAGGTGATCCCTCACTAAAATTTCAAGATAAAATTGTGTTCTCCCCGAGTGTGCACCGTTGCGAAAGTTCATCGTTTTGAGACACCACGTGATGATCGGGTGTGATAGACTCTACATTCACATACAACAGGAGCAAGGCAATTTTGCACACGTGGAACACTCGGGTTAAACTTTACGAGCCTAGCATGTACATACATGGCCTCAGAACACAAGAGACCAAAAGGTCGAACTTGAGTCATATAGTAGATATGATCAGCATTCAGATGTTCACCATTGAAGCCAACTCAACTCACGTGATGATCAGACTTGAGTTGGTGAATTTAAATCATGTGTTACTCAAATGACTAGAGGGATGTGAATTTGAGTGGGAGTTTATTAGTAATATGATTAACTAAACTCATTATCTTGAACAATAGTCTAAGTAACCTTTGCAAACTTATGTTGTAGATCAATGGCTCGCGCAATAGCACCAGTGAATTTTAATGAGTTCCTAGAGAAAGCCAAGCTGAAAGATGATGGAAGTAACTTTGTAGACTGGGCCCAAAATCTGAGACTTGTTCTCACAGTTTCTCAAAAGAATTTTGTCCTTGATGCACTGCTAGGTGACATGTGATACGTCTCCAACGTATCTATAATTTTTTATGGTTCCATGCTATTATCTTGTCAACTTTGGATGTTTTGTATGCATCAATATGCTATTTTATATCTTTTTTGGGACTAACCTATTAACTCAGTGCCAAGTGCCAGTTTCTGTTTTTTCCGTGTTTTTGACCTTTTTCAGAGGAGAATATTAAACGGAGTCCAAACGGAATAAAACCTGTGGAATGATTTTTCCATAACACAAGATACGCAGGAGACTTGAGAACCAAGGTAGAGGACCTCGGGGGAGGTCACAATCCCCCTAGCCCGGCCTTGGGGGCGGGCCTAGCAGGGTTGTGGGGCCCCCATGGCTCCTATGCCCTACCTGTTCCGCCTATAAATTCTCTAAAAATCCAAAACCACCAGAGAGAGCCACGAAAGTACTTTTCCTCCGCCGCAAGCTTCTGTCTCTGCAAGATCCAATTTGGGGACCGTTTTGGTGCCCTGCCGGAGGGGGGATTCGGACACGGAGGGCTTCTTCATCAACACCATTGCCTCTCCGATGATGCGTGAGTAGTTCACCACACACCTTCGGGTCCATAGCTAGTAGCTAGAGGGCTTCTTCTCTCTCTTGGATCTTCAATACAAAGTTCTCCATGATCTTCATGGAGTTCCATCCGATGTAACTTTCTTTTGCGGTGTGTTTGTCGAGATCCGATGAATTATGGATCTATGATCAGATTATCTATGCATATTATTTGAGTCTCCTCTGATCTCTTATATGCATGATTTCATATCCTTGTAATTCTCTTCGAGTTGTGGGTTTCGTTTGGCCAACTTGATCTATAATACTTGCAATGGGAGAAGTGCTTGGTTTTGGGTTCATACTGTGCGGTGTCCTCACCTAGTGACAGAAGGGGTAGCAAGGCACGCATCATGTTGTTGCCATCGAGGGTAAAAAGATGGGGTTTATATCATATTGCATGACTTTATCCCTTTGCATCATGTCATCTTGCTTAAAGCGTTACTCTGTTTGTTATGAACTCAATACACTAGATGCATGCTGGATAGCGGTCGATGTGTGGAGTAATAGTAGTAGATGCAAACAGTATCGGTCTACTTGTCTCGGACGTGATGCCTATATGTATGATCATTGCCTTATATATCATCATGACTTTGTGTGATTCTATCAATTGCTCAACAGTAATTCGTTCACCCACCGTAATACTTGCTATCATGAGAGAAGCCTCTAGTGAACACTATGGCCCCCGGGTCTACTTCACATCATATTTTTAGATCTACACTTTTACTTCGTTGCACTTTCCACCTTCAGCTTGCAAATAATCGTGAAGGGATTGACAACCCCTTTATAGAGTTGGGTGCAAGTTTGTTTGTTTTTGTGCAGGTACATTTGTGCCTCATCTTGATACTCCTACTGGATCGATACCTTGGTTCTCAAACTGAGGGAAATACTTATCGCTACTATGTGGCATCACCCTTTCCTCTTAAAGGGAAAAACCAACGCAAGTTCAAGAGGTAGCAAGAGGAATTTTTGGCGCCGTTGCCGGGGAGGATCAAGTCAAAATAGTCTCCCGTCAACGTGTCAATTTCTGGCGCCGTTGCCGGGGAGGGGGATCAAGTCATGAATAGTCTCCCGTCAACGTGCCAATTTCTGGCGCCGTTGCCGGGGAGTATTCAAAGTGAAGCTTATCCAAGTAACTATCACAAACTCATCTCTTGCATTTACATTATTTGCCTTTTGCCTCTCGTTTTCCTCTCCCCAACTTCTGAAAAAAATACAAAAATATTTGCCTTTTTCCTTTGCCTTTCCTTTGCTTGTGTGCTATGTGCCTTCAATATTCTTGCATCTTCGCTTGCTAAATATCTATTGGTATGGATCCTCACCCACTTTCTAATCTCTTTAAGACATCCAATTATGTTGAACCAATTGCTAGTGAGTTGAGTGCACTTGACTATCTTTATGAAGTTTTGCTTGAGATGCGTGTAGCTGAAAATTGTGATGAAGAAATTTATGAAGTGATTCACGAGGGATCCTTGAATGAAAAGCATGATTGCAATGGTTTCACTATGAATTCTATTAATGTCAATCATGCTAAAAATATGCAAAACCCTAGGCTTGGGGATGCTAGTTTTGCTATGTCCACTACTTGTTGCAATGATCATGATTGGGGCGATGATTTTTCTTATGATCTTGAAAATTTGTTTAAGCCTCATGATGAATATGATATTTGCAATAATATTGAAAGTGAGTTTGGAGAAGTCATGACTTTAGTTGATGATAATCCCACTATTTTTGAAGAGCGTCAACTTTACATGCATGTGGATCATGAAAATAATATCCTATGTGATAGCTATATTGTTGAATTTGATTGTGATCCCACATGCAATTGTTATGAGATAGGAACATATTGTGGTAGAAACTTTCATGTTACTAAATTACCTCTCGTTATGTTGAGATTGCTATTGTCTCTTTCTTCTTCCTTGCATATGGTCGTTATTGCTTGTCTTGATAATTTGTTTTCCTATAAAATGCCTATGCATAGGAAGTATGTTAGACTTAGATATGTTTGTCACATGTTTCATGATGCTCTCTTCGTGTCCGATTGCTATCTCCTATGTGAGCATCATTGAATTATCAATGCCTAGCTAAGGGCGTTAAACAATAGCGCTTGTTGGGAGGCAACCCAGTGAATTTATTTTTTCTTTTTTCTTTATGTTTTGTTGTGTACACACCATCATAATTCTGTTATGATTGTGTTTTTTGTGTTTCTTTTAGTGTTTGTGCCAAGTAGAACCTTTATGATCAGTTTTGCTAATGGTTGTTTGATCATGCTGAAAAAGACAGAAACTTTGGGCTCATGAAATTATTTTTAGTTCCTATCCAGCAAGAGCTTTTGAGTTGATTCTTTTTGCTGCTGGTTGATATGAAAATTTCCCTAATTGTCATAATGTTTCAGAATTTTTGGGATACAAGTATACGAAGTATATAGATTGCTACACACTGGTCTGTTTTTGACAGATTCTGTGTTTGTTGTGTTGATTGCTTATTTTGATGAAACTATGGATAGTATCGGGGGTACTAGCCATGGAAAAGTGAGAATACAGTAATATAACATTAATCTAAATGGAAATCAAGTTTACTACAGTACCTAAAGAGTTGGTGGTTTGTTTTCTTATGCTAATGATATCACGAGTTTCTGTTTAAGTTTTGTGTTGTGAAGTTTTCAAGTTTTGGGTGATGTTCTCATGGACAATGGAACAAAGAGTGGAAAGAGCTTAAGCTTGGGGATACCCAAGGAATCCCAAGCCAAATTCAAGGACACCAAAAAGCCTAAGCTTGGGGATGCCCTGGGAAGGCATCCCCTCTTTCGTCTTCAATCCATCGGTAACGTTACTTGGATCTATATTTTTATTCACCACATGATATGTGTTTTGCTTGGAGCGCCGTGTATTATAGGAGTATTTTCTTTTTGTTTTGTCACAATCATCCTTGCTGCACACCTTTTTGAGAGGGACATGCACTCATCGAGATTTTGCTAGAATACTCTCTGAACTTCACTTATATATTTTGAGCTAGATAATTTTGCTCTAGTGCTGCACTTAAATCTTTGTAGAGCACGGCGGTGCCATATTTTGTAGAAATAAAAACTCTCGATCTTCACTTATATCTTTTTGAGAGTGCTCTCTCTCAGTAACTGCTAATTGGCGTGTGCTATGAAAGTAGTCCTAAAGATGATAGGCATCCAAAGAGGATATAATAAAAAATTCCATATTCAAGCGCATTGATTAGTAAGAGAAGTTTGATTCCTAACAATTAAGTTTTGAGATATGGATTTGGTAATATTAGAGTTACGTTAGTAGGTGTTGGAAATATGCCCTAGAGGTAATAATAAAATGGTTATTATCATATTTCCTTGTTCATGATAATCGTCTATTGTTCATGCTATAATTGTATTAACAGGAAACAGTAATAAATGTGTGAATAAATATATCACAATGTGTCCCTAGCAAGCCTCTGGTTGCCTAGCTCGTTGATCAATAGATGATCATGGTTTCCTGGTCATGGGCATTAGATGTCATTGATAATGGGATCACATCATTGGGAGAATGATGTGATGGACAAGACCCAATCCTAAGCATAGCACTAGATCGTATTGTTTGTATGCTAAAGCTTTTCTAATGTCAAGTGTCTTTTCATTCGACCATGAGATTGTGCAACTCCCGGATACCGTAGGAGTGATTTGGGTGTATCAAACGTCACAACGTAACTGGGTGGCTATAAAGGTGCACTACGGGTACCTCCGAAAGTGTTTGTTGGGTTGGTATGAATCGAGATTGGGATTTGTCACTCCATGTGACGGAGAGGTATCTCTGGGCCCACTCAGTAGAATATCATCATGAGCTCAATGTAACAAAGGAATTAGTCACAGGATGATGTGCTACGGAACGAGTAAAGAGACTTACCAGTAACGAGATTGAACAAGGTATGGGCATACCGACGATCGAATCTCGGGCAAGTTCCGACAAACAAAGGGAATTGTATATGGCATTGATTGAATCCTTGACATCGTGATTCATCCGATGATATCAACGTGGAACATGTGGGAGCCACCATGGGTATCCAGATCCCGCTGATGGTTATTGACCGGAGAGTGTCTCGGTCATGTCTACATGCCTCCCGAACCCGTAGGGTCTACACACTTAAGGTTCGATGACGTTAGGGTTATAGGGAATTGTTATACGAGGTTACCGAAGGATGTTAGGAGTCCCGGATTAGATCCCAGACGTCACGAGGAGCTCCAAAATGGTCCGGAGGTAAATATTGATATATAGGATGGATGGATTTGGACGCCAGAAATGTTTCGGGCACCACCCGCAAAGTGTCGGGACCACCGGAAGGGTTCCGGAGGACCACCAGGAGGGGCCACAAGCCCCGGAGGGCCACATGGGCCAAGTGCGGGAGGGAACCAGCCCCTAGGTGGGCTGGTGTGCCCCCCCCCCCACTCCTAGCCGATGCACACCAGAGAGGGAGGGAGGGGAAACCCTAGGCGCTGGTGGGCCTAAGGCCCACCTAGGGGTGTGCCACCCCCTCTCCCTGCCCTGGCCACCGCACCTCCCATCTAGGAGAGCTGCCACACCACCTAGGGTGGGAACCCTAGGGGTGGCATCCCCCCTCCCCTCCTCCTATATATAGAGAGGGTTTTGGGGCTGTTTGACACAGTTTTCCATCTCCCTCGGCGCAACCCTGCTTCCCTCCTTCCTCCTCTCCCACGGTGCTTGGAAAAGCCCTGCCAGGAGACCTCGTCTCTCCATCGAAACCACACCGTCGTGCTGCCGGAGATCTTCCCCAACCTCTCCCTCCTCCTTGATGGATCAAGGTGCGGGAGACGTCACCGGGCTGCACGTGTGTTGAACGCGTAGGTGCCGTGGTTCGGCACTAGGTCGGAATCACACCGCGATCTGAATCGCCGCGAGTACGACTCCATCAACCGCGTTCTAGCAACGCTTCTGCTTAGCGATCTTAAAAGGTATGAATATGCACTCACCCCTCTCTCATTGCTGGTCTCTCCATAGGAAGATCTGAATATGGCATAGAATGTTTTTGAATTTATGCTACGTTACCCAAAAGTGGCATCCGAGCCAGGTTTTCTATGTGTAGATTCTATGAACGAGTAGAACACAAAAGGTTGTGGGCGATGATTTGTCAATTGCTTGCCGCTACTAGTCTTATTATTTTCCGTCGGTGTCGTGGGATGAAGTGGCCCGGACCGACCTTACACGTACGCTTACGTGAGACGGGTTCCACTGACAGACATGCACACCGTGCATAAAGGTGGCTAGCGGGTGTTTGTCTCTCCCACTCTTGTCGGATTGGATTTGTTGAAAAGGGTCCTTATGAAGGGTAAATAGCTTTGGCATATCATCGTTGTGGCTGTCACGTAGGTAAGAAGGTGTTCTTGCTAGAAACCCAAATCAGCCACGTAAAACTTGCAACAACAATTAGAGGACGTCTAACTTGTTTTTGCAGGGTTTGACATGTGATGTGATATGGCCAAAGTTGTGATTTTTCATGTGTGATGTATGATATGATCATGTTATTGTAATAGGATTCACGACTTGCCCGTCGATGAGTATGACAACCGGCAGGAGCCATAGGAGTTGTCTTAATTTATTGTATGAGATGCAACGCCATGTGTTTACTACTTTCACTTCATTGCTAACGGTTAGCTATAGTAGTAGTGGTAGTAGTAGTTGGCGTGACGACTTCACGAAGACACGATGATGGAGATCATGATGATGGAGATCATGGTGTCACGCTGGTGACAATGATGATCATGCGATACCTGAAGATGGAGATCGAAAGAGCAAAGATGATAATGGCCATATCATGTCACTATATGATTGCATGTGATGTTTATCATGTTTTTCATCTTATTGCTTAGAACGACGGTAGCATAATAATATGATCCCTCCTAAAAAATTGAGAACGTATTCCCCTAGGTGTGCACCGTTGTGAAGGATTGTTGTCTCGAAGCACCACGTGATGATCGGGTGTGATAGATTCTAACGTTCGCATACAACGGCTGTAAGCCAGATTTATAAACGCGAAACACTTAGCTTGACTCGACGAGCTTAGCATGTACAGACATGACCTCGAATACAAGAGACCGAAAGGTCAAACATGAGTCGTATGGTTGAATACGATCAGCATGAAGTTGCTCACCATGACAACTAGTCCGTCTCACGTGATGATCGGACACAGGTTAGTCAACATGGATCATGTATCACTTAGATGACTAGAGGGATGTCGATTTAAGTGGGAGTTCATACTTAATTTGATTAAATGAACTTAATTATCATGAACTTAGTCTAAAAGTTGTCTTTATAAATATTGTAGATGGCCAATGTCAACCTCAATTTCAACGCATTCCTAGAGAAAAACAAGTTGAAAGATGATGGTAGCAACTATGCGGACTGGATTCGCAACTTGAAGCTCATCCTTGAAGCAGCTAAAAAGGCTTATGTCCTTGATGCGCCACTAGGTGACCCTCCTGCTCCTGCGGCAGCCTAGGACATTCTAAACGTCTAGCAAACGCGGAGTGATGACTACTCTCTGGTTAGGTGTGGGATGTTATACAGTTTGGAAACTGGGCTCCAAAGGCGTTTTGAGCAACATGGTGCATATGAGATGTTCCAAGAGCTGAAACTAGTTTTTCAAGCTCATGCCCGTGTCGAGAGATATGAAGTCTCCGACAAGTTCTTTAGCTATAAGATGGAGGAGAACAGTTCTGCCAGTGAGCACATACTCAAAATGTTTGCGTTACACGGTCGTCTGACTTCACTTGGAGTCGCACTTCCGGATGACGCTATAATTGACAGAATCCTCCAGTCTCTCCCACCAATCTACAAAGGTTTTGTGCTGAACTACAACATGCAAGGGATGGAAAAGACCATTCCCGAGTTGTACTCGATGCTCAAGTCTACAGAAGTAGAAATAAGAAAGAGCATCAAGTGTTTATGGTCAATAAGACCACCAGTTTCAAGAAAGGCAAGGGTAAGAAGAACTTCAAGAAAGACGGCAAAGCCGTTGCCGCGCCCGGTAAGCAAGATGCTGGAAGAAGAAAAAGAATGGACCCAAGCCTGAGACTGAGTGCTTCTATTGCAAGGGAAAAGGTCACTGGAAGTGGAACTGCCCCAAGTACTTAGCGGACAAGAAGGTCGGCAACGTTAAAGGTATATGTGATATACATGTTATTGACGTGTATCTTACCAGCGCTCGTAGTAGCTCCTGGGTATTTGATACTGGTGTTGTTGCTCACATTTGCAACTCAAAGCAGGAACTGCGGAATAAGCGGAGACTGGCCAAGGACGAGGTGACGATGCGCGTCGGGAATGGCTCCAAGGTCGATGTGATCGTCGTCGGCACGCTGCCTCTACGTCTACCGTCGGGGCTAGTTTTAAATCTTAATAATTGTTATTTAGTACCAGCTTTGAGCATGAATATTGTATCAGGGTCTTGTTTAATGCGAGACGGCTACTCATTTAAGTCAGAGAATAATGGTTGTTCTATTTATATGAGTGATATGTTTTATGGTCATGCTCCGCTGGTGAATGGTTTATTCTTGATGAATCTCAATCGTGATGTTACACATATTCATAGTGTGAGTACCAAAAGACGTAAAGTTGATAATGATAGTCCCACATACTTGTGGCACTGCCGCCTTGGTCATATCGGTGTTAAGCGCATGAAGAAGCTCCATACTGATGGACTATTAGAGTCTCTTGACTTTGAATCATTTGACACATGCGAACCGTCCTCATGGGCAAGATGACTAAGACTCCATTCTCAGGAATAATGGAGAGAGTGACCGGCTTATTGGAAATAATACATATTGATGCGTGTGGTCCAATGAACGTTGAAGCTTGCGGTGGCTACCGTTATGTTCTCACTCTCACCGATGATTTGAGTAGGTATGGGTATATCTACTTGATGAAGGACAAATCTGAGATGTTTCAAAATTTCAAGGAATTTCAGAGTGAGGTTGAGAATCAACGTGACAGGAAAATTAAGTGTCTACGATCTGGTCGTGGAGGAGAATATTTGAGTCACGAGTTTGGCACACACCTAAGGAAGTGTGGAATCGTTTCACAACTGACGCCGCCTGGCACACCGCAACGCAACGGAGTGTCTGAATGTCGTAATCGCACTTTATTAGATATGGTACGATCTATGATGTCTCTTATTGACTTACCGCTATCATTTTGGGGATACGCATTACAAACTGCAGCATTCATTTTAAATAGGGCACCGTCTAAATCCGTTGAGACGACACCGTATGAACTATGGTTTGGCAAGAAACCTAAGCTGTCGTTTCTTAAAGTTTGGGGTTCCAATGCTTATGTGAAGAAACTTCAACCAAAGAAGCTTGAACCCAAAGCGGAGAAATGCGTATTCATAGGATACCCTAAGGAAACTATTGGGTATACCTTCTATCTTAGATCCAAAGGTAAAACCTTTGTTCCCAAGAACAGATCCTTTCTACAGAAAGAGTTTCTCTCGAAAGAAGTAAGTGGGAGGAAAGTAGAACTTGATGAGGTAATTACACCCCCTCTCGAACCGGAGAGTAGCGCAGCGCGGGAAATTGTTCATGTGG
This sequence comes from Hordeum vulgare subsp. vulgare, assembly GCF_904849725.1. Taxonomy (NCBI): domain Eukaryota; kingdom Viridiplantae; phylum Streptophyta; class Magnoliopsida; order Poales; family Poaceae; genus Hordeum; species Hordeum vulgare. Next base: position 418,660,346 of record NC_058524.1, read on the forward strand.
CGCCTACGCCAACTTAAGAGGAAGTTGATGATGATCATCATGAAGCTTCAGATCAAGTTGCTACTGAACCGCGAAGGTCCACAAGGGTACGCTCCGCACCAGAGTGGTACGGCAACCATGTGATGGAAATCATGTTGTTAGACAACGGTGAACCTTCGAACTATGAAGAAGCAATGGCGGGCCCGGATTCCAACAAATGGCTTGAGTCTATGAAATCCGAGATAGGATCCATGTATGAGAACAAAGTATGGACTTTGGTGGACTTGCCCGATGATCGGGGAGCCATAGAAAATAAACGGATCTTCAAGAAGAAGACTGATGCAAACGGTAATGTGACCGTTTATAAAGCTCGACTTGTCGCAAAGGGTTTTGACAAATTCAAGGAGTTGACTACGAAGAGACTTTCTCTCCCGTAGCGAAGCTGAAGTCAGTCCGAATCATGTTAGCAATTGCCGCTTTTCATGATTATGAAATTTGGCAAATGGACGTCAAAACAGAGTTCCTTAACGGGAATCTTAAGGAAGAGTTGTATCTGATGCAACCAGAAGTTTTTGTCGACCCTAAGGGTGCTAACAAAGTGTGCAAACTCCAGCGCTCCATCTATGGGCTGGTGCAAGCATCTCGGAGTTGGAACATTCGCTTTAATGAGGTGATTAAAGCGTTTGGGTTCATACAGGTTTATGGAGAAGCCTGTCTGTACAAGAAAGTGAGTGGGAGCTGTGTAGCTTTCCTCATACTGTATGAAGATGACATATTATTGATCGGGAATAATATAGAGATGTTGGAGAGCATAAAGGCCTATTTGAACAAGAGCTTTTCGGTGAAGGACCTTGGAGAAGCTGCATACATATTAGGCATCGAGATCTATAGAGATAGATCGAGACGCCTCATAGGTCTTTCGCAAAGTACATACCTTGACAAGATATTTAAGAAGTTCAATATGGAAAACTCAAAGAAGGGGTTCTTCCCAGTTTTGCAAGGTATGAGATTGAGTAAGACTCAGTCACCAACCACGGCAGCAGACAGAGAGAAGATGAGTATTGTCCCCTACGCTTCAGCCGTAGGCTCTCTAATGTATGCCATGATGTGTACCAGACCTGATATAAACCTTGCCATAAGTTTGGTAGGTAGATACCAAAGTGATCCCGGTATGGAACACTGGACAGCGGTCAAGAATATCTTCAAGTACCTGAAGAGGACTAAGGAGATGTTTCTCGTTTATGGAGGTGACGAAGAGCTCGTCGTAAAGGGTTACGTCGATTCTAGCTTCGACACAGATCCGGATGACTCTAAGTCACAGACCGGATACGTGTATGTTTTGAATGGTGGGGCAGTGAGTTGGTGCAGCAGCAAGCAAGAAGTCGTGGCAGCATCTACATGTGCAGCGGAGTATATAGCTGCTTCAGAAGCGGCTCATGAAGGAATTTGGATGAAGGAGCTCATCATCGACCTTGGAGTGGTTCCAAGCGCGTCGGGTCCAATGACACTCTTCTGTGATAACACTGGGGCCATTGCCATAGCCAAGGAGCCCAGGTTTCACCTGAAGACCAAGCACATCAAACGCCACTACAACTCCATCCAGGACCATGTCCAGGGTGGAGTAATAGATATTTGTAAAGTACACACGGATCTGAATGTTGCAGACCCGTTGACTAAACCTCTTCCTCGAGCAAAACATGATCAACACCATAATGCTATGGGTGTTCGATACATCACAATGTAACTAGATTATTGACTCTAGTGCAAGTGGGAGACTGTTAGAAATATGCCCTAGAGGCAATAATAAAATGGTTATTATCATATTTCCTTGTTCATGATAATTGTCTATTGTCCATGCTATAATTGTATTAACAGGAGACAGTAATACATGTGTGAATAAATAGATCACAATGTGTCCCTAGCAAGCCTCTAGTTGGCTAGCTCGTTGATCAATAGATGATCATGGTTTCCTGATCATGGGCATTAGATGTCATTGATAACGGGATCACATCATTGGGAGAATGATGTGATGGACAAGACCCAATCCTAAGCATAGCACTAGATCGTATCATTTGTATGCTAAAGCTTTTCTAATGTCAAGTGTCTTTTCCTTCGACCGTGAGATTGTGCAACTCCGGGATACCGTAGGAGTGCTTTCGGTGTATCAAATGTCACAACGTAACTGGGTGACTATAAAGGTGCAGTACGGGTACCTCCGAAAGTGTTTGTTGGGTTGGTATGAATCGAGATCGGGATTTGTCACTCCGTGTGATGGAGAGGTATCTCTGGGCCCACTCGGCAGAACATCATCATGAGCTCAATGTGACTAAGGATTTAGTCACAAGATGGCGTGCTACGGAATGAGTAAAGAGACTTACGGGTAATGAGATTGAACAAGGTATAGGCATACCGACGATTGAATCTCGGGCAAGTTCTATACCGACAGACAAAGGGAATTGTATACGGGATTGATTGAATCCTTGAGATCGTGGTTCATCCGATGAGATCACCGTGGAACATGTGGGAGCCACCATGGGTATCCAGATCCCGCTGATGGTTATTGACCGGAGAGTGTCTCGGTCATGTCTACATGCCTCCCGAACCCGTAGGGTCTACACACTTAAGGTTCGATGACGCTAGGGTTATAGGGAATTGTTATATGAGGTTACCGAAGGTTGTTCGGAGTCCCGGATGAGATCTCAGACGTCACGAGGAGCTCCAGAATGGTCTGGAGGTAAAGATTGATATATGGGATGGATGGGTTTGGACGCGAGAAATGTTTTGAGCACCACCGACAAAGTGTCGGGACCACCGGAAGGGTTCCGGAGACCCATCGGGAGGGGCCACAAGCCATGGAGGGCTACATGGGCCAAGTGCACGAGGGAACCAGCCCCTAGGTGGGCTGGTGTGCCCCCCACACCCAGCAGATGCGCACCAGAGAGGGAGGGAGGGAGGGGAAACCCTAGGCGCTGGTGGGCCTAAGGCCCACCTAGGGGTGCGCCACCCCCTCTCCCTACCCTGGCCGCCACACCTCCCATCTAGGAGGGCTGCCGCACCACCTAGGTTGGGAACCCTAGGGGTGGCATCCCCCCTCCCCTCCTATATATATCGAGGGTTTTGGGGCTGTTTGACACAGTTTTCCATCTCCCTCGTCTCAGCCCTGCTTCCCTCCTTCCTCCTCTCCCACGATGCTTGGCAAAGCCCTGCCGGGAGACCTCGTCTCTCCATCGACACCATGTCGTCGTGCTGCCGGAGATCTTCCCCAACCTCTCCCTCCTCCTTGCTGGATCAAGGTGCAGGAGACGTCACCGGGCTTTGCTACTGCAACAAAAGACCTTCCAATGGCGCCAGAAATAGGCACGTTGTCGGGAAGTTATCTTGACGTGCTCCTCCTGGCAACGGCGCCAGAAATAGGAGTGTTGCTTGATACTCCTCAGCAATGGCACCAGGAATCCTTCAGTTGCGGCTACGCCTTAAGGGACTTCCTAGGAAAGTATGCAAAGGATTTCCCCGTGGCCTTGGAGCCTTGCGTTGGTGTTCCCTCGAAGCGGAAAGGGTGATGTAGCGTAGCGGTGGTAATTTCCATCAGTTTGAGAACCAAGGTATCAACCCAGTGGAGGAGTATCTCAAGATCCTGCACAAACACAAAAGCTTGCTCCCAACGCTATGAAGGGGTTGTCAATCCCTTATAGATTGTTTGCCAAGTGAGAACTGAAAGCAAAAAAGTAACAAAGCAAAGTAAAAGCGGAGGTGTAAACGATGGATGTGAATAGACCCGGGGGCCGTAGTGTTTACTAGTGGCTTTTCTCATGAAAGCAAGTAGACGGTGGGTGAAGAAATTACTGTCGAGCAATTGATAGAACCGCGCAAAGTCGTGACGATATCTATGCAATGATTATATCTATAGGCATCACGTCCAAAACAAGTAGACCAATACTTTCTACATCTACTACTATTACTCCACACGTCGACCGCTATCCAGCATGCATCTAGTGTATTAAGTCCATAAGAACAGAGTAACGCCTTAAGCAAGATGACATGATGTAGAGGGATAATCTCAAACCAATGATAAAGACCCCATCTTTTTACCCTTGATGGCAACTACTTGATGTGTGTCTTGCTGCCCCTACTGTCACTGGGAAAGGTCACCACATGGTAGAACCCAACACCAAGCAATTCTCCCATTGCAAGAATCATAGATCTAGTTGGCCAAACAAAACCCAAGACTCGGAGAGACTTACAAGGATATCAAATCATGCATAAAAGAAATCGGCAAAGACTCAAATATATATCATAGATAATCTGATCACAAATCCACAATTCATCGGATCTCGACAAACACACCGTCAAAGAAGATTACATCGGATAGATCTCCATGAAGATCATGGAGAACTTTGTATTGAAGATCCAGGAGAGAGAAGAGGCCATCTAGCTACTAACTACGGACCCGTAGGTCTGAAGTGAACTACTCACGAGTCATTGGAGGGGCGATGATGATGATGAAGAAGCCCTCCAACTCCAAAGTACCCTCCGGCAGGGCGCCGGGAAGGGTCTCCAGATGAGATCTCGCGGAAACGGAAGCTTGTGGCGAAGGAGAAGTATTTTTGAGGCTCCCCTAATTTTTTGCTGAATATTTGGGAATATATAGGCCAAGGATCTAGGTCAGGGGTCGGCCAGGGAGGCACAAGCCCTCACACCGCCGCCTCCCCCCTGGTGGCGGAGTGGGAGCTTGTGGGCTCCCTGGAGCCCACCTGGCTTGGCCCAGAGGCCCCCTGATCTTCTTCCGTTCGGGAAAAAATCATTTCGGGGTTTTTATTCCGTTTGGACTCCGTTCCAAAATCAGATCTGGAAAGAGTCAAAAAGACAGAAAAAACAGGAACTGGCACTTGGCACTGAATAAATAAGTTAGTCCCAAAAAAGATATAAAAAGGTACATAAAACATCCGAAGAAGACAAGATAACAGCATGAAACCATCAAAAATTATAGATACGTTTGAGACGTATCAGGCTTCACGTGTGTTGAACGCGGAGGTGTCGTGGTTCGGCACTAGATCGGAATCACACCGCGATCTGAATCGCCGCGAGTACGACTCCATCAACCGCGTTCTAGCAACGCTTCCACTTAGCGATCTTCAAAGGTATGAAGATGCACTCACCCCTGTCTCATTGTTGGTCTCTCCATAGGAAGATCTGAATATGGCGTAGGAAAATTTTGAATTTATGCTACGTTACCCAACAGTAGGGTGTTGTGAATCTAGAAATACTTGTGGTGAAGTTAGTGATTCCCGTAGCATGCACGTATGGTGAACCGCTATGTTAGGAAGTCGGAGTATAATTGATTTATTGATTGTCATCCTTTGTGTGGCGGTCGGGATCGCGCGATGGTTAACACCTACCAACCCTTCCCCTAGGAGTATGCGTTTAGCACTTTGTTTCGTTTACTAATAAAACTTTCGCAATAAGTATATGAGTTCTTCATGACTAATGTGAGTCCATGGTATAGATGCACTTTCACCTTCCACCATTGCTAGCCTTTATAGTGCCGCGCAACTTTCGCCGGTGCACAAACCCACCATATACCTTTCCTCAAAACAGCCACCATACCTACCTATTATGGCATTTTCATAGCCATTTCGAGATATATTGCCATGCAACTCCCACCGTTCCATCTCATGACTTGTGCCGTCACTTTCATATTGCCTTTGCATGATCATAAGATAGATAGCGAGATGTTTCAACATCATACGCTAAGCTAGATCGTTGCACAACTCGGTACACTGCCGGAGGCATTTCCTATAGAGTCATCATTGTTCTAATTATTGAGTTCTGAGTAAATAAAAGTGTGATGATCATCATTATTAGAGCATTGTCGCATGTGAGGAAATAAAAAAAAGCGGCCAAAGATGCCCACCAAAAAAGAATGAAAAGAGGCCAAAGAGCCCAAACAAAAAAAGAGAGAAGGGACAATGCTACTATCTTTTTCCACACTTGTGCTTCAAAATAGCACCATGTTCTTCATGATAGAGAGTCTCTTGTTTTGACACTTCCATATACTAGTGGGAATTTTCATTATATAACTTGGCTTGTATGTTCCAATGATGGGCTTCCTCAAAATTTCCCTAGGTCTTCGTGAGAAAGTTGGGTGCACACCCACTAGTTCTCCTTTTGAGCTTTCACACACTTATAGCTCTAAGTGCATCTGTTGCATGGTAATCCCTACTCATTTACATTGATATCTATTGATGGGCATCTCCATAGCCCGTTCATACGCCGAGTCGATGTGACCATCTCCTCCTTTTTGTCTCACAACCTCCACCACACTCTATTCCACCTATAGTGTTATATCCATGGCTCACGCTCATGTATTGCGTGAGAGTTGAAAAGGTTTAAGAAAGTAAGAGTGCGAAAACAATTACTTGGCCAATACCGGGGTTGTGCATGATTTAAAGTTGTTGTGTGGGGATGATGGAGCATGCCATACTATATGATTCTGTAGGGATAACTTTCTTTGGCCTTGTTATTTCAAAAGTTCATGATTACTTTGCTAGTTTGCTTGAAGTATTATTGTTTTCATGTCAATAGTAAACTATTTTTTTGAATCTTACGGATCTGGACATTCATGCCACAAGAAAGAAGTTACAAAGGAAAAATATGTTAGGTAGCATTCCACATCAAAAATTCAGTCTTTATCACTTCCCTACTCGAGGACCAGCATGAGTTAAGCTTGGGGATGCTTGATACGTCTCCAACTTATCTATAATTTTTTATGGTTCCATGCAATTATCTTGTCAACTTTGGATGTTTTGTATGCATGAATATGCTATTTTATATCTTTATTGGGACTAACCTATTAACTCTCTGCCAAGTGTCAGTTTCTGTTTTTTCCGTGTTTTTGACCTTTTTAGAGGAGAATATTAAACGGAGTCCAAACGGAATAAAACATGCGGAATGATTTTTTTCATAGCAGAAGATACGCGGGAGACTTGAGAACCAAGGCAGGGGACCTCGGGGGAGGTCACAAACCCCTAGCCCCGGCCTGGGGGGGCTAGCAGGCTTGTGAGCCCCCCGTGGCTCCTCTGCCCTACCTCTTCCGCCTATAAATTCTCTAAAAAACCAAAACCACCACACGGAGCCACGAAAATACTTTTCCACCGCCGCAAGCTTCTTTCTCCGCAAGATCCCATTTCGGGACCGTTCTGGTGCCCTGCCGGAGGGGGGATTCGGACACGGAGGGCTTCTTCATCAACACCATTGCCTCTCCGATGATGCGTGATTAGTTCACCATAGACCTTCGGGTCCATAGCTAGTAGCTAGATGGCTTCTTCTCTCTCTTGGATCTTCAATACAAAGTTCTCCATGATCTTCATGGAGATCTATCCGATGTAACTTTCTTTTGCGGTGTGTTTGCCAAGATCTGATGAATTGTGGATTTATGATCAGATTATCTATGAATATTATTTGAGTCTCCTATGATCTCTTATATGCATGATTTCGTATCCTTGTAATTCTCTTCGAGTTGTGGATTTCGTTTGGCCAACTTGATCTATAATTCTTGCAATGGGAGAAGTGCTTGGTTTTGGGTTCATACCGTGTGGTGTCCTCACCTAGTGACAGAAGGGGTAGCGAGGCACGCATTGGGTTGTTGCTATCAAGGGTAAAAAGATGGGGTTTATATCATATTGTATGAATTTATCCCTCTACATCATGTCATCTTGCTTAAAGCGTTACTGTGTTTGTTATGAACTCAATACACTAGATGCATGTTGGATAGCGATCGATGTGTGGAGTAATAGTAGTAGATGCGGACAGTATCGGTATACTTGTCTCAGACGTGATGCCTATATGTATGATCATTGCCTTAGATATCATCATGACTTTGCGCGATTCTATCAATTGCTCGACAGTAATTCGTTCACCCACCGTAATACTTGCTATCATGAGAGAATCCTCTAGTGAACACTATGGCCCCCGGGTCTACTTCACATCACATTTTCATATCTACACTTTTACTTTGTTGCACTTTCCACCTACAGTTCTCACCTTGCAAATAATCGTGAAGGGATTGACAACCCCTTTATAGCGTTGGGTGCAAGTTTGTTTGTTTTTGCGCAGGTACATTGGTGCCTCATCTTGATACTCCTACTGGATCGATACCTTGGTTCTCAAACTGAGGGAAATACTTATCGCTACTACATCACCCTTTCCTCTTCAAGGGAAAAACCAACGCAAGCTCAAGAGGTAGCAACATGCCACCCCAACCGGCGACCCAAGATGATATGAACATCTGGAAAGCGCGTTTGAATGTTTACGCAGTAGTTCAATGTGCAATTTTGTATGGCTTAGAACCGGGGCTTCAAAGATGTTTTGAATGTCATGGAGCATCTGAGATGTTCCAAGAGTTGAAGTTTATCTTTGAGAAGAATGCCCAGATCGAGAGGTATGAAGCCTCCGATAAGTTATATGCTTGCAAAATGGAGGAGAACGGGTCTATCAGTGAACACATACTCAGAATGTTTGGGTACTCTAACTGCCTAACTGAGTTGGGAATTGTTCTCCCGCCACAGGCAATCACTGACAGAGTTCTTCAATCATTGCCACCTATCTATAAAGGCTTTGCGTTGAACTACAACATGCAAGGGATGAATAAGTTAATCGTCGAGATGTTTGCGATGTTGAAAGTCGCTGAGTCAGAAATGCAGAAAGAACATCAAGTGTTGATGGTCAATAAAACCACTGATTTCAAGAAAAATGGCAAGGGCAAGAAGGGTAACTCCAATAAGAGTGGCAAAGCAGTTGCTCCTCCCAGGAAGAAACACAAGGCTGGACCCAAGCCAAAAACTGAGTGCTTCATTGCAAGGGGACTCGCCACTCAAAGCACAAGTACCCCAAGTATCTGGCCAATAAGAAGGCGGCCAACACCAAACAAGGTATATTTGATATACATGTTATTGATGTGTACCTCACCAGCTCTCGTTGTAGTGCCTGGATATTTGATACCGGTTGTGTTGCTCACATTTTCAACTCAAAACACGAACTATGGAATAAATGAAGGTTGGTAGAGGACAAAGTGGCGATGCACGTGGGAAATGGTTCCAAGGTTGATGAGATCGCCGTCAGCACGCTCCCACTTTCGTTACCATCACGATTAGTGATGAACCTGAATAATTGTTATTTAGTGCCCGCGTTAAGCATGAACATTATATATTGTTTATTGCGAGACGGTTACTCATTTAAGTCAGAGAATAATGGTTGTTCTATTTACATGAGTAATATCTTTTATGGTCATGCACCCAATGTGAGGGATTTGTTCATATTGAATCTCGATAGTGATGATACACATATACATAACATTGATGCCAAAAGATGTAGAGTTGATAATGATAGAACCACTTTCTTATGGCACTGCCGCTTAGGTCATATTGGTATAAAACTCATGCAGAAACTCCATGTTGATGGACTTTTGGAGTCACTTGATTTAGAATCACTTGACACATGTGAACCATGCCTTATGGGCAAGATGACTAAGACTCCATTCTCCGGAAAAATGGACCGTGCAAGTGACTTGTTGGAGATCATACATACTCATGTGTGCGGACCAACGAGAATAGAGGTGCGTGGTGGTTATCGTTATTTTCTTACATTCACATATGATTTGAGTAGGTATGGTTATATTTACTTGATGAAACACAAGTCTAAAATGTTTGAAAAGTTCAAGCAATTTCACAGTGAAGTTGAGAATCATCGTAAAAAGAAGATCAAATTCCTGCGATCTGATCGAGGAGGTGAATATCTGAGTTATGAGTTTGGCACTCACTTAAGACAATGTAGAATTGTTTCACAGTTGACATCGCCTGGAACACCACACCGTAATGGTGTGTCTGAACATCGTAATCCTACTTTGTTAGACATGGTGCATTCTATTATGTCTCTTACTGATTGGTCGTTATCGTTTTGGGGTTATGCATTAGAGGCAGTTGCATTCACTTTAAGTATGACACCATCAAAATCCATTGAGACGACGCCATATGAACTGTGATTTGGCAAGAAGCCAAAGTCGTCATTTCTTAAAGTTTGGGGATGTGATGCTTATGTCAAAAAGCTTCAGCCTGAAAAACTGGAACCCAAAGTGGAAAAGTGTGTCTTCACAGGATACCCAAAAGAGATAGTTGGGTACGCCTTTTATCTCAGATCCGAAGGCAAAGTGTTTGTCTCTAAAAATGGAGCTTTTCTTGAGAAAGAGTTTCTCTCGAAAGAATTGAGTGGGAGGAAGATAGAACTTGATGAGGTTATAGAACCTTTACTTCAACCAGAGAGTAGCGCAACACAGAAAGATGTTTATGTCGAACCTACACCAGTAGAAGAGGAAGCTAATGATGATGATCATGAAACTTCAGATCAAGTTGTTATCGGATCTCGTAGGTTACAAGGGCGCGTACTGCTCCTCGGTGGTACGGCAATCCTGTCTTATCAATCATGTTGTTGGACAACGATGAACCTACGAGCTACGGAGAAGCAATGGTGGGCCTGGATTCCAACAAATGGTTAGAGGCCATGAAATCCGAGATAGAATCTATGTATGAAAACAAAGTGTGGACTTTGGAAGTGTTACCTGAAGGGTGAAAGGCCATTCAGAACAAATGGATCTTTAAGAAGAAGACGGACACGGATGGTAATGTCAATGTCTATAAAGCTCGACTTGTGGCAAAAGTTTTTTCACAAGTTCAAGGAGTTGATTACAATGAGACTTTCTCACCCGTAGCGATGCATAAGCCCGTGAGAATCATGTTAGCAATAGCTGCATTTTTCGATTATGAAATTTGGCAGATGGATGTCAAAACAGCGTTCCTTAACGGTTTCTTTAAGGAAGAGTTGTATATGACGCAACCAGAAGGTTTTGTCGATCCAGAGAATGCTAACAAAGTATGCAAACTCCAGCGATCCATTTATGGACTGGTGCAAGCGTCTCGGAGTTGGAATCAGCGCTTTGATTAGGTGATCAAGGCGTTTGGGTTTATACAAGTTTATGGAGAAACTTGTATTTGCAACAAAGTGAGTGGGAGCTATATAGCGTTTCTAATATTATATATGGATGACATATTGCTGATTGGAAACAATATAGATCTTTTGGGAAGCGTCAAGGATTATTTGAATAAAAGAATGAAGGACCTAGGAGAAGCTGCTTACATATTAGGCATCAAGATCTATAGAGATAGATTCAAACGTTTAATAGGACTTTCACACAAAACATACCATGACAAAGTTTTGAAGAAGTTCAAAATGGAACAGTCCAAGAAAGGGTTCTTGCGGGTGCTGCAAGGTGTGAAGTTGAGTAAGACTCAATGCCCAGTAACTGCAAAAGATAGAGAAAAGATGAGTGTCGTCCCCTATGCTTCAGGCATAGGCTCTATCATGTATGCAATGCTATACACAAGAACTGATGCCAGCCTTGCCATAAGTATGGGAGGGAGGTTTCATAGTAATCCAGGAATGGAGCACTAGACGGTGTTCAAGAATATTCTGAAGTACCTGAAAAGGACCAAGGAAATGTTTCTCGTTCATGGAGGTGACAAAGAGCTCGTCGTAAAGGGTTACATCGACGCAAGCTTTGACACTGATTCGGATGACTCTAAGTCGCAAACCGGATATGTATTTATTCTTAATGGGGGTGTCGTAAGTTGGTGCAGTTCCAAGCAAAGCGTATTAGCTGATTCTACATGCGAATCAGAGCACATAGCTGTTGCAGAGGCGGCTAAAGAAGGTGTCTCGATGAAGTAGTTCATGACAGATCTTGGAGTTGTGTCCAATGCACTAGATCCAATGACTCTGTTCTGTGACAACACTGGTGCCATTGTTCTAGCCAAGGAACCAAGGTTTCACAAGAGGACTAGACACATAAAGTGACGCTTCAATTCCATCCGCGATTACATCAAAACATAAATACTTGCAAAGTGCACATGGATCTGAATGTTGCAAACCCGTTGACTAAGCCTCTTCCAGGAGCAAAATATGATCAACACGAGAAGTGTATGGGTGTTAGGTTCGTTACATTGTAAATCACATAGTAATATGAGCTAGATTATTGACTCTAGTGCAAGGGTGAGCTTGTTGGAAATATGTCCTAGAGTCAATAATAAAATAGTTATTATTGTATTTCCTTGTTCAAGATAATCTTTTATTATCCATGCTAGAATTGTATTGAATGGAAACTCAGATACATAGACAACACACTGTCCCTAGTAAGCCTCTAGTAGACTAGCTCGTTGATCAAAGATGGTCAAGGTTTACTGGCCATAGACAAGGGTTGTCACTTGATAACGGAATTGTTGGAGAATGTTGCATGGGAAACAATTTTTCCCTACGCACACGAAGACCTATCATGGTGATGTTCATCTACGAGAGGGAGATCGGATCCACATACCCTTGTAGATCGCTAAGTGGAAGCGTTAATAAATGTGGTTGATGTATTGGTACGTCTTCACGATCTGTACCACGAACCATCCCACAATCCGTCCCACGAACCGCCTCACAATCCGTCCCGATCAAGTGCCGAACGGACGGCACCTCCGCATTCCACACACGTACAGCTCGATGACGATCTCCGCCTTCTTGATCCATCAAGAGGGGCGGGGAAGTAGATGAGTTCTCCGACAGCATGACAGCGCGCCGGTGATGGTGATGATCTATTCCTGCAGGGATCCGCCCGAGCTCCGCAGAAAACCGATCTAGAGGAAGAATTATGATCTAGAGGAGAGGGCAGCACATGGCAAAGTTGTGTCTCAAAAGCCCTAAAACTCTAGTATATATAGGAGGAGGGAGGAGGCAGCCTTGGAGCCACAAGGGAGGAGCCCTTGGGTCGGCCTAAGTGGAGGAGGGAGGAGTCCTCCTCCAATCACACTTGGATTAGGACTCCTTCCTTAATTTCCCACCTCTTTAGGATTTTCCACCTTTCCCTCATGGGCATTCCTTGGATGACTTTGTCAGCCCATTATGCCTTATTGCACATCCAATAAACCCATGCGGACCCCTTTGGGCGTGGTGGGCCCACCCAGTGGGCCCCTAGAACCCATTCGTCACTCCTGGTACACTACCGGAATCCAAATACCAACTTCCTATATATCAATCTTCATTTCCGGACCATTCTGGAACTCCTCGTGATGTCCGGGATCTCATCCGGGACTCCGAACAAAACTTCGTTCACCAACACATATAACTCAACTATACCAAAACGTCATCGAACCTTAAGTGTGCACACCCTGCGGGTTCGAGAACTATGCAAACATGACCGGAGACACTCTCTAGTCAATAACCAACAACGGGACCTGGATGTCCATATTGGCTCCTACATATTTTACGAAGATTTCTATCGGTTGAACCTCTATGTCAAGTATTCATATAATCCCGTATACTATTCCCTTTGTCCTTTGGTATGTTACTTGCCCGAGATCCGATCATCGATATCACCATACCTAGTTCAATCTCGTTACCGGCAAGTCTCTTCACTCATTCCGTAATACAAGATCCCATAACCAGCTCCTTAGTCACATTGCTTGCAAGGCTTGTTGTGATGTTGTATTACCGAGTGGGCCCCGAGATACCTCTCTGTCACACGGAGTGACAAATCCCAGTCTTGATCCATATTGATATGTATCCATCGTATCTACTTTTCCAAACTCTTTTCCCTTGTTTTCGACTCTAATTTGCATGATTTGAATGGAAATAACCCAGACTGATGGCGTTTTTAGCAGAATTGTCATGAGGTTGTTTTTGCGCAGAAATAAAAGTTCTCGGAATGACCTAGAAATTTACGAGGATTTTTTGTGGAATATATTAAAAATACTAGCGCAAGAATTAGCTGGACGGACGGAGTGAGGAGCCCACAAGCCCAGGAGGCGCGGCCCCCCCTGGCCGCGCCTGGCAGGCTTTTGAGGCCCTCGGGGATCCGCCGCCTCCAACTCCAGCTCTATTTAGTCTCTTTCGCCCGGGAAAAAATCAGAGAGAAGAGTTCATCACGTTTTACAATACAGAGCCGCTGCCACCACCTGTTCTTCCTCTGGAGGGCAGATCTGGAGTCCGTTCTGGGCTCCGCAGAGGGGGAATCGATGCCTTCGTCATCACCAACCATCCTTCATCGCCAATTCCATGATGCTCTTCATCGTATGTGAGTAATCTCATCGTAGGATTGCTGGACGGTGATGGGTTGGATGAGATCTATTATGTAATCGAGTTAGTTTTGATGGGCTTTGATCCCTAGTATCCACTATGTTCTGAGATTGATGTTGCTACTACTTTGCTATGCTTAATGCTTGTCACTAGGGCCCGAGTGCCATGATTTCAGATCTGAACCTATTATGTTCTCATCAATATATCTGTGTTCTTGATCCTATCTTGCAAGTTGTAGTCACCTACTTTGTGTTATGACCCAGCAACCCCGGAGTGACAATAGCCGGAACCACTCCCGGAGATGACCATAGTATGAAGAGTTCATGTATTCACTATGTGCTAATGCTTTGTTCCGGTTCTCTATTAAAAGGAGACCTTAATATCCCTTAGTTTCCATTAGGAACCCGCTGCCACAGGAGGGATGGACAATAGATGTCATGCAAGTTCTTTTCCATAAGAACGTATGACTAAATACGGAATACATGCCTACATTACATTGACGAACTGGAGCTAGTTACATATCACCCTATGTTATAACTGATACATGATGAATGTCATCCGACATAATTATCCATCACTACCGCTGCTGTCACTACTACTGTTGTCACTGTTGTTGTTGTCACTACTGCTACCGTTACTATCACACTACTTTGCTACTGAAACTTTGCTGTAGATACTAAGTCTTTCAGGTGTGATTGAATTGACAACTCAACTGCTAATACTCGAGAATATTTTTTGGCTTCCCCTTGTGTCGAATCAACAAATTTGGGTTGAATACTCTACCCTCGAAAACTGTTGCGATCGCCTATACTTGTGGGTTATCAAGACCTTTTTCTGGCGCCGTTGTCGGGGAAGCATAGCTCTATTCTCTGAGTCACTTGGGATTTACGTCTGTTGATCACTATGAGGAATCCGAGAGATCCAAAAACTAAAGTCTTGCCCTCAACTACGAGGACAGGTAAGGAACTGCCATCTAGCTCTGCACTTGATTCACCTTCAGTTATGAGTAAGTTTGTGACACCACCACCTACTAGAAATTCTGATGTGTTGCATGTGCTTGATGATGCTACTTCTGATATCCATGATGCTTATGATGATGCTTTGCTTGATACTGCTTTGCCACTAGGTGCATTCCTTGATGCACAAATTGCTAGAGTTGCTGTTGAATGTGATGATACTTCTGAAACTGCTGAGATTATTGAAGTAGAACATGTTCTTTCACTTGTTAGAACTAGCTCTCCTAGATATGAATTTCGTGATATACCTCAGGGTTATGTTATGGAGGGAGAGGTAGCTGAGGACTTTCTTTCTTGTAAGGATAGCTATGATCTTGAGAATTTATTGCGCAAGTGGAAAGAAAAATCTCTGAACGCTAGAATGAAATATGACCCTAAGTTTGCTACTTCACCCATTTTTGTGACCGATAAGGATTATGAATTCTCTGTCGATCCTGAGTTAATCACTTTGGTCGAATGTGATCCTTTTCATGGTTATGAGTCTGAAACGGTTGTAGCACATCTTACTAAGTTGCACGATATAGCCACCCTATTCACGAGTGAGGAAAAGATCCTCCACTACTATATCCTTAAGTTGTTTCCTTTCTCACTAAAGGGTGATGCTAAGACTTGGTTCACTTCTCTTGCTCCTCGTTGTGTGCGTAGTCCCCAGGATATGATCTACTACTTCTCTGAGAAATATTTTCCTGCCCATAAGAAACAAGATGCCTTGCAGGATATATATAACTTTGTGCAAGTTGAAGAACAGGGTCTCCCACAAGCTTGGGGGAGGCTTGTCCAAATACTGAATGCTTAGCCTGATCACCCTCTTGAGAAAAATGAAATACTTGATATCTTTTATAATGGACTAACCGATGCTTCTAGGGACCACCTAGATAGTTGTGCTGGTTGTGTTTTCAGGGAACAAACTGTGGAACAAGATGAGATTCTATTGAATAATATCTTGTGCAATGAGAATGCTTGGACTATTCCCGAACCACCTCCGAAACCAACTCCGAAGAGAAGAGGTATCCTATTCCTCAGTCCTGAAGATATGCAAGAAGCTAAGAAATATATGCAATAGAAAGGCATTAAATTTGAAGATGTTAAGAATCTACCACCTATCGAAGAGATCCATGGTCTTGATAACCCGACACAGGTAGTAGAGGTAAATTCTCTTCGTAGATTCAATGAGAGTGATATTCCTTTTGATAAACCTGCTAGCTTATGCTTAGATGAATTTGATGACTTTGTTGCCAAACAACAAAGTTTCAATGATTATGTTAGCAGACAATTGGAACAGAATGCTCGTATGCTTAGTCATTTAAGTGCTTGTGTGGATAGAAATGTCAATGATCTATGGTCACTACTCAGGTAGAACAAGTACTTAAGGCTCAAAATGACTTGCTCAATGAGTTGAATGACAATTCTGTTAGAGTCGTCACTAGAGGTGGTAGAATGACCCAGGAACCTTTGTATCCTGAGGGTCATCCTAAGTGAATTGAACAAGATTCTCAAGGAGTTAGCACCGAGGCACCTAGTCATCCTAGGAAGAAAAAGAAAGATGATAGGAACTTGCATGCTAGCAACCCCATAGCTGTTACACCCGAGAATCCAAACGATGTCTCTGTTTCTGATGCCTAAACACAATCTGGTGATGAACATGAGCCTAGTAATAATATCGATAGTGGTTTTCATGATGATGCTCAACCTAACAATGATAAGGATGTGGAGATTGAACCAGTTGATCTTGATAACCCACAACCTAAGAATAGGAGATACGATAAGAATGACTTCATTGCTAGGAAGCATGGTAAAGAAAGGGAACCATGGGTTCAGAAACCCATGCCCTTTCCTCCCAAACCATCCAAGAAAAAGGTTGATGAGGATTTTGAGTGCTTTGTTGAAATGATTAGACATGTCTTTCTGCAAATGCGTTTGACAGATATGCTCAAAATGTCTCCTTATGCTAAGTACATGAAAGATATTGTGACTAATAAAAGGAGGATACCTGAGGTTGAGATTTCCACCATGCTTGCTAATTACACCTTCAAGGGTGGAACTCCTAAGAAACTAGGTGATCCCGGAGTGCCCACTATACCTTGCTCCATTAAAGGAAACTACGTTAGAACTGCTTTATGCGATCTTGGAGCCAGTGTTAGTGTTATGCCTCTCTCTCTTTATCGTAGAATTGAATTGGATAAGTTGACACCCACTGAAATGTCTTTGCAAATGGCTGAAAAATCAACTGCTTTCCCTATCAGCATTTGCGAGGATGTGCATGTCGTAGTTGCTACCGTTACTATCTTAACGGACTTTGTTATTCTGGATATTCCCGAGGATGATGCCATGGCGGTCATCCTTGGAAGACCCTTTTTAAACACTACAGGGGCTGTTATTGATTGCAACAAAGGCAATGTCACTTTCCATGTCAATGGTAATGAGCATACAGTGCACTTTCCAAAGAAACAATATCGAGTACATTGCATCAATGCTATTGAAAAAAATTCATCGATTCTTATTGGGAGCTTTGAATGCCCTATACCTACTATTAAGATGAAGTATGATTTGCTTGTCGGGGATATGCACATCCCCATTGAGGTAACCTAGTGACTCTTCAAAAATTCTCTGGTTTCATGTGATTCGAAAAAAGTTTGTCAAGGAGACTTGATCAACCTCATTGACGGATTTCTTTTGATGACCATGAGATGGGTGAATCTAGGGGTCACAACCTTGTGTTCCGAGCTTTTATTTTCTGTTGTTTAGAAGAAAAATGATAGATTTAGCTTTAGTTTTTCCCGTTTTCTGCTTTTTCCGTCCCTTAGAAAAGTGACCCGAAAACAAATTCTTTTTCTTTGGGTCAAGGTAGAAGACCATGATCGAAATGTTTAGTGGCTCTCTTATGCACTATTGTTTATCCGTCAAAGAGACATATTACTTTGTCTTCTCCTTTATGTTTGCTTGCAGATTCCAGCTTAATCCAATGCACGAACACTCACATTATGATTCACATCATTCGGTCATGCAAGTGAAAGGCAATAATGACGATATATGATGAAGTGACTGAACCTGGAAAAGCTGGAATGAACTCGACCTATTTTGTTTTTGTAAATATGACTAGCTCATCGTTCCTAATTCAGCTTTGTTATGAGAGAAACATGTTTGCAATGACAACTTAGAGACCATAGTTTCTGATGACATGCTTAATTAGCTAGGAGCTTATAATGGTTTGTCTTGGATGCCAACATGAATTTCAAGATGATTATGATGTAGTATGATAGGATAGTATCCTCCCTTGCATGATTCAAGTGGCTTGACTTGGCGCATGTTTACGCATGTAGTTGAAACAAAATCAACATAGCAACTATGATAATCATGTTTTTGGTGATTTATGTCCCACTCATGCTTGCACTCAATGTTGGTTAATTTCAATGCATATTGATGACTGTTGTCGCTCTCTAGTTGGTCGCTTCCCAGTCTTCTGCTAGCCTTTACTTGTACTAAGCAGGAATACTGCTTGTGCATCCACTTCCATAAACCCAAAGTTGTTCCATATGAGTCCACCATACCTACCTATATGCGGTATCTACCTGCCGTTCCAAGTAAATTTGCATGTGCCACTCTCTAAATCTTCCAGTAATAATCTGTTTTGTATGCCCGAACCGCTCATGTGGTGACAAGGGGCGGTCAGTATCTTCCATGCTAGGCGTGTTATCCTCGATACGTGTTTATTCACTATCACTCATGAGAAAGGGGCCGGTAAGTGGAATGCCCAGTTCCATCCTCAAATCGAAAAGATAATTGCAAACAAAACTCCCCCTGGATTGTTGTTGGTATGGACGGCACCCGAGGATTCGGTTAGTCGTGGAGTGTGATTGATCGGTGGTGGGGGAGTCAAAACTTTACTTTTCTGTTTGGGAACCGCCTATAATTTGTGTAGCATGGAAGATGGTGAAAACTCTTGGTCATCGCGTTGACAATGAAAGCATGCCACCCAAAATTATTTATCTCTATTTTAAAAGCTTGATCTCTGGCACCTCTGCAAATCAATGCTTCCCTCTGTGAAGGGCCTATCTATTTATGTTTCTGTTGAGTCATCCTCTTCTTATAAAACACACCAATTAGAGAGCACCTCCGTCATTTTTATGTTTTTCTTTTAATTGTTATTGAGTATGTGTCACATCCCCGGAACCCTAACCAAGGTTTAGCATTGTGCTCATATCTTCATTGCATTGCATCGAATAAATTGCAACAAGATCAAAGCAAGTGGTGAAGCAAAACTCCAAAAACCCTAGCCACTTCTCAAATTCAAAGAAATTCCAAACTTGTCAAAATCAATGAACCCAAAATGGCCTCAAGAAAAGTTCAACTTTTCTGATAAATCTTGAAAGAAAATCATCAGGGAACAAAACTATTTTTAAAACAGATTTGGAATTTTGTTTAAATGCAAAAAGCCACTGAATTCAAGTTTAAATTTGAATTCAAAAACTTTTAAGTTTTAAAAAATGTTGAAAACTTCAGGAATGGTTGGAAATATTCCAAATAATATTCTGGTATGTTCAAAATATTTTTATAAACTATTTTGGAGCTAAAATAAATAGCAAATCAAATTAGTTAGCAAACCAGAAAACAAAACAGAAAAAAATGAAGAAGAGCTTACGTGTCACCCTGAGGAGGCCCAGCCCACCAAGGGCACGGGCGTCTTCTTCCTCCTGCCTTCTAGCACAGGACCGAACGCCCACGGCGGCTCCTCCACCTCCTCCTTCGCCGTGGCACGCTCCGGTGCCCCCCAGGACAGCACGACAGCAGGGATAACCTCCCCGAGCACGTCCCTATCCATCCCAGCTGCCCATTCCTCCCCCCCCCCTCCTCTCGGTTCCTTCCTCTCCTCCTGCCGCCATTGATAGAAGCTCGAGCTCGAGCTGCCCGAGCCTCTGGCCACAGGATAGACCCTCCGAGCGCTCCAACCTCTCCGCCTCGTCAAGCTAGCCGCATACGCTGAAGCTTCTAATCTCCCCGAGCCCTGCTGCGCCATATCGCCGTCGTCTTCAACCTTCGGTCGCCGGCGAGCTTCGTTGGATTCGTCGTCCATAGCGCCTCCCCGAGCCGTCCGAGCTTTCCACTGCCCACACCGTGAGCTTGCGCTCGTTTCCCCTCTTCTTCCCCTCGGTTCCGTGCACCCTAGACACTAGACCAACGAGCCCGAGCTCCAGCTGTCGCCTCATCTCGTTGTCGGTGACCTCCGGTCCTCCCCAGTCCTCCCTGAGGCCCGTACTGGATGAGGCCGAGCCTGGGGATCCTCCCTGTGCTCTCGGCCCTCGTTCCCGAGCACCACAGCCATCTCCGATGATTCTCCGGCAAAGATCCGCCGCGGATCTGGTCGCCGCCGGTCAGTCTCCAGCAGGATCTGACCTGGCCTCGCTAATCCACCTATTTAAACGCTAAGCAGTCGCTGATAGTGGGCCCCAGACGCAACTCAAACCCAATCAGGGGCTGGTCAGCGCGGGATTAGCCCTGTGAGGCTGACCAGTGGGCCCCCCTTGTCAGGTTTGACCTGACCAGGTCGGCTGACGGCTGACGCCATGCTGACGTGGGCGTGACGCAATAAGTAGCTTTTCTGATTTAAAAGAATTCCAGAAAATGCCCAAAACTTCTAAAAATCATAGAAAATAATCTGTAACTCCAATGAAAATAATTTATATATGAAAAAGTATCAGAAAAATCCAAGGAATCTGAATATGTCATTTTCTAACATGTGTGAAAATGTTAACTTGACCAAAAATGTAAAATGATGAATAGGTTAAATTTAATAAATACTTTGGAGTTAGAATTTGAAAATCATTTGAATCCCACTTCAAATGCTATGATCAAAAAATGTTCAATAACAACCAGCAACCCATCATACCATTTCCATGCATGCTAAAACAAGATGATCTGAGCATCAGGTCGAATCAATTAAAATGGTATTCGAGAATACCTCGTTTGAAGTGATATTTGAATTTGATTCAAATCCACTTCAACCTAATAACGGTAGCTACATCAGCATACCACCTTGCATCTTCATGCCATGCTCATGCATCATCTTGTTGCATATGATTGTTATTGATTGATATTAATTTTACCGGCAGGGCCCGCTCCTCTGGATTCCACCGAATATCCGACTGACGGATATTGTCCCTCTGCTGAGCAACAAGGCAAGCATCATCCCGATAAATCCCATGATCTCGCTCCTGCACTTACTTATTGCATTAGGATCAAATTCTTCGAATGCTTTTGCCACGTTAGTTGAACCCACTTCCTTTGCATGACCTGTCTTTGTCATAGTAAATAGCTGAACCTTGCAACCTAGCATACGTGGTAGATGCTTGAACCATGATGTGCCTTATCCTGCTATGCATGCTATGCTTAGAGTTGTGTATGGTCTGTCATCTGGGTGATGAACAGAATTGTGAGAATGTGTTCAGTAAGTAAAGGTTGTGTGTTGAACCTGATTTGGTAAAGGTACCGGTGAAAGGCTATGTAGGAGTACATGGCGGGTTGTTTCATTGGAACCGTCCTTAGGAACTGAGTTCCGTGTATGTAATCCAAGACGAGATACTACCACATGCTGGGCCCTGAAATATGACCCCGCTCGACTTATTAATCGCCTAGTACTCGGTCCATGAGTTGCAAGTAGTTTCTGGTGTTTATAGTCATGCTGGAGGCCGTGCGTAGCGCTGATCTCAGAGGTGGGCTATGATGCGGTAGGCAGTAGCACGGTGTACCAAGTGGCACCCGGATGGTGGGCTTGGGAACCCTGCGCACATCGTTTGGGGCCGTGGCGGAAACCTCGGCCGGACTTCTGTGCGGGTTACCCTCAGATAGGCGATAGACCTGGACTAAGTATTAGTGTGGTTAACAGTCATGGCCGACTCCCTCGCTGGGCTTCCGCTTGAATGTTGCCGAGGTACATGACGTGCACACGGCGATAAGTGGCGAGAGCGTGTGTGAAGAAGTACACCCCTGGAGGGTTATGATCTATTCGAATAGCCGCGTCCGCGGATATGGACTACTTGGAGACATATGTTGTTCATAGATAACTTCAATGCCTACTCATAAAATTGTCAAGATAAGCGTGAGTGTCGTGGACGGCATTTCCGTATGGAGACGGAATGATTCCACGATGGTGTATTGTTGTGGTGTTAGTGGACTCGTGTGCGAGAAATTAAGTTGTCAAAATTATTTAAAAATGCAAGTTGTCTAGCCATGAGTCAAATGCTGGCTTTCCGCATGAAACCCCACAATTCCTTGTTGATACATTGCATGATTAGATAGTTATCCTAAAGTCTTGCTGAGTACCTCTGTACTCATGTTTGCTTAATAATTTGTTGCAGAGGTGGTTAATGACCCTAATGGAGGGTTCTACCTAGACATCGATGACGACGAGTAGTTGGTATCCCAGCTACGATCTGGCCCTAGGGTGAGTCTGTAGTATAGTTAGGCCATGTGCCTTCTAGTTTCATCTGTCTGTACTCAGACAGTTTAATTACTTCCGCTCGCTTGTAACTTGAATGACTGTTATGATGGGTCGTGAGACCCCTACTATGTAATATTATGTGTGAGGCTCTTCCGAGCCTTCTAAATAAAGTTTGTATGTTTATGGTTATGTTGTGATGCCATCGATGTATCTATACATATCGGTATGCCATGCGTACGTGTGTCGTACTTGATATGTATGGGGTTCGATTACCTAGTCGTAGTCTTTAGTAGCATTCCTTACAGGGAAATGCCCCTTTGTGATCCAACGAGCCATGGTAGTTCGCTACTGCTCCGGACACATTGGTTGACCGGCATGTGTCCTTCTTAGCTGATGTGTCTGTCCCCGTTGGGGAAATGTCACGCGATGTAATGGAGTCCTTGTAGCTTGCTACGACTCATCTACATTCGCTGGTGACCGACACCTGCTTTGCTGGGTCATGTATGCCTGTCCGTGTGCGGAACTGCCACTTTGGTTTATGACTAGACATGTCGATCCGGGTTCTTTGTCATTAGATTGCTAGCGACACAATTGCATACGCGAGTCAAAAGGCACAAACGGTCCCGGCTAAGGTAAGGCTGCAGCTGTGGGGATAACCGTGCGTGAGACCGCAAAGAGATGCGATGTGTTACAGGCTGGATTTCTATGGCTTAGGATCGGGGTCCCGACAACATTGGTATCAGAGCCTGACTGACTGTAGGATTACTAAGCCAAACTGGTCGAAGTTGAGTCTAGAATTGCTTTAGTTATATATAAGGGAATTGTTTGTGGAAGGGAACGTAAGACTCTTGTTCTCTTCTCAAGTTATTCTATTCTGGTCATCCTCGTCCTTTCTGCGAGAATTAAGGACTAGGTTACTCATCTTATTTTAGGCGTGTTTTTCTGATCGGTAGATTATAGGACAACGGGTCGAGAGTTATTTTGGGTTTCTTTTATCCCTAGGGTAAGGAAGTAAGTTTGATGATCAGAGAATTGAACTTGATAGTTGAGTGGTTACGCTATTCCATTTTTATGGGTTGTCTCAAAATTGTTTTTGAGCATTTACAGCCGTTATGCTGCCCAATTTTGCATTCAGAGCTCTAATGCTTTTGCATTACTCTCTATTTTCAGATGCCTGGCCGTCCTTCTCGTTAGGTGGTTCGTCTGACTAGGTGCATTGATGTGCCGGGTCATACGGCCATGCTAGTCAGGGTGATGTCGGTGTGCGGTTACCGCTGGTACCCAGAGTACACAATGGAGGAACAGTACCGAGACTTCAAGCAGAGCCAGTATATCTGCACTGTTAGGGTATTCCCAGATTACCCTGGAGCTGAGGAGCCAATCCATTGGTCCTATGGACTGGGAGTCACTGTTGACATGGCAGTACAAGATGCTGCCTATTCAATGTTGACCATCATGAGGGCTAGACATGCACTGCTGCAGAATTCAGAGTTCGGCTATGTTCCTGCCTCTCAGCCAGGTGAAGCAGGATACCTCAGCGGGGTCTAATTTGATTCCTCTATGGAGGATCCGCTGCTGCAGTCCACTACTGAGATGCTAGAGAATAGAGACAGGGATGCTCGTGCCCTCCGTATGGAGCTTTATGCTACACGTGCCCGTCTATGGACGGCTTTGACGCAGCTCGCACCGGTAGTCCAGATAGGGTATGGAGATATGGAGATGTTGAACCCTGTTAGAACCCATCTTCCGGCTCATGTTGACTGGCCTGCTATAGGAGGAGTCACCCCTCTTCGGGGACCTCTACTACCACCAGTCACGGGACCAAGGCCACATCCATGTCCTTACGGATCCCAGGGATCCCAGGCTAGAGTATTTCCTGATCCGCAGGTTGAGCTTCCAGGCCATGGAGGCAATCTTTATGAGATGTTTTATGCGGATGCCTGAACCGTGAGTGGAAGGATAGTATGGTAGTAGCCGTACTTTCACAGTCCTGTGTGATTTGTGAAGTATGCTTGTGTCGTGAAATGAATTCCGGAGGCATAGATAAATAATGTATAGGTAGCTTGGAAGCCTCTGATGAGTAGTTTCATGTTTTCAGTAGTTTGTTCTTCGGCTATGGTTCTACTGAACTATTAATGGTGTGTATGAACCATGGTGTATATATAGCAGTTGCTTGTTACCATGCTATTCGGATATTCATTTCCGCATTCCATGTGTTCAGTGCATTCTTAATCCATAGCTAGTATTGATGATGATATTGGTCTAAGTTGTGAGTTTGTTTGTCAGGATGGTGTTCACCAGGTTGAACTGTGCCCCTGCTCATGAGCAAGGCGAGGGTAGTCAAGCATCGCAGGAAGAACTGCCTCACCCGCCCTCTCTGGCGGAAGTTATGCTTGAGGCAAAGAGAAACAAAAGGGCGACCAACCGACTGTTAGAGCGTATTGAGCAAAATACGGCTCGTCGGCCTAGGAATGATGCAGTGTCCCTCAATGACTTTGTGAAGCTGAATCCTCCAAAGTTCCATCACTCCGTCGATCCCCTCGACGCTGATGATTGGTTGTGCAGTATTTCACGTAAGATTCGCTCTGCGAATGTTTCTGAGGACGACAAGGTGACCTTTGCGGTGTACTTTCTGGAAGGACCCACCAATCTGTGGTGGGAGAACTTTGAAGCTATGCGTCCTGCTGAACCAGCAGCCACATGGGCAGACTTTACTGGAGCCTTCCATCTGCACCATATTCCAGAGGGCCTAATGGACAGAAAGAGAGAGGAGTTATGTGCGTTCACCTAGGGAAAGTTGACCGTGGATGCCTATAGCCGCGAGTTCGGTAACCTCGCCCGCTATGCAACAGAGGAGGTGTCTACTAATGCCAAGAAGCAAGCAAGATTCCGTAAGGGTCTGAGCCCTGAGATTCGTCGTGATTTGCGCCTCCATGAGTGTACAAGCTTCCAAGCCCTGGTCAACAAGGCGATCAGTGCCGAGACTGGTCATACCGACTATGAAGCCACAAAGAAGCACTCCCGTGACTCTGGCTCGTCGTCTGGTTCCGCGTTTCCAAAACGCAGGCTGTGGGTTCCAAACAGTTCTCTCCCGCCAAGATACACTCCGAGGCCATCCTATGTGACGCCTCAGACGAATCAGTCCAACCCTCCAGCAAAAACCTATGGTGGTCCAGCTAGCAATGCTGCACCACGTGCCAATCAAGTGATCTGTTATAAGTGTGGAGAACCAGGACACTATTCCCGAGAGTGTCCTCAGAATGTGGGTGCCAAGCAACCCGGAAAGTCCGTTGGGCAAGGAAAGTCGGGCAAAGCTTTCTATGTGAAGCCAACTCCTGCACGTGGCCGTGTGAACTATGTTTCAGCAGAAGAAGCTGCAGAGGATCTCGACGTCATACTGGGTACGCTTCTTGTTAATCATCACCCAGCGTCTGTTCTTTTTGACACTGGGTCTTCTCATTCCTTCATTTCAGAAAGTTGTGCACAGTTGCATAACATGTCTTTCTGTGATATGTCAATCCCATTGGTTGTCCAAACCCCTGGTAGTAAGTGGCAAACCTCTAGGATAACCTATGACAATGAAATTCTAGTAGACAGGCTAGTTTTTCTAGCATCATTGATAGCCCTGAAATCTTCGGATATTAATATCATCTTGGGTATGGACTGGATGTCAGCTCACTATGCCAAGATTGATACTCATTCCAGAAATGTTCAGCTTACCCATCCCTCGGGTGAGATAGTCAATGTCTCTACTCGAGTTGCCAAATGCCAACTCTATTCCCTCAATCCCAACCCTCTTCCGGAACTTGAAGACATTCCGGTAGTCCGTGACTTCCCAGATATTTTTCCAGAGGAACTGCCAGGAATTCCATCTGACAGAGATGTAGAGTTTGTGATAGATCTTGTTCCGGGAACTGTTACAATAGCCAGAAGACCATATAAGATGGCACCCCTGGAGCTAGCCGAACTTAAGAAGCAGCTAGATGAGGCCTTGAATAAAGGTTTCATTCGTCCTAGCTCTTCTCCTTGGGCTTGTCCCGTCCTCTTCGTCAAGAAGAAAGACGGAACGGATCGAATGGTTGTAGATTACCGACCAGTTAATCTGGTCACCATAAAGAACAAGTATCCGCTCCCCAGGATCAACGACCTGTATGATCAGCTCGCTGGATCCTCAGTCTTCTCCAAAATGGATTTGAGGTTGGGATACCATCAAATCAAGATCAAGAACGGGGACATTCCAAAAACGGCTTTTGTCACTCGTTATGGCCAATACGAGTACACCATTATGTCCTTCGGTTTGACCAATGCCCCAGCCACCTTCTCTTGCTTGATGAATTCAATCTTCATGGAGTATTTGGATAAATTCCTCGTGGTATACCTCGATGATATTCTCATCTACTCGAAGAACGAACAAGAACATGTCGAGCATCTAAGGTTGGTATTGATGAAACTTCGAGAGCATCGCCTTTATGCCAAGTTTTCAAATGTGAATTTTGGTTACCAGAAGTGACCTATCTAGGTCACGTAATCTCTGGTAAGGGTATTGCTGTCAATCCCAAGAGAGTTCAAGCTGGCCTTGATTGGACTCAACCTGAATCGGTTAAGCAAGTTAGGAGTTTTCTTGGTCTAGCGAGCTATTGTCGCTGCTTTGTCAAGAATTTCTCCAAGGTTGCAAAGCCTCTAACTGAACTCATCAAGAAAGATAAAAAGTTCGAGTGGACACCACAGTGTGAGCATAGTTTTCACGAACTGAAAAGACACCTGACTTCCGCACCTGTGTTGCTACCACCAGATTTTTCTAAGGACTTTGTTATCTATTGCGACGCCTCGCGACAAGGATTAGGTTGCATTCTCATGCAAGATCGACAGTTGCGTCCACATGAGGATAATTATCCCACACATGATCTTGAGCTTGCAACTGTAGTATATGCACTTAAAACCTGGTGACATTACCTTCTTGGTAATCGTTGTGAAATATTCACTGATCACCAAAGTCTGAAATATATCTTAACCCAGCCGGATTTGAATCTCAGGCAAAGACGGTGGGTTGAGTTGATCACGGATTACGACTTAGGGATAACTTACACCCCGGGGAAGGCCAATGTTATGGCTGATGCACTAAGTCATAAGTCTTATTGTAACAATTTTATGCTACAACGAGGTCAACCACATCTCTATGAGGAATTTCGGAAGTTAAATCTCCATATTGTTCCTCAAGGATTCCTTTCTACCCTGGTGGCGAAGCCTACTCTTAAGGATCAAATTATAGCTGGCCAGAAGCGTGCTAAGGGTATATCATGGATCAAGGAGAATATTATTAGCGGAAACGCTAATGCATTCTCCATGAATGATCAAGGTGTTGTGTTCTTCCAGAATTGTCTAGTGGTTCCTAAGAATCCACATCTAAGGCAGTTACTCCTTAAGGAAGCTCATGATTCTCCTCTCACCATTCATCCTGGTAGTACTAAGATGTATCAGGACCTACGCCAGAGGTTTTGGTGGACTAGGATGAAGAGAGAAATTGTTGAGTTCGTTGCTAACTGCGACGTTTGTCGTCGAGTTAAGGCAGAACATCAAAGGCCTGCTGGCACCCTTCAACCTTTAGCTATTCCTGAATGGAAATGGGATAAAGTCAGTATGGATTTCATTACCGGATTTCCCAAGACCAAGAAAGGAAATAATGCTATCTTTGTGGTCATTGACCGTCTCTCCAAAGTAGCTCATTTTCTTCCAGTCCGTGAGAGTATAACAGCTAGCCAGCTAGCAGAGTTATATATCTCTCGAATAGTGTCTCTTCATGGTGTTCCCCTGGAGATTAACTCAGACCGTGGGAGTATCTTTACTTCTCGCTTCTGGGAAAGTTTTCAGAATGCTATGGGGACTCACTTTTCTTTTAGCACTGCTTTCCATCCTCGGTCGAGTGGTCAAGTAGAAAGAGTGAATCAAGTCCTAGAAGATATGCTCCGATCTTGTGTTATATCGTTCGGTATGAATTGGGAGAAGTGCCTTCCATTCGCCGAATTTGCTTATAACAATAGTTATCAATCAAGCTTGGGAAAATCCCCTTTTGAAGTTCTCTATGGACGAAGATGTCGAACACCTCTTAATTGGTCAGAAACCGGAGAGAGGCAACTCTTTGGCCCGAATATGATCCAGGATGTAGAAGAGTAGGTTCGCATTATTCGTGAAAAGTTGAAAACAGCCCAGTCTCGTCAAAAGAGCCAATATGATCGTCATCATAAGGCTGTGACCTTTGAAGTTGACGAGAAGGCTTACCTTCGGGTTACACCTTTGAAGGGTACCCATCGATTCGGTATCAAGGGCAAGTTGGCTCCTCGTTACATTAGTCCTTTTTGCATCCTTGCCAAACGAGGAGAAGTTGCCTACCAGTTGGAACTTCCTCCGCATCTTTCCAAGGTTCATGATGTCTTCCACGTCTCGCAACTCAGGCGTTGCTTTTCGGATCCTGTCCGTGAAGTAGACCATGAAACGCTTGATCTCCAAGATAACCTTTCATACCGAGAATACCATGTGCGTATTCTTGATCAAGATGACTGTACCACTCGACGTCGAAACCTCAAGTTTCTTAAAGTTCAATGGTCAAATCATTCTGAAAAGGAGGCAACATGGGAAAGAGAGGATCGTCTCCGACTTGAGTATCCCGCGTTATTCCCGACGACTTCTAAATCTCGGGACGAGATTCTTTTGAGTGGGGGTGAGTTGTCACATCCGTGGAACCCTAACCAAGGTTTAGCATTGTGCTCATATCTTCATTGCATTGCATCCAAGAAATTGCAACAAGATCAAAGCAAGTGGTGAAGCAAAACTCAAAAAACCCTAGCCACTTCTCAAATTCAAAGAAATTCCAAACTTGTCAAAATCAATGAAACCCAAAATGGCCTCAAGAA
Source organism: Hordeum vulgare subsp. vulgare (assembly GCF_904849725.1). Lineage (NCBI taxonomy): Eukaryota > Viridiplantae > Streptophyta > Magnoliopsida > Poales > Poaceae > Hordeum > Hordeum vulgare. Next base: position 418,689,844 of record NC_058524.1, read on the forward strand.
AAGTTCAACTTTTCTGATAAAGCTTGAAAGCACATCATCAAGGAAGAAAACTATTTTTAAAACAGATTTGGAATTTTGTTTAAATGCAAAAAGCCACTGAATTCAAGTTTAAATTTGAATTCAAAAACTTTTAAGTTTTCAAAAATGTTGAAAACTTCAGGAATGGTTGGAAATATTCCAACTAATATTCTCGTATGTTCAAAATATTTTTATAAACTATTTTGGAGCTAAAATAAATAGCAAAAATAATTAGTTAGCAAACCAGAAAACAAAACAGAAAAAAATGAAGAAGAGCTTACGTGTCGCCCTTAGGAGGCCCAGCCCACCAGGGGCAGGGGCGTCTTCTTCCTCGTTCCTTCTGGCAGAGGAGCGAACGCCCACGGCGGCTCCTCCACCTCCTGCTTCACCGTGGCACGCTCCGGTGCCCCCCAGGACAGCGCGACAGCAAGGATAACCTCCCCGAGCACGTCCCTATCCATCCCCGCTACCCATTCCTCCCCCTCCTCTCGGTTCCTTCTTCAACCCCTGTCGCCATTGACAGAAGCTCGAGCTCGAGCTGCCCGAGCCTCTGCCCACAGGATAGTCCCTCCGAGTGCTCCAACCTCTCCGCCTCGTCAAGCTAGCCCCATACGCCAAAGTTTCTGACCTCCCCTAGCCCTGCTGTGCCATATCGCCGTCGTCTTCAACCTTCGGCCGCCGGCGAGCTTCGTTGGATTTGTCATCCACAGCGCCTCCCCGAGCCGTCCGAGCTTTCCACTTCCCTCATCGTGAGCTTGCGTCCGTTTCCCCTCTTCTTCCCCTCGGATTCGTGCACCCTAGCCACTAGACGGACAAGCCCGAGCTTCGGTCGTCGCCTCAGCTCGTCGCCGCTGACCTCCGATCCTCCCCAGTCCTCCCTGAGGCCCGTACTGGATGAGGCCGAGCCTGGGGATCCTCCCTGTGCTCTCGGCCCTCGTTCCCGAGCACCACAGCCATCTCCGGCGACTCTCCGCCAAAGATCCACCATGGATCTGGTCGCCGCCGGTCAGTCTCCGGCGGGATCTGACCTGGCCTCGCTAATCCACCGGTTTAGACGCTGAGCAGTCGCTGACAGTGGGCCCCAGACGCAAGTCAAACCCAATCAGGGGCTGGTGAGCGCGGGATTAGCCCTGTGAAGCTGACCAGTGGGTCCCCCGTGTCGGGTTTGACCTGACCAGGTCGGCCGACGGTTGACGCCATGCTGACGTGGGCCTGAAGCAATAATTAGCTTTTCTGATTTAAAAGAATTCGAGAAAATGCCCAAAACTTCTAAAAATCATAGAAAATAATCTGTAACTCCAATGAAAATAATTTATATATGAAAAAGTATCAGAAAAATCCAAGGAATCTGAATATGTCATTTTCAAACATGTTTGAAAATGTTAACTTGACCAAAAATGTAAAATGATAAATAGGTTAAATTTAATAAATACTTTGGAGTTAGAATTTTAAAATCATTTGAATCCCACTTCAAATGCTATGATCAAATAATGTTCAATAACAACCAGCAACCCATCATACCATTTCCATGCATGCTAGAACAAGATGATCTGAGCATCAGGTCGAATCAATTAAAACGGTATTCGAGAATACCTCATTTGAAGTGATATTTGAATTTGATTCAAATCCACTTCAACCTAATAATGGTAGCTACATCAGAATACCACCTTGCATCTTCATGCCACGCTCATGCATCATCTTGTTGCATATGATTGTTATTGATTGATATTGTTTTTACTGGGAGGCCCCGCTCCTCCGGATTCCACCGAATATCCGACTGACGGATATTGTCCCTCTACTGAGCAACAAGGCAAGCAACCATTTTGATCATCCCGATAAATCCCATGATCTCGCTCCTGCACTTACTTATTGCATTAGGATCAAATGCTTCGAATGCTTTTGCCACGTTAGTTGAACCCACTTCCTTTGCTTGACATGTCTTTGTCACAGTAAATAGCTGAACCTTGCAACCTAGCATACCTGGTAGATGCTTGAGCCATGATGTGCCTTATCCTGCTATGCATGCTATGCTTAGAGTTGTGTATGGTCTCTCATCTGGGTGATGAACAGAATTGTGGGAATGTGTTCAGTAAGTAAAGGTTGTGTGTTGAACCTGATTTGGTAAAGGTACCGGTGAAAGGCTATGTAGGAGTACATGGCGGGTTGTTTCATTGGAACCGTCCTTAGGAACTGAGTTCCGTGTATGTAATCCAAGACGAGATACTACCACATGCTGGGCCCTGAAATATGACCCCGCTCGACTTATTAATCGCCTACTACTCGGTCCAGGAGTTGCAAATAGTTTCTCGTGTTTATAGTCATGCTGGAGGCCGTGCGTAGCGCTGACCTCAGAGGTGGGCTATGATGCGGTAGGAAGTGGCACGGTGTACCAAGTGGCACCCGGATGGTGGGCTTGGGAACCCTGCGCACATCGTTTGGGGTCGTGGAGGAAACCTCGGCCGGACTTCCTTGCGGGTTACCCTCAGATAGGCGATAGACCTGGACTAAGTATTAGCATGGTTAAAGGTCGTGGCCGACTCCCTCGCTGGGCTTCCACTTGAAGGTTGCCGAGGTGCATGACGTGCACATGGCGATAAGTGGCGAGAGCGTGTGTGAAGAAGTACACCCCTGGAGGGTTATGATCTATTCGAATAGCCGCGTCCGCGGATATGGACTACTTGGAGACATATGTTGTTCATAGATAACTTCAATGGCTACTCATAAAATTGTCAAGATAAGCATGAGTGTCGTGGACGGCATTTCGTATGGAGACGGAATGATTCCACGATGGTGTATTGTTGTGGTGTTAGTGGACTCGTGTGCGGGAAATCAAGTTGTCAAAATTATTTAAAAATGCAAGTTGTCTAGCCACGAGTCAAATGCTGGCTTTCCGCATGAAACCCCACAATTCCTTGTTGATACATTGCATGAGTAGATAGTTATCCTAAAGTCTTGCTGAGTACCTCTGTACTCACGTTTGCTTAATAATTTGTTGCAGAGGTGGTTAATGACCCTAATGGAGGGTTCTAACTAGACATCGACGACGACGAGTAGCTGGTATCCCAGCTACGATTTGGCCCTAGGGTGGGTCTGTAGTATAGTCAGGCCATGTGCCTTCTAGTTTCATCTCTCTGTACTCAGACAGTTTAATTACTTCCGCTGGCTTGTAACTTGAATGACTGTTATGATGGGTCGTGAGACCCCTACTGTGTAATATTATGTGTGAGGCTCTTCCGAGCCTTCTAAATAAAGTTTGTATGTTTATGGTTATGTTGTGATACCATCGATGTATCTATACATATCGGTATGCCATGCGTACGTGTGACAGCCCGAGACCGACGTTCCAGAAGATTCCCCTTTCTTTCCATTTTCGTTGTGTGTCTATTTTTATTTGTCGCATCATCTGCATTGCATCGGCATCTCCGTTGCCGCCAGTTTTCAAACGTTGCATCCGTTGTTAATTTCCGGTTATCGTCGTTGTTCGTTCTAAGTCCGACCGCACACGCACGCGCCCGCGACATCGTCAAATCCCTGTTTTTAAAAGTGTGCGTAAAACTTTCTCTGATCGCGGTGAAACTTGGCATGCGGTCGTAAGTAGTTATAGCTAGGCCGCATGTCGAATTTCGTCGCGATCGGAGTCCGTCTCGTACCCGAACGGTCGACCGTAGCGGCACCGTATTCGGTCTACCGTCGGACGTCTGTCGATGTTTTTAAATACGTTGCCGGGTCGCCCGTTTTCCCTCTCATCTTCGCCTAGCCCCTCTGCACGGTGCATCGACCCTACGCGCGGCCCAGTCCGGAAACCTCCCGGAACCCGACCCCGGCAGTCATGACCATTGGATCCGGATCAACCCTGTTTTACCACAAGCCGTCATCGGTTTGTTCATTGGTCTCTCTAACCTAATATTTTCGACCGTCCGATTTCAATCGAAGGGTCCAAATAACCCCTAATCTACCCCACCTATTATATATATAGACCACCTAGTCTAACCCTAGACCAATCCCTAGAAATCCTCCCCCTGTCCAATCCCTCATCCCGCCGCCACCTGCTTGCCTTGGAATCCCCACCTACCCAACCAGCCTCCTCCTCCATCGGGTTCCTCCCCGATTCCAAAAACAAATCCATCCATCCATCCATCCAGCGCCCCGCACCAGCTCCTTCGTTCGCCCCAGCAGCTCGTGCCCGAAACCAGTAGCTCCTCCAGCCACGCCGCCCTAGCCCCTTGCCAGAGCACGCCTCGCCGGAGCATCCCGAGGCCGCCGCCGGCACCTACCGGCAGCAGCTCCTGCAGGAGCAACCGAGCCGCCCCATGGAGATTCTCCACAACTGGAGTTGCAGCATCGTGCAAGCCACCTTGTTGGCGGGAATGGAACCCCTCGTCCAGATCTGTCACGCCATGCTTCCTTCTTTCCCGTTTTTCCTTCTTCCCTTGTTCCTCCCGTTCTCTCTTCTCTCCCTCACGCCTCGTTCTCCTTTTTTTCCTCTCTTCCTTCCCCTATTTCTTCTTTGAACTCTCTCTCCCTCTGTTTGTTTCTTTCTTCAGGTCCAGGAGCTCGCAGCCACAGGAGCCAGCATGGCCAGCGTGGCCAGCTTCCGCTGCTGCAGTCCGCCCCGGCCGCCCCAAGGATCTCCTCGCCGGAGCTCCACCAGCAGGTGGGCCAGATGCACGCCCTTCCCTCTCCCCTCGAGTCTCTCTCTTCCTCTGAATCCTTTCTCTCGCTGGTTCAGGAACATCATTGTTAGCAAGCAGGAGTTGGACCTCTCCCATGTGCTCGTGCGTCGGATCAAGCTCCCGTCGCGAGAATGGAGCCCCAGTCACCGGAGCCTACGCCGGAGCACCTTGCTCGTCGCGGATTTGCACCAGGTCGGGCGGATCTCACCGCAGACTTCGTCTTTTCCTGCTGTGAGCAGTTTCTCCCGATCTGATCCCTCTTGTTTTCTAGATCCGTCAGGAAAATCCATGTTATTTAGAGTGTCCATTATGTTTCTAGCACCAATTGTATGCTATAGCGGAGTGGTTAGCACCAACTAGTTTTGCCCTGGGATCCTGGGATCAAATCCCCATCAGTGCATATTATATTTTTTTAGGAATTTTGCCTCCAGCGCAACAGCTTCTGTCATACCTTTTTGATGTGATGTTTTGTCAATGTTGACACAACCACTTAACTAGTTTGGTGGTAGGGCTATTAGTGTCCATCCAAGGGATCTGGGGTTCAAATCCTAGCAATTCCAATTTTTTTTATTTTTGGACAGATTCAAATGCCCTTTTGTAAAATTCGTATAAATTTAATTGTGCACCGGATTAAAATGTTTTCAACATGTAAGTTGCTTAGAATTTTCTGTAGTTTCACAAAAACCAACTCTCATGCATATTTAAATTTGTTAGGTGTGTTGTTTGCTTCGATTTGCATGTCGACGTGTTGAAAACGGTTTAGGTCGTAACTATTTGTCCGTAGCTCCGTTGGAGTTGTGCCATATATGTAAATGGAGCAGAACGATGAGTATAATCACTTGAACCACTTTGTTTTTCCGTTTAACAAACCTAAAATGCGATTAGGACAAATCTGGACAGAATCGTTAATTAACATGTGAGGTCGTTTCGGAGATGCTATATGTCATTTCCGACCTCATTTAAAATGCCTAGATAGGTAGTTTAATTATGCTTCACCTCTTGCCATGTTTAAACACATTTAATATTGCCGTATAACTAATCGGGATAGAACTAAATAATTAACGTGGAGTTTCGTCAATATGCAACTCGTTGCATATTGAGCTTCACTTAATGTGTAGTGTTTGATTGTTGTGATTGTCATGCCTCGCATTAGACCGTTCATGCATCATATGTGTCTTGCATCGTGTGGTGAATATCGTGTGTTGATTCTTGTTTTCGTTTTCCTCCGTCTCGATAGAGTTCCGCAAGCGTGTCGGATTGTGAGGACCCGTTCGACTATATCGGTTCGTCTGCTTCACGGAGTCATTCTTCTTCCAAGCGGGATCTCAAGCAAGTTGATCATTTCCCCAGATACCATTACTATCATTGCCATGCTAGTTTTATCGCTTCTATCGATTATGTCTCGTTTCCTACCACCTGTTAAATGTCAGCCTCTCAACAATGCCATGTTAACCTTCAACCTGTTCAACCTAGCAAACCACTGATTGGCTATGTTACTGCTTGCTTAATCCTGTGTTAGCGTTGCTAGTTGCAGGTGCATTTCTTCCATGTGAAAGCATGGGTTCCTTGTTATATCACCATATTAATTGTTATTTAATTTAATGCACATATATTCTTGGTAAAAGGTGGAAGGCTCGGCCCTTTTATAGCCTGGTGTTTTGTTCCACCTTTGCCCCTTTAGTTTCCGGCTACCGGTGTTATGTTCCATAAATGAGCGCTCCTAACACGATCGGGGTTTTTATGGGGACCCCCTTGATAATTCGTTTTAGATTAAAGCTGGTCTGGCAAGGCCCAACATTGGTACTACATTTGCCTAATCACCTAATAAAATTGCATAGGGACCCGCCGGCACCCGCGGACTATTTTAATCAACCCCCGGGCCAGTGCTCCTCATGAGTGTTGGTCCAAAACAGAGCAGCTTATTAATGCTACCCGGGGCAACTCGGCGTTTGGCGTGGTAACCATCGCTCATCCGTCGTGTCCTGAGAACGAGGTACGCGACTCCTATCGGGATCGTCGACACGTCGGGCGGCCTTGCTGGATTAGTTTTGCCTTTGACGAGATATCTTGTGCATCGGGATTACGGTGATGCTTTGGGTAATCTCAGAGTTGAGGTTTTCCACTAGGGAATCCGACGAGATCGCGAGCTTCGCGATTGAGGATTTCTATGCGGCTTGTGGTAATTTGTGATGGACTAGTTGGAGCACCCCTGCAGGGTTAAATCTTTCGGAAAGTCGTGCCCGCGGTTATGTGGCAACGTGGAAGCTTTGTTTAACATTGGTTCTAGATAACTTGAAGTTAACTTAATTAAAATATGCCAACTGTGTGCGTAACCGTGACTGTCTCTTTCGTGAGTTCTTTCTCCGATCGAGGACACGGTGGGGTTATGTCTGACGTAGGTAGGTGTTCAGGATAATTCATTTGATCATCTGTAGTTCACGTCCGCTATACGTAGATCTTCCCCCTCTTATTTCTGGTACTCGTAAGTTAGCCACCAAATATGTGCTTAGCCGCTGCTGCAATCTCGCCACTTAACCATACCTCACCCATTAAGCTTTGCTAGTCTTGATACCTTTGGAAATGAGATTGTTGAGTCCCCCCTGTGGCTCACAGATTACTACAACACCAGTTGCAGGTACAGGTAAAGGTTACTTGAGGCGAGCGCATTGATTGTTCATTTGGAGTTGCTTCTTCTTCTTCTTCATCATCGATCTAGGATGGGTTCCAGGCCGGCAGCCTGGGATAGCAAGGATGGACGTCGTTTCTTTTTCTCGTTTGTTTTCGTCCGTAGTCGGACCCTGCTCTTACTCTTGATGATTATGTAATGTACTGATGTGACTCTGATGTAGCTTGTGGCGAGTGTAAGCCAATTCTATATATCCCTTCTTTTCAGTACATGTACTTGTAACGATATCCATTCTTGCAACACGACAAGATGCGCTTCTATCCCTGACGAGGCCCCCGTGCCAATTTGAGGATAGGGTCGCATCTTGGGCATGACAGTACATGTGTCGTACTTGATATATATGGGGTTTGATTACCTAGCCGTAGGCTTTAGTAGCATTCCTTACAGGGAAATGCCCCTTTGTGATCCAACGAGCCATGGTAGTTCGCTACTGCTCCGGACACATTGTTTGACCGGCATGTGTCCTTCTTAGCTGTTCTGTCTGTCCCCGTTGGGGAAATGTCACGCAATGTAATGGAGTCCTTGTAGCTTGCTACGACTCGTCTACATTCGTTGGTGACCGACACCTGCTTTGTTGGGTCATGTATGCCTGTCCGTGTGTGGAACTGCCACTTTGGTTTATGACTAGACATGTCGATCCGGGTTCTTTGTCATTGGATTGCTAGCGACACAATTGCATACGCGAGTCAAAAGGCGCAAACGGTCCCGGCTAAGGTAAGGCTGCAGCCGTGGGGATAACCGTGCGTGAGACCGCAAAGAGATGCGATGTGTTACACGCTGGATTTCTATGGCTTAGGATCGGGGTCCCGGCAGTATGACTGTGACTGGATCTTCTTTGCCATGAATTACAATGTTCAGTAAGCCCTTGGTCTTTGAAGGTGCTCTGCATTTATGTTTTGCGGTCACAGAAAGAGCTAGTGAGATACCATGTATTCATATTGCTTCATGATTGTTTTGATTGAAGTGTTGACGTTTGAAACTTATTATTATTGCTCGCTAGTTGATTTTGCCATTGATATGACTTTACCATGAGACCTAAATGTCATTGCTTTTGTGGTTAGCTTATGATCTTGCTGAAATCTGAATATGAGTTAGACATAATTACAACAACAAGATCAAACAGAGTTTGTAAAAGTTTTTCTTTTGTCTCTTTCAGTTTGTCAACTGAATTGCTTGAGGACAAGCAAGGCTTTAAGATTGGGGGAGTTGATACCTCTCCATCATATCTACTTTTCTAAACTCTTTTGCCCTTGTTTTGGACTCTAATTTGCATGATTTGAATGGAACTAACCCAGACTGACGCTGTTTTCAGCAGAATTGCCATGGTGTTGTTTTTGCGCAGAAATAAAAGTTCCCAGAATGACCTGGAAATATACGAGGATTTTTTGTGGAATATATAAAAAATATTGGCGCAAGAATTACCTGGAGGGACGGAGCGAGGAGCCCACAAGGCCAGGAGGCGTGGGCCCCCTGGCCGCGCCTAGCAGGCTTGTGAGGCCCTCGGGGCTCCGCCGCCTCCAACTCCAGCTCTATTTAGTCTCTTTCGCCTGGAAAAAAAATCAGAGAGAAGAGTTCATCGCGTTTTACGATACGGAGCCGCCGCCACCACCTGTTCTTCCTCTGGAGGGCAGATCTGGAGTCCGTTCTCGACTCCGGAGAGGGGGAATCGACGCCTTCGTCATCACCAACCATCCTTCATCGCCAATTCCATGATGCTCTCCATCGTTCGTGAGTAATCTCATCGTAGGCTTGCTGGACGGTGATGGGTTGGATGAGATCTATCATGTAATTGAGTTAGTTTTGATGGGGTTTGATCCCTAGTATCCACTATGTTCTGAGATTGATGTTGCTACTATTTTGCTATGCTTAATGCTTGTCACTAGGGCCCAAGTGCCATGATTTCAGATCTGAACCTATTATGTTCTCATCAATATATGTGTGTTCTTGATCCTATCTTGCAAGTTGTTGTCACCTACTATGTGTTATGACCCGGCAACCCCGGAGTGACAATAGCCGGAACCACTCCCGGAGATGACCATAGTATGAGGAGTTCATGTATTCACTATGTGCTAATGCTTTGTTCCGGTTCTTTATTAAAAGGAGACCTTAATATCCCTTAGTTTCCATTAGGACCCCGCTTCCACGGGAGGGATGGACAATAGATGTCATGCAAGTTCTTTTCCATAAGCACGTATGACTAAATACGGAATACATGCCTACATTACATTGACGAACTGGAGCTAGTTACGTATTACCCTATGTTACAACTGATACATGATGAATGTCATCCGGCATAATTATCCATCACCAATCCAATGCCTACGAGCTTTTCCTACTAGTCCTTGCTAAGTTGCTTTACCGCCGGTGCTGTCACTACTACTGTTGTCACTGTTGCTGCTGTCACTACTGCTACCGTTACTATCACACTACTTTGCTACTGAAACTTTGCTGCAGATATTAAGTCTTTCAGGTGTGGTTGAATTGACAACTCAACTGCTAATACTCGAGAATGTTCTTTGGCTTCCCCTTGTGTCGAATCAAGAAATTTGGGTTGAATACTCTACCCTCGAAAACTGTTGCGATCCCCTATACTTGTGGGTTATCAGATATACCTGTAGAGCACCTTTATAGTCACCCAGTAACATTGCGACGTTTGATACACACAAGGTATTCCTCCGATGTCCGGGAGTTGCATGATCTCATGGTCATAGGAACAGATACATCGACATGCAGAAAAACAGTAGCAATAAACTGACACGATCATATGCTATGTTTATAGTTTAGATCATGTCCATCACATCATTCTCTTAATAATGTGATCCCGTTATCAAGTGACAACACTTGCCTATGGTTAGGAAACCTTAACCATCTTTGATCAACGAGCTAGTCAACTAGAGGCTTACTAGGGACAGTGTTTTGTCTATGTATCCACTACGTGCTATTTGGAAATATTCCAAATGACTCCTCTACTATACGAATCCGGTTTACTACTCAGAGTTATTCGGATTAGTGTCAAAGCTTACATCGACGTAACCCTTTACGACGAACTCTTTAATCACCTCCATAATCTAGAAAAATTCCTTAGTCCATTAGTTACTAAGGATAACTTTGACCGTTGTTCAGTGATTCCATCCTGGATCACCTTTTTGTACACCTTAACAGACTCATGGCAAGGTACACATCAGGTGTGGTACACAGCTTGGCATACTTTAGAGCCTACGGCTAAGGCATACGGGACGACCTTCGTCCTTTCTCTTTCTTCTGTCGTGGTCGGGCTTTGAGTCTTACTCAAATTCACATCTTACAACACAGCCAAGAACTCCTTCTTTTCCGATCTATTTTCAACTCCTTCAAAAACTTTTCATGGCATGCATTTCGTTGAAAGTTTTTAATAAGCGTCTTGATCTATCGCCATAAATCTTGACGCACAATGTTCAAGTAGCTTAATCCAGGTTTTCTTTTGAAAAACACCTTTCAAACAATCCTTTATGCTTTCCAGAAATTCTACACTATTTTTGATCAACAATATGTCAACCATATATACATATCAGAAATTCTATAGTGCTCCCACTCACTTCTTTGGAAATACTAGTTTCTCATAAGCCTTGTATAAACCTAAAAGCTTTGATCATCTCATCAAAGCGTATATTCCAACTCCGAGATGCTCGCACCAGTCCATAGAAGGATCGCTGGAGCTTGCATACTTGTTAACATCCTTAGGATCGAGAAAACCTTCTGGTTGGATCACATACAACCTTTCCTCAAGGAAACCGTCGAGGAAACAATGTTTTGACATCCTATGTGCAATATTTCATAAATAATGCAGCAACTTCTAACATAATTCCAACAGACTTTTAGTATCGCTACGAGTGAGAAAGTCTCATCATAGTCAACTCTTTGAACTTGTGGGAAACATCTTCGCGACAAGTCGAGCTTTTCTTAATGGTGACTTTTCACCATCATCGTCTATCTTCCTTTTAAATATCCATATGTACTTAATAGTCTTACGACCATCAAGTAGTTCTTCCAAAGTCTATACTTTGTTTCATACATGGATCCTTTCTTAGATTTCATGGCCTCCAGCCATTTGCTGGAATCCGGGCCCACCATCGCTTCTCCATAGCTCATAGGTTCATTTTTGTTCAACAACATAACCTCCAAGACATGGTTATCGTACCACTCTGTAGCAGTACGCGACCTTGTCGACCTACGAGTTTTGTAGTAACTTGATCCGAACCTTAATGATCACTATCATCAGTTTCCACTTCAATTGGCGTAGCCACCACATGAACAACTTCATGTGCCCTGCTACACACCGGTTGAAGTGACGGTTCAGCAACCTCATCAAGTTCCACCACCCTCCCATTCAATTCTAAGAGAGAAACCTTTCCTCGAGAAAGGACCCGTTTCTAGAAACAAACACTTTGCTTCCGGATCTAAGATAGGAGATGTACCCAACTGTTTTGGATATCCTATGAAGATGCATTTATCCGCTTTGGGTTCGAGCTTATCAAACTGAAACTTTTCCACATAAGCGTCATAGCCCCAAACTTTCAAGAAATGACAGCTTAGGTTTCTCCAAACCATAGTTCATACGATGTCATCTCAACGGAATTACGTGGAGCCCTATTTAAAGTGAATGTGGTTGTCTCTAATGCCTAACCCAAAACGATAGTGGTATTTCGATAAGAGACATCATAGTATGCGTTATATCCAATAGGGCGCGGCTATGACGTTCGGACACACCATCATACTATGGTGTTCTAGGTGGCATGCATTGCAAAACAATTTCCACATTGTCTTAACTGTGTACCAAAACTCGCAACTCAGATATTCATCTCTATGATCATATCGTAGAAAGTTTATCCTCTTGTCACGACGAACCTACAGGGTCTGCACACTTAAGGTTCGGTGACGTTTCGGTATAGTTGAATTATGTATGTTGGTGACAGAATGTTGTGACGATTCAGCACAACGAAGCCCTGCAGGATTAGCTCCACCATCATCGCCGTCACGCCGTCGTGTTGTCGGAGAATTCAGCTACCTCTTCGCCTCTCTTGCTGGATCAAGAAGGCAGAGATTGTCATCTAGCTGCACGTGTGTTGAAGGCCGAGGTGCCGCCCGTTCGACGCTAGATCGTGAGTGGATCGTGGGATGGCTTGCGATTTGGATCGCGGAGACGTTCGACTACATCAACCGCGTTTCTTAACGCTTCCCGCTTAGTGATCTACAAGGGTATGTGGATCCCATCTCTCCTCTCGTAGATGGTCATCACCATGGATAGATCTTATGTGTGCGTAGGAATTTTTTTTGTTTCCTATGCAAGTTATTGAAGTCCTTATATGCCCTTAGACAAGCTCCTAAGTACTGGCGCGAGAAGTTCGAGAGAACATTAAGTGTTGTCGGCTTTGTTGTGAATGAAGCTCACAAGTGTGTGTACTATCGCCATGGTGGGGGTGAAGGAGTTATTCTCTATTTGTATGTCGATGACATACTGATATTTGGAACCAACCTTGATTTAATCAAGGAGGTTAAGGATTTCTTATCTCGCTGTTTTGAGATGAAGGATCTAGGAGTAGCTAATGTTATTCTGAACATCAAGCTGCTGAGAGATGAGAATGGTGGGATTACACTTCTTCAGTCTCACTATGTGGATAAGGTCTTGAGTCGTTTTGGGTATAGCGACTGCAAGCCTTCTCCAACTCCATATGATGCTAGTGTGTTGCTTCGAAAGAATCGACGGATTGCTAGAGATCAACTAAGTATTCTCACATCATTAGCTTGCTCATGTATTTGGCGAGTGCCACGAGGCTTGGCATCTCGTTTGTTGTGAGCAAATTAAACCGATTTGTGGCAAATCCGGGAGATGATCATTGACATGCGCTTGAGACAGTTATGCGTTATTTGAAAGGCACTGCGAGCTATGGGATTCCCTACACCGGGTACCCAAGGGTACTGGAGGGTTATAGTGACTCGAATTGGATATCTGATGCTAATGAGATTAAGGCCACGAGTGGTTATGTTTTTACACTTGGTGGTGGCGCTGTTTCCTGGAAGTCTTGCAAGCAGACCATCTTAACAAGGTCAACTATGGAAGCAAAACTCACAGCATTAGACACAACCATTGTTGAAGCAGATTGGCTTCGTCGGCTCTTGATGGACTTACCTGTGGTGGAGAAACCAATACTCCCTATCCTGATGAACTGTGATAATCAAACTCTGATCATAAAGATAAATAGTTCTAAGGATAATATGAAGTCCTCAAGGCATGTGAAGAGGAGATTGAAATCTGTTGGAAAGTTGAAGAACTATGGAGTTATTGCGTTGGATTATGTCCAAACGTCTAAAAACTTGGTAGATCCCTTCACAAAGGGTTTATGATGAAATGTGATAGATAATGCATCGATGGAGATGGGTTTGAGACCCACCGTATGAGTTGTCCATAGTGGTAACCCGCTCTATGTTATCGGAGATCCCGTGAAGTAGAAGTGGGAGACAAGTTGTTGAGCAGCTGGAAGGAGAGTATCCCTATATTTTCGGATCCACTCCGTGAAGATGCAATACTCTCAAAATCTGCACGGCTGGTTGATTCTTATCTTAATGTGTTCCAAGTGGCTTATTTGGGTAAGCAGATATGTTGTCGTGTAGAGCATCTCCCGAGGAACATACCTATATGAAATGGACTGTTAAACATCGCAGTCTATGAGAATTGAGTGCTCTCTATTAAATTCATAAAAGGCCCTCGAGTATGACGTATACGCTCCACCCGCGGGGAAGCCTTGTGACAGTCCAATATCGATCAAGAATTTGTGTGAAACTAGTCTCACATAAAACTTGTAGTTCAAGGCATAGTCCACTATTCAAGTTGCGATCTAGTATAGCATAAACTTCTAAATGGAAGTTCAACTTAACAGTCTTCATCAAGAGCCGGTATATAAACAATGTTTTGAAACAAATGATGAGATGTGCCAATGAGACTTTGTGGGGGATTGCTGAATTTTGCTAGTAGGCTTTTGGCCCAAAGCCCAACTAAAATCTGAAATTCTCATGGCCCATGTGTGTCGGATGTATTGTGGTGTGAGTAGGACTAAAGTTTAGTCCCATGCCACTAGTTGGGGGAGAGCTACACCTCCTTATAAGGTGAGCTCTTCTAGCACTTGTAAGAGAGTGAGAAGAGAAGAGGCCCTCGTGCACTCGTCCTCCTCGCTCGCCTCGTCACGATGCGCCGTGGGTTGCGGGATTGAGCCGAGCCGATCTCATGCCTACGCGCTTATTTTTGTCGGTCGGGAACGGAGAGTCCTTAACAGATGTGCCACGATCTGGGACGTCGGATCGTGGGTTGTAACCGACTCGGATGTGGGTCCGTCCACGTCTCTCCACCCTACTGCGCATATATATACGTGAGGTTCCTGCCAACCTTAGCCGTCATCACAACATATGGTTTCGCACCGTTTCAGATCATTGCGCCGCTACCCAAGTCTTCACCATCCCTAAACCCCGGCTATGGAAGAGGGGCGATCAGGTTTTTGGGGAGCGTACTCACGTGACTGCTCGCAACGACGACTTCCCCGACGACGATTTCATCCCGGACCTCAGCAACCTCTTCATCAACGGCATGGTCGAGAATATCAATACTAGCGGTTCGACTCCCGCTGCACCGTATGCAATCTTCTCCTCTCTTTTTGAGATCATGCTGAAATTCCTAAGTCTAGTTTATGCCGCAGATTCGTCTACTACGTCAGTATGCATTGTTGCTGTAGTTTATTCTATTGTTGTCATGACCTACTTGCTATTTACTTGGATTAAATCTTGTAGTAATTTGCTCGTATTTTTAACACATATTTGGTGCCATAGGGAGGGGTGTGTATATTTATTTGGAAAAAAATAATAGAAAATAGAGTTATCTGCATAAATATTGTTTCTCATGCTGAACAGTCACATTTCGTGATTGTACCGGATCGTTGATGATCGTTGATTTTTATATAAAAGGGAACGAAAGCATTTGTTAGTAACACTCACACTAATAAGTGATGCTGAAATGAACTGAACTGCACGCCTTTGCTAAACTACTGGCCAGATGATCACCACGATCCCGTCCAACTGGACAGATAGATGCACGCTGCGCACATTCGTGCAGGCTGCATGGTGGCCTCATACGATAGGGCCAAATCAGTTAAAGGCTCCAAGGCGACAGGAACCGTACGTGGTAGTACACTAATCTTTTTTGGGCATCTCGAGCTTATTCTTTGCCGCCAATTGGAAGTTGGCATCTCAAAACTCATGGTCGCATTCATGCGCGCGCACCTAGCTAGCTACATTTGCTTCTTCTGCTTTTTCAGTTCAGGATGTGTGCTAGCCACCTGCTGCCAATTGATAAGTCGGGGTTCGCGCGTACGGTTTATTTATCTGACTGCCGGGGATATGCACAATGACATTTAGCAGCTGGTGTGCAGCATGTGTGGATTATATTTGCAGGTCGATCGACCAACTAAGAACATCTCTATCAGCCCCGTATAAATCCGACCCACAAAAATCGTTTGTAGTTTGCGGAAACATAATTTTACGGGTCCGTTTTGCGGGGTCTGCTCGACCGCTACCCATACCGTCCCGCAAAATTTGTTATTTCCATTACATTTTCAGGCATGAAAACACATTTATTTATTTATTTTCAAAGTCATTGGATACATCATAATTCATCAAATCTTTGCTAAAACAGCAAGATAAAAAAAACAAGAACCATAATTAGGCATTTTAGAAGATATTCAACTTTCATAACCGTCGCACTGTACGCGCGGCATCGGCAAGCCGGCGAGCCGCTCGGCGACCATCGAGCCCGGGCGACGACCGGAAGAGTCCTTGCTCGCAAATCGACGTTGGCGATTAGAGGATGAACGAGTACCTGTATGCGGCGTTGGTGCTTTGTCGGGGCTGTGCGGGGTGCTTCCCAACCAATCCATGGCTTTGGCGCAGCCGCGGGTGGCCGGAAAAGCCAAATTCGATAGCCGCAACAAACCAACCGCCGATCTGCAGCTTTCCGGCCAGACGTGGCACGAGGGACGTGGGGGAGGTCATTCTAGGGCATGTTGTGGCCCGCCGCGTGGTCCCGACGACAGGTATGGCCGAAATCGAAGGCGGCGCCCCGCGGCGGTGGGTGGGGGGAAACCGCGGGCTGAAATGTCACACTAACCAACCGCTCTAGATATATATAGGGCACCGACGGGGCGGGGTGAGAACCTGCATTTTCGCGGGTTGGAGTGGGCATTTTGCCGCGCCCGCAAAAAAATTACGGCTCGGATGCCGTTGCGGGTTCTGGTCTAGCAGCATTTTCCGTCCTGACCCGTATTTTGACGGTTATTTTGCAGGTCGGGACATTATACGGGGTCTGCTAGAGATGCTCTAACAATATATCATATGGGTAGTGCATTTTTTTCCCTTTTTTGGCCAAGAGAAAGAGCTCAAAAGTTGGTGGAATATGCCCGCTGCAAGAGAAACCATGTAAATATAGTGTACACGGCCAGATAGTGTCGCCGCCGTGGGAGGACGCCGCCGGGCAAAGCTCGTTTGGCTGATGGCGGCGGCAGGGCGCATCTCTGGCGGCCTTCCCTTGCTCTGTGGGGGACAAGACCTTGTGACGGTCGGCAACGTCCCGATTAGATGTGCATCTCGGCGTACGTCGGCAGGGTTCGGGGGCGGTGGTCGGTTGTGGAGGTCAAGGTTCATCTTGTGACGACGCTTTCGGGCAGACCGGGGAGATTTCATGCTTGCGTACGTGACCAAGATGGGGTAGCTGGCCTCGGCTAGATCTAGCCGTGGCTGGTGGCTGGACGTGTCCATGATGTTCGGTGGCTCGCATCCAGACATGGTCGTTGGACGGATGGTGCGGTGGTGGGTGCGGGACGTCGACAACTGGGCAGATCTTGACAGGTTCTTCTGATCACACCGGGATTCAACCCTTGTCTGGTCCTTGACAACGCGGGCAACTCAAAGGGAGACTCTAGATCTCCTTGGGACCGAGCGATGGCGATGCTTTTGCATCTTAGTCCCTCTTGAGGGCATCATTTCTGGAGTTTGCTCCAATTGAAGGGACCAGTGACGTAAACGGTGCACGGCCTGATGGCACGACTAACGATGAAAAACAGTACCAACTACGGTCACGGTGGAAGACGGCGGCATCTCCGATGCCGTTTCCTTGTCGAGGCATCGTCGTTGTCGTTTGTCTCATCATGCCCGGGATGCTTCGAGGAAAACCCTAGATCTAGGCATCACGGATCGAACGATGACGACACTCTCAGTGTCGCTCTCCCTGTTGGGGACATCATTTTGTAGCAAGTGCTAGCTAGAAGGGACAAGAGGAGGAGCGGTGTTACATCTACCGCAAGGCCAACGGTGGATCCCGGCAGCATGGTGCTGTGGAGTTTCGACGACACGCGCGCGTGGACGGATACGTGCAGGATGGTGGCATTTTGTGACGTCGTGGTGGCGTCAATGGCAGGCCTGGCAAGGTTGGTTCGTCCGTACCTGCTCTGGAGATGGATTAGTGAAAGACGGTGGCAACGGCCTACGAGAGTGCGCCAGATCGACGTGTGACCCAGTCCCAACATTGTGGCTTGGCTCGGATATCCAGCTTGAAATGTTAGGTTTTGATGCGATATTTGCTTGGTAATTGGTTCGGATATTTGGTATTCCTTCATCAAGGAAATAGAAGTAACGACATGTGTTATCAAGATGATGGCTTCAGGCTTACTAATGTATTACATTATATGGCTTTATAAATAATTATAAAAAACCTGCATACATGGTCCAGATGCAAAGGGGACAATGCAAAGGCCGAGGCCGGGGTATATTCTTTAAAATAAAGGATAAATGCACGACAGAGTAAAGCAAGTTTAGTGGGTGATCTTTAGATAAGCTTGCATGCAGTGTGTAACTGCTAGCTACTAGTAGTTGGGGTACATAACGAGTAGTGATCAGTAGCTTCAGCATGCGTAGCTGGCTAGTGCGTTGGAAGTGTTGAATACTGAATACTGAGGCATGCGAAAGAGAACATATCCATTGCATTTTTTATTTTGGTTATTCGTCTTAGGGTAAGCGCTGTTGTAATCTCAACATCAGCATGTGCACCCCAGCCGACCCACTAACCATGCAAAGGGAACACTTGTTAAGCTGGCTGCAAGCATCTTCCCCAACAAATTCTGATGGGTGGATACGGTCTGTCTAGCTTACATGTCCCCGGGATCAGGACGTGCTTACCAATGGTTTACCGATAACGGCCACTTTACTAGTGGGGGGAGCGTGATGGTTCGTAGCTGCTCTTTACTTTTATTTTGGGGCAAGTCTGGTCATCTGGTGGCACCCCTTGTTCAAGTGATCATAGTTTCGTTTACAATATTAGACAGTAAAATGCTAGGGGATCACCATCCTAATTAACAGTAGATAAAAACTCATAAGTAAACCGAGGGAAATTAGTATAGGACCTCACATTAGGTGAGGTCATTTTCTTTAAATAGAAAACATGTTCAAACAGACAATCAGTGTTTGATGTACAATCTTACAAAATATTAGCTCTTAATTCGACCTACACTAGTAGAAGAAAAAAGACAAAATGGGATGTGAATAGTGTCACAATACTATTGGTCCAAAGCTGCTAGTATTCGCATTTGAATTGTCTTTTTTAATCGAGTTTTGAGTTAAGATAATTGGAGTTGTAGAGACACTCCGCAAGTATGTTGTTACAAATTTC
Organism: Hordeum vulgare subsp. vulgare; assembly: GCF_904849725.1. NCBI lineage: Eukaryota > Viridiplantae > Streptophyta > Magnoliopsida > Poales > Poaceae > Hordeum > Hordeum vulgare. The sequence goes on from NC_058524.1 coordinate 418,708,961, forward strand.
AGATTTTCTTAGAATGTCTAAGTATGATTCATTTTTGTAATGGTTTATCTCATTGATCTTGTTACACTATATGTGGATTGCATTAGTCCTTTTCATCAGTTCGGACTTTTGGTTGTGTTGGCTAGTGCATGAAGCTTAACATGATATCGGATCTAAGGTCTTGAGTTCAAGTCCTCGTTTTCGTAATTATTTAAAAAAATGTTGGTAGCCCCCCTTTGTCTCCACGTAGAGGCCTCTTGAGTCATACGTGAGTTTCGCGCGCTGGCGCTCTCTTCCGGTTGCACGTGTTGACTTGTCTCCCCCGTCACAGGTGAGAGGGGGTGTTACAGTATATGTGGATTACACTAGCCCTTTTCATTAGTTCGGACTTTTGATTGCGTTGGTTAGTGCATGAAGCTTAACAGATTTTACCTAATGTGAGACCCTATACTAGTCTCCTTCAAGTAAACCTAGCCAAATTATATGCCACTATGTTTGACTCTAGCTCACACCTCACAGTGCAAGAAAAAGACCACACTGATGCTTAATCAAAGATAGCAGTACACTGACTCCAAATTTCGAAGTGCTTTCAAACAACCTACAGAGAATAAGGCTTTCTTTACCTTCTTACGAGTGTAAGGTCTCAACAAACTTTCATTCTTTTTGAAAAATCACCAGGGGGGAGGGGGGAGCTCCCCACCTGAATATATTTCTCAAGTCCGTAACCCAATGTTTATCATATTAGAGAGGGAATTACATAAGCACATGTAAACGTGATAAGAAGTAGGATCGCCAGGAGTAGGCGGCTTGTTTATGTTCTGGTTTCTTCATCCTATTTGTCCAGAGCATGAGGTCATCAATGATTCGTTTGAGGGTGTAGATACTATGGTTATTTTCCTGTCTGAAGGTCATGGCATTCCTCGAGTCCCAAATCTTTCATAGAATAACGAGGAGGATTGAGTGCCATATCACCATGTCTACTAGGGTAGGTAGACAGCAGTCCCAAAGATCGTCAATGGTATCCGAAGGAGAGAGGCCAATCCGTTGCCATATACATTGTGCGAGCGGACAGTGAATGAAGATGTGGTTGCAATTTTCACCATGGAACCCACATCGTGGGCAAAGTGAGTCCGAGACGATATGCTTGCGGAGGAGGTTGCTTTTGGAGTTGAGTCGGCCACGAAAGAGCAGCCACGCAAAGATCTTCACACAGTTGGGGACGCAAGAAGACCATATGGACACGTTGTGCGTGTCGTTGTCATCTGACATGGTTAGCTCATATGCTGCCTTTGTGGTGAAGGGAAGTCCACCATTTAGGTAGCGCTCATCCGGTCCTGGTGACACCTGAAAATCCCGCACGAGAGATAACAAGGATCACAACTCGGTAGCCGCATTAGAAGTTAGGCGATTTCGTAGGATTGATTCTAAACCATGGTTCAAAACAGTAGCCACACGAGCAAGTGGTGAAGTGGTGTGAGAGAAAAGACAAGGGAATAAAGTAGCAAGGGTTCCTTGGTGAAGCCAAGTATCTAGCGAGAAATATGTGTTAGTGCCAGAATTGGTGAGGACAAAAGAGATGGCGTGTAGTTCTGGAAGTTGTTGGTTTATGGTTCATCCAAGGAAGGAGTGGTTGTTTGGTGGAGCAGTGAAAATATTTGGGTGTTGCAGGGCCAGCCAATCTAGCCACGGTGTCTGAGCTGGAAGAAGCGTTTTGAGAGCAAATTTCATTAGGAGGCAATTATTTTGCTCATGAAGGTTTTTTAGACCTAAACCACCAAACTTTTTAGGTTTGCACACATTTTTCTAGGCAACTAAGCATTGAGCACTAGTGCAGGTTTCCTCTGCGGTCCAGAAGAAGGCTCGTCGTATGGAGTCTATGGTCTTAAAGACACTTTTGGGGATGAGGAAGACAGACATAAAATAGTCCAGGATAGAGTCGAGGACAGTGATACGTCTCAAACGTATCTATAATTTTTGATGGTTTCACGTTGTTATCTTGTCAACTTTGGATGTTTTGTTTACCTTTTATATATTTTTTGGGACTAACTTATTAACTCACTGTCAAGTGTCAGTTCCTGTTTTTTCTGTGTTTTTGACTCTTTTCAGATCTGATTTTGGAACGGAGTCCAAACGGAATAAAATCCCCGAAATGAATTTTTCCAGAACGGAAGAAGATCGGGAGGCTTGAGGGCCAAGCAAGTGGCCCACAAGCCCTGTTGCCGCGGCCAGGGGGAGGCCGCGGCAACCAAGCCTGTGCCCCCCCTGGCGCTCCCCTGCCCTAGATCTTTGGCCTATAAATTCCCTAAAAATCCAGAAAAAATCAGGGCGTCCACGAAAACACTTTTCTGCCGCCGCAAGCTTCCGTTTCCGCGAGATCTCATCTGGAGACCCTTCCCGGTGCCCTGCCGGAGGGGACTTTGGAGTTGGAGGGCTTCTTCATCAACATCATCGCCCCTCCAATGACTCGTGAGTAGTTCACTTCAGACCTACGGGTCCGTAGTTAGTAGCTAGATGGCTTCTTCTTTCTCTTGTATCTTCAATACAAAGTTCTCCATGATCTTCATGGAGATCTATCCGATGTAATCCTCTTTGGCGGTGTATTTGTCGAGATCCGATGAATTGTGGATTTGTGATCAGATTATCTATGATATATATATTTGAGTCTTTGCTGATTTCTTATATGCATGATTTGATATCCTTGTAAGTCTCTCCGAGTCTTGGGTTTTGTTTGGCCAACTAGATCTATGATTCTTGCAATGGGAGAAGTGCTTGGTTTTGGGTTCATACCGTGTGGTGACCTTTCCCAGTGACAGAAAGGGCAGCAAGGCACACATCGTGTTGTTGCCATCAAGGGTAACAAGATGGGCTTTTATTGTAGATATGAGATTTTCCATCTACATCATGTCATCTTGCTTAAAGCGTTACTCTGTTCTCATGAACTTAATACACTAGATGCATGTTGGATAGCGGTCGACGTGTGGAGTAATAGTAGTAGATGCAGAAAGTATCAGTCTACTTGTTTTGGACGTGATGCCTATAGATATAATCATTGCCATAGATAACGTCACGACTTTGCGCGGTTCTATCAATTGCTCGACAGTAATTCGTTCACCCACCGTCTACTTGCTTTCATGAGAGAAGCCACTAGTGAACACTACGGCCCCCGAGTCTATTCACACCTATCGTTTACACTTCCGCTTTTACTTTGCTTTGTTTCTTTGTTGCTTTCAGTTCTCACTTGGCAAACAATCTATAAGGGATTGACAACCCCTTCATAGCATTGGGAGCAAGCTCTTTGTGTTTGTGTAGGTACTTGTGATATTCCTTCACTGGATCGATACCTTGGTTCTCAAAACTGAGGGAAATACTTACCGCCGCTGTGCTACATCACCCTTTCCGCTTCGAGGGAACACCAACGCAAGGCTCCAAGGCCACGGGGGAATCCTTTGCATATTTGCCTAGGAAGTCCCTAAAGGCGTAGCCGTAGCAGAAGGATTCCTGGTGCCGTTGCTGAGGAGTATCAAGACAAGAATAGTCTCCCGTCAGCACGCTTGTTTCTAGCACCGTTGGAAGGTCTTTTGTTGCAGTAGCAGAAGTATTTCTGGTGCCGTTGCCGGGGAAGGAGAGATCTATCCAAGTAGGTCTCACAAACTCAACTCTTGCATTTACTTTTTTGCCAGTTGCCTCTTGTTTTCCTCTCCCCCACTTCACATTTGCCGTTTTCATTTGCCTTTCTGCTTTGCCGTTTTCTTTTGCCTTTCTCCTTTGCCTTTTTCGTTCGCCCTTTTCTCACTTGCTTTTTGTTCGCTTGTGTGCTATGTGCCTTCAATATGCTTGCATCTTCGCTTGCTGAAAATCTAGTGATATGGATCCTCGTCCACTTGCTAATCTCTTTAAGAGATCCAATTATGTTGATCCAATTGCTAGAGAGTTGAGGGCACTTGACTATCTTTATGGAGTTTTGCTTGAGATGCGTGAATCTGAAAATTGTGAGGAAGAAATTTATGAAGAGATTCACGAGGGCTCCTTGGATGAAAAGCATGATTGCAATGGTTTCACTATAAATCCTATTAGTGACAATCATGCTAAAAATATGCAAAACCCTAAGCTTGGGGATGATAGTTTTGCTATATCCCCTACTTGTTGCAATAATCATGATTGGGGTGATGATCTTTCTTATGATCTTGAAAATTTGTTCAAGCCTCATGATGATTATGATATTTGCAACAATATTGAAAGTGGGATTGGAGAAGTCATGACTTTAGTTGATGACAATCCCACTATTTTTGAAGAGCGTCAACTTTGCATGGATGTGGATCATGAAAATAATATCCTATGTGATAGTTACATTGTTGAATTCGAATATGATCCCACATGTAATTATGAGAGAGGAAAATATGGTGGTAGAAACTTTCATATCACTAAATCACCTCTCGTTATGTTGAGATTGCTATTGTGTCTTTCTTCTTCCTTGCATATGGTAACTATTGGTTGTCTTGACAATCTATTTTCCTATAAAATGCATATGCATAGGAAGTATGTTAGACTTAGATGTGATTTTCACACGCTTTATGATGCTCTCGTTGTGCTTCCATTCTTGTCTTTTGTGAGAGCATCATCGAATACCTAGCTAAGGGCGTTAAACAATAGCGCTTGTTGGGAGGCAACCCAACGAATCTATCCTTTTTCTTTTTGTTTTGTGTTTTCCACACTTTCATAATTCTGTTATGATTGTGTTTTTTGTGTTTCTTTTTGCGTTTGTGCCAAGCAAAACCGTTATGATTAGTCTAGGGGATGATCGTTTGGTCATGCTGGAAAAGACAGAAACTTTCTGCTCACGAAAAGAATTTTCATTTTTTTTCTGTAAGAGATTTTGAGTTGATTCTTTTTGTTGCTGATTGCTACGCAAATTCTTCAGCTCGTAATTTTTCAGAATTTTTGAAGTACCAGAAGTATACGAAGTATACAGATTGCTACAGACTGGTGTGCTGTTAACAGATTCTGTTTTTGTTGTGTTGATTGCTTATTTTGATGAAACTATGGATCGTATCGGGGGGTATTTGCCATGGAAGATTGAAAATACAGTAACCCAACATCAACATAAGTAGAATTTAAGTTTGCTACAGTACCTAAGGAAGTGGTGGTTTGCTTTCTTATACTAATGTTATCACGAGTTTGTGTTTAAGTTTCGTGTTGTGAAGTTTTAAAGTTTTGGGTGAAGTTCTTATGGACAAAAAGATAAAGAGTGGAAAGAGCTCAAGCTTGGGGATGCCCAAGGCACCCCAAGATGATTCAAGGATGTCGTAAAAGCCTAAGCTTGGGGATGCCCCGGGAAGGCATCCCCTCTTTCGTCTTCAATCCATCGGTAACATTACTTGGGGCTATTTTTTATTCAACACATGTTATGTGTTTTGCTTGGAGCGTCTTGTATCGTAGGAGTCTTCTATTTTTGTTGTGTCACAATCATCCTTTCTGCACACCTAGATAGAGAGACATGCACTCACCGTGATTTTGTCGAGCTTCACTTATATCCTTTGGTAGACATTTCAGCTCACATGTGATTCACTTATATCTTTTGAGCTAGTTGCTTTTGCTCTGTGTGCTTCACTTATATCTTTTAGAGAACGGCGGTGCGTGGCTTGGTAGTTGATCTATGCTATGAAAGTAGTCTCAAAAGGGGTAGTTATCCAAAGGGATACGAAAACTTCAACCTTCATGTGCATTGAATAGTTAGAGAAGTTTGATTCATCTCAACTAGTTTTGAGTTGTGGTTATGGTAATATTGAAGTTATATTAGTAAGGTGTTGTGGATCTAGAAATACTTGTGTTGAAGTTAGTGATTCCCGTAGCATGCACGTATGGTGAACCGCTATGTGATGAATTCTGAGCATGATTAGTCTATTGATTGTCATCCTTTGTGTGGCGGTCGGGATCGCGCGATGGTTTATACCTACCAACCCTTCCCCTAGGAGTGTGCGTTGAATGCTTTGTTTCGATTACTAATAAAACTTTTGCAACAAGTATATGAGTTCTTCATGACTAATGTTGAGTCCATGGTTTAGATGCACTTTCACCTTCCACCATCACTATCTTCTTTAGTGTCGTGCAACTTTCGCCGATGCACAAAACCCACCATTAGCATCCCTCAAAGCAGCCACCATACCTACCTACTATGGCTTTTTCAAAGTCATTCCGAGATATATTTCCATGCAACTACCACCATGACATATGCCACCACGTCTACATTGTCATTGCATGATCGTAAGATAGCTAGCATGATGTTTCCATTAATGTCCATGCCATGCTAGATCATTGTCACGGTACACTACCGAAGGCATTTCATATAGAGTCATCGTTGCTCTAAGTTTTGAGTTGTAAGTGTGATGATCATCATTGATGGATCATTGTCCCATGTGAGGAAATAAAAGAGGCCAAAGATGCCCACCAAAATAAAAAATAAGAAATAAAAAAAGAGGCCAAAGAGCCCATCCAAAAAAATGAGAGAAAAAGAGAGAAGGGACAATGCTACCACCTTTCCACACTTGTGCATATTAAGCACCATGATCTTCATGATTGAGAGTCTCTCGTTTTGTCACCACCATATAGCTAGTGAGAAATTTTCATTATATAACTTCGCTTGTATATTCCAATGATAGGCTTCGTCAAATTTGCCTTAGGTCTTCGTGAGCAAGCAAGTTGGATGCACACCCACTAGTTTTCTTTAAGAGCTTTCACTTACTCTTAGCTCTAGTGCATCATTTTGTATGGCAATCCCTACTCATTCACATTGATATCTATTTATGAGCATCTCCACAGCTCATTGATATGCCTAGTTAATGTGACCATCTTCTCCTTGTTTGTCTTGCAACCTCAACCACACTCCACACCACTTATAGTGCTAAAACCGTGGCTCACGCGCATGTATTGCGTGAGAGTTGAAAAAGTTTGAGAAAGTAAAGGTGTGAAAATAATTACTTGGCCAATACCGGGGTTGTGCATGATTTAAATTCGTTGTGCAATGATTATAGAGCATAGCTAGACTATATGATTTTGTAGGGATAACTTTCTTTTGGCCTTGTTACTTTGAAAGTTCATGATTACCTTGCTAGTTTGCTTGAATTATTATTGTCTCCACGTCAATAGCAAACTATTGTTTTGAATCTAATGGATCTGAACATTCACGTCACATAAGAGGAGTTACAAAGGACATCTATACTGGGTAGCATGAAAGCATCAAAAATTCATTCTTTATCACTTCCCTACTCGAGGACGTGCAGGAGTTAAGCTTGGGGATGCTTGATACGTCTCAAGCGTATCTATAATTTTTGATGGTTTCACGCTGTTATCTTGTCAACTTTGGATGTTTTGTTTACCTTTTATATCTTTTTTGGGACTAACTTATTAATTCAGTGCCAAGTGCCACTTCCTGTTTTTTCTGTGTTTTTGATTTTTTCAGATCTGATTTTGGAACGGAGTCCAAACGGAATAAAATGCCTGAAATGAATTTTTCCAGAACGGAAGAAGATCGGGAGGCTTGAGGGACAAGCAAGTGGGCCCACATGGGGCCCACAAGCCGTGTTGCAGCGGCCAGGGGGAGGCTGCGGCAACCAAGCTTGTGGCCCCCCTGGCGCTCCCCTGCCCTAGGTCTTTGGCCTATAAATTCCCTAAAAATCCAGAAAAAATCAGGGCGTCCACGAAAACACTTTTCCGCCGCCGCAAGCTTCCGTTTCCGCGAGATCTCATCTGGAGACCCTTCCCGGTGCCCTGCGAGAGCGGACTTTGGAGTTGGAGGGCTTCTTCATCAACATCATCGCCCCTCCAATGACTCGTGAGTAGTTCACTTCAGACCTACGGGCCCGTAGTTAGTAGCTAGATGGATTCTTCTCTCTCTTGGATCTTCAATACAAAGTTCTCCATGATATTCATGGAGATCTATCCGATGTAATCCTCTTTGGCGGTGTGTTTGTCGAGATCCGATGAATTGTGGATTTGTGATCAGATTATCTATGATATATATTTGAGTCTTTGCTGATTTCTTATATGCATGATTTTATATCCTTGTAAGTCTCTCCGAGTCTTGCGTTTTGTTTGGCCAACTAGATCTATGATTCTTGCAATGGGAGAAGTGCTTGGTTTTGGGTTCATACCGTGGGGTGACCTTTCCCAGTGACAGAAGGGGCAGCAAGGCATGCATCGTGTTGTTGCCATCAAGGGTAACAAGATGGGCTTTTATCGTAGATATGAGATTGTCCATCTACATCATGACATCTTGCTTAAGGCGTTACTCTGTTCCTTTGAACTTAATACACTAGATGCATGCTGGATAGCGGTCGACGTGTGGAGTAATAGTAGTAGATGCAGAAAGTATTGGTCTACTTGTTTTGGATGTGATGCCTATAGATATAATCATTGCCATAGATAACGTCACGACTTTGCGTGGTTCTATCAATTGCTCGACAGTAATTCGTTCACCCACCGTCTACTTGCTTTCATGAGAGAAACCACTAGTGAACACTACGGCCCCTGGCTTTATTCACACCTATCGTTTCCACTTTCGCTTTTACTTTGCTTTGTTTCTTTGTTGCTTTCAGTTCTCACTTGGCAAACAATCTATAAGGGATTGACAACCCCTTCATAGCGTTGGGAGCAAGCTCTTTTTGTTTGTGCAGGTACTTGTGATATTCCTTCACTGGATCGATACCTTGGTTCTCAAAACTGAGGGAAATACTTACCGCCGTTGTGCTACATCACCCTTTCCGCTTCGAGGGAACACCAACGCAAGGCTCCAAGGCCACGGGGGAATCCTTTGCATATTTGCCTAGGAAGTCCCTAAAGGCGTAGCCGTAGCAGAAGGATTCCTGGTGCCGTTGCTGAGGAGTATCAAGACAAGAATAGTCTCTCGTCAGCACGCTTGTTTCTGGCACCATTGGAAGGTCTTTTGTTGCAGTAGCAGACAACCGATGGTAGGATTGGTCTGTACCCTTTGGAGAGAATTCTTGCACGCCAACCCGTTAATAATTTTCTACATCGTTCAATAATGGTTAGGATGGCGCTTGCAGGAAGGCGGGTGGGTGCTAAGGGAAGGCTTAGGTAGATCTGGGGAAATGTTGAGGTTGTGCATTGTAGTGTGGATGCGATGGAGTCGGCCATGTCGGGGTGCACATGCATAGGAACCAACGTTGTTTTTGCAAAGTTTATAATGAGGTCGGTTGCCATGGTGAAGTTGTGGAGAATGTTTTTTAGTTGATGGGCAGCGTCATGAGATGCATTGGTGATGATGAGAGTGTCGTCCCCGTATTGTGGGATGGTTGGTGGTAGATGTGAGAACAGTGGATGGCTTACGTGTAGGAGGTCGCAGTCTTGTTGGATCATTTGTTGAAGAAGATCAGCAACGATGATGAAGAGGTACAGAGATACAGGGTCTCCCTTTCTGAGACCGTTCTTGCATTTAATCCAATTCCCGGGAATCCTGTTTAACATAACTGCGAATTTTTCAGCGGATAGCAGGTCGTGAATCCATGTTATAAATTTTGGCGGGAAGCGATGACAGCGTAGGATAGCTAAGAGGGAGTCCCAGGATAGCGAGTCAAAGGCTTTGTTGAAGTTCAGCTTAATGACCATGGTTGGAGCTTTTCTGTTGTGGCAGGTTCCGACGAGGTCTGTAGCATAGACAGAATTTTCCGCGATGCAACGTCTAGAGATGAATCCAGTTTGATTTCATGGTCGAGCAAAGGAATTAATGGTTTTAGTTTGTTGGTCAGAACCTTTGCGACGGCTTTGATTGGACAGTTTTGGAGTGAGATTGGGCGGTAGGCGTCACGTGTGTTTGCATGGTATTTTTTGGGAAGAAGGATGAGGTGTGCTCTGTTTAGACATTCAGTTTGGGTTTTGAGGTCTTGGAAATCTCTCATGAATGAGTTGATGTGGTTTTTGACGATGTTCCAGTATTTTCGGTAGAATTGGGGTCCGAAGCCATCCGGCTCAGGGCTGGCTAGGGGGTCATTTGGAGGAACGCATCTTTAATTTCTTCATTTGAAAAGGGGGAGTCAAGGGCGAGTAGTTGGGGTAGCGTGTGGGGGTAGAATTGTTGTGGTTGGAAAGACCAGGAGGTGTTTGGAGAGTAACCAATGATTGCTGTGAAGTGGTCTTTTAGAATTTCCGCTTTCTGGGCATGAGAATGGAACTCAGTCCCCTCGAAAAGGAGTGATGTGATACTGTTCTTACGAAGCCGTTGAGAGGCTGCAGCGTGGAAATATTGCATGTTTTCCTCACCGTCGATTGCGGCGCGAACTTTTGCATGCTGTTTCCAGAAGGCTCTTTTTTGCGAAACAGCCGAGTGCGGGGCGTCCGAGAAAACAATTCTTAACATTTTTCGGCTTTTGATAGATGTATAACCTCTTCTTTTAGATCAATGAGATTTATGACTTGTTTGGCAGCCGCCTCACGAAGGCGAGCTGGCGATCGTCTAGAGGCCCACTTTTTAAGAGCGCATCTTGTTTTCTTTAGAATTTTTGACAAGGCAGCAACAGAGTTTTGTGGTTGGGGAAAGCGGTGTTGAGTAGTCCAACATTTGTTAATTATGTCATGACAGGCTGTGGAGGTAATCCAGGATGATTCAAATCTGAAGTGGGACGTGCGTGGAACAGACGTTTGAATACTGAGGATGAGTGGTACATGGTCTGAGATGATACGAGGCAAAGATGACAGAGTTTTATTAGGGAAGCAGGTGTTCCATGCTAGGTTAAAAAAGGTTGTGTCCAGACATTCTAAGGTTGGGGTTGATCGTTTGTTGGACCAAGTAAAACGTCTATCTAGAAGGGGTATTTCAATTAATGCTAGTTCATTAATCAAGCTGTTAAACGCATCAGCTTCTCGTTGGTGGAAATTACGATTATTTTTTTCATGAGAGAAACGGATCAAGTTAAAATCTCCAATAATGAGCCATGGTGTGCTGTCATCAACCTTTATTAGTTTAAGTTCGTCCAAGAATGCCTTTTTGAGGTGTTGCTTGGATGGTGCATAAATATTAGTAATGACAAACGGGAGGGGGTGGGCGAGGGATGAAAGTGTAATGGATGTGGCAAAGTTATGATGAGTGTGAGATATTATCGAGAGGTGATTTGAGTTAAAAGCGGAGATGATTCCGCCGGCTGAACCATTGGGTGGTAGGTTTACTTTTTAGTCTAGAGATTGTGGTAAGAAGAACTTAAATTTCCGTTCAGAAATGTTGTTTAACTTTGACTCTTGTAAAAGGGCGCAATGAGGTTTGATACTGATTAGTTCGGAGAGAATATCAGTACATTTTGACTCATTGTCAAGTCCTCTTACATTCCACGAACAAATAGATAGAGTTGCACTACTCATACTGGTAGATTGGCCATCTAAATGAGGACGGGGTACTAGTTGGGGAAGGAAAGTGGTGGGAACCTAAAATTAAGGGGGAAACTAAAAGGTAGACAAAGCAGATCGGGAGATTGCTCGAAACACACGTGCAAGGAAATATATAGACCCGCGATGTAGGGCCACGGTAGGGACGACGACATGCCATCCAGACGCCACCAAGGCGTGCATGAGTGCATGAGCTCATCATGGGAGGACGTCAGCACCTTCGACGTCGGTGTTGTCATTAGCATTGGCAACAGACGCAGCTGCCGCAGCGTCCACACCACAGAGCTCGGCAAGTTCCGCAAGGGCTGCGGTAGAGGCAGGAGGGGCCTCTGGATGTCGAGTTGAGTGCAACGGATGGCATCTTGTAGTGCCTTTTCCACGTCATTGTCTGAGTGACGTGTTGCTCGGGCTTGAACATCCTTGGTTGTCATGTCGGTGAAGTTTCGAGGTTCTTTGGCGGCCAGGCGTGAGCTCCGACGGAGACTCATGTTCTTGTCCGTCGAGCCACGGCGCTACGGCGCAGCTTGCGAAGCACTGCTTTGTGCGGATCAGGATCTGCGGTTTCTGTTGTGGGAGTGTCCATAGTTAGGCAGAGAAGAGTTTTACTGGCTGTGGAATGGGAACGACCTGGATGTTGTGAAGCCTTACCAGAGGAGGAGCCAACCGAGAAGGCAAAGGCAGGTATGTCGATGTCCAGGGCTGATGAGTTGGAGCTGTCATATGGGCGAAACGCAGACGGTAGCTGCACGGCGAAGGGTGGAGGAGAGACGTCGATGGTCCCATCGCTAGGGTCGTGCGCCCGGGGAGGTGGCGGAGGGCATACCCCCTGACACGAGCGGCGAGGCATGGCGTGGGTCGCTTGATGCTGGGGGTGTGGATGACGAGTCGACGACGGTCGAAGCAGAGAACGCCGATGGAGGCGACGCCCGCTGCGATGGAGGGGCGGAGTCGTTGTCTGGTGAGATGTTGATGATGGGATGCCCTTGGTTGACAAGAGCCTCGTCGCCGGATGAGACGAAGATATGCATGTTGACTGTTCCGGGGACCCAGTTGGGTGGAGGGAGCGTGTCGTAGGAGACGGGGGACGACGGCGGCCCACGGGGAAGCTCCTCATCAGCTCTAGGAGCACGTGCGGAAAGGTTGAGCGCGATCGCCACGTGTGTCGTCCGAGTCCGAGTCCAAGTCGAAGGGCGACGGGTCGCTCGGACCCATCTGGTCGAGGACCGTGGCCAACCTGGTGATCTTGACGACTTTGAGGTCGTTGGTCGGTGGAAGCTGGATGGTCAGGGAGTCCGGCAGGAGGATGCTCCGGTTGACCATGATGAGGGCGCGGGCCGCCGTGAAGTCTCGTCCGTCGACGCAGTATTGGTCGACCGAACAGACATCACCCAGGCGGCTGAGAGCCCACCGGATGCATGCGTCGTGCCATAGCTCATGAGGGAAGATAGGTGATGCTCGATCAGCTAGCTCGACTGGCTCAAAAGTGATCTGGTTGTCGTCAAAGTCGATGGAGCCGAGGCTGACGAGGTATGCACGCACGCTTGCGGATTCAAAGGTGACGCAGCCAGCCCCTCGCCATGAGCGAGCAACGCTTAAGCTAGTGTTGCCGGCGTGCGCGAAGACAGTGACGTGGATGAGAGGCGCCGGATTATGGATAGGCGTGTGAAGGTGGGCGAAGGCGGTGTGGCCAACATCATCGACAAGGCATGATGGAGCGACGATGAGAGGAGCGATGTCAAGTGGTATTCCGGACTGGTGGGCGCGACGAGTACCGCGCACAGCTGGTTGAGGCAAACCGGAGGCTGCCGCAGTACGCGCCTCGGAGAGGAGTGCGCGGAGCGCCTCATAGTCAGCTGGGAGGATAGCGTGGGGGTGGGGGTGTTAGGATGGAGCTGACGTGAGCCATGGTGGAGGGATGGATGATGCGGGCGACGGGTATGCCGAGGAGTGGCGCGAGAGGGCCATTTCCGGCGCGAGGCCATGCGATAGCGGCGAGGTCCTCTAAAGCAGGCGCAATGGTGTTGGCCATGGGTGCAGCTGGCTGTGATCTCGAAGGGACCTAGAACGCTGGGTTAGATGTGGGCTTTTGAGGCATGGATGGAAAGTAGGGGAGAAGGCGAACAGACTTACACCGACTAGCTTTGTGGCCGGAGCACCAGCAGCGTGCACAACGCACCGGGTCTCGGCAGTGCTCGACCTGGTGATCTAGGGCTAAGCAGTGGAAGCAGCGGCGTCGATGGGGGAGAGGTGATTGAGAGTGGAGAGGTGGTGGAGAAAGGGTGGTGGTGCATGCATTATGTATAGGATAGATGTGGAGAGTATGTGCATGCAGGGGAGGAGATAGAAGTGCGTCCCGATATAACTTGGGTTGCAGAACGCCAGCGGTGTGTTGCGTCATGTGATATGCCTCAAACGTATCTATAATTTTTGATGGTTTCACGTTGTTATCTTGTCAACTTTGGATGTTTTATATACCTTTTATATCTTTTTTGGGACTAACTTATTAATTCAGTGCCAAGTGCTAGTTCCTGTTTTTTCTGTGTTTGTGACTCTTTTCAGATCTGATTTTGGAATGGAGTCCAAACGGAATAAAATCCCCGAAATAAATTTTCCAGAACAGAAGATCAGGGGACTTGAGGGCCAAGGCAGGCGGCCCACAAGCCCTGTTGCCGCGGCCAGGGGGCCCATGGCAACCAGGCTTGTGGCCTCCCTGGCGCTCCCCTGCCCTAGCTCTTTGGCCTATAAATTCAATAAAATCGCAGAAAAAATCAGGGCATCCACAAAAACACTTTTCCGCCGCCGCAAGCTTCCGTTTCCGCGAGATCTCATCTGGAGACCCTTCCCGGTGCCGTGCCGGAGGGGACTTTGGAGTTGGAGGCTTCTACATCAACATCATCGCCTCTCCAATGACTCGTGAGTAGTCCACTTCAGACCTACGGGTCTGTAGTTAGTAGCTAGATGGCTTCTTCTCTCTCTTGGATCTTCAATACAAAGTTCTCCATGATCTTCATGGAGATCTATTCGATGTAATCCTCTTTGGCGGTGTGTTTGCCGAGATTCAATGAATTGTGGATTTGTGATCAGATTATCTATGAATTATAATTGAGTCTTTGCTGATTTCTTATATGCATGATTTGATATCCTTGTAAGTCTCTCCGAGTCTTGGGTTTTGTTTGGCCAACTAGATCTATGATTCTTGCAATGGGAGAAGTGCTTGGTTTTGGGTTCATACCGTGTGGTGACCTTTCCCAGTGACAGAAGGGGCAGCAAGGCACGCATCGTGTTGTTTCCATCAAGGGTAACAAGATGGGCTGTCATCATAGATTTGAGATTGTCCATCTACATCATGTCATCTTGCTTAAGGCGTTACTCTGTTCCTTTGAACTTAATATACTAGATGCATGCTGGATAGCGGTCGACGTGTGGAGTAATAGTAGTAGATGCAGAAAGTATCAGTCTACTTGTTTTGGATGTGATGCCTATAGATATAATCATTGCCATAGATAACGTCACGACTTTGCGCGGTTCTATCAATTGCTCGACGGTAATTCGTTCACCCACCGTATACTTTCTTTCATGAGAGAAGCCACTAGTGAACACTACGCCCCCCGGGTCTATTCACAACTATCGTCTCCACTTTCACTTTTCCTTTGCTTTGTTTACTCTTTGCTTCCAGTTCTAACTTTGCAAACAATCTATAAGGGATTGAGAACCCCTTCATAGTGTTGGGTGCAAGCTCTTTGTGTTTGTGTAGGTACTTGTGACTTGACGCGATCCTCCTATTGGATCGATACCTTGGTTCTCAAACTAAGGGAAATACTTACCGTCGCTGTGCTACATCACCCTTTCCTCTTCAAGGGAACACCAACGCAAGGCTCCAAGGCCGCGGGGAAATCCTTTGCATATTTGCCAAGGAAGTCCCTATAGGCGTAGCTCGTAGCAGAAGGATTCCTGGCGCCATTGCGAGGGAAGGTCTGTTGCCGCAGTAGCATCATGCAGCCAGTCAAAGGACTAGTTGTGCAGAAGCTGTCAGGTGGGGAGTGTTTTTTTGCCAGATTTAGAGGGTATGGATCGATCACGGGGGACGTGGTTTGCGATGGGTGTGGAGGCTGGCTTGGATCAAGTGGCAGAAGTGGAGCAAGCATGCATGCAGGCGGGGCTCGTTTGCCCGGCCTATGGCTGTGAGCCGGGGAGTGTGGCCCTTGCGCGGTGGCTGGGGGTGCATGAACCACGTCTAAATCAGAGTTGGGGAGCAGGTGGGGTCACGTTGGTGCGGGGAGGTCCAGCGCCACGTGGGCCAGCAGAGGACGGGATGGGGCGAACGTGTCTTCTTTGTTGGCCTGGGCCTTGGAGCAGCCCTCATTTTTAGTGTTAGTCAAAGGCGTTTTGACCACTAGTGTAGGGAGATTAGTAGCAGGTTTGCGAGAGGGAGCTGTTGATGGCGTGTTTTTTATGATGGTGCGAGTATGGTTTGAACCACTGGGCAAAGGCGGGTCTGTTCGTTTATACGTTTTTGGAGCGGGGTGTTTTGTGGTTGGCATGAGGGTGTGAGGTCCAAGGATGGTTTCATTCGTGGATGGTTGCAAAGTCTTTTTTTGAATGACCACGACCGGTCTGTGCAGCGCAAGCTGTTGTTGTTCAAAAACAGTGGTCGAGGCGAGCTAGTCAAAGAAGTACAAGGAAAAGCATTTGAAAACCAACAACGATTTTTCTAGAATTTCGAATCTAACCTCCTTTGTCAGTACGGAGGAGCGGAACAAATGATGTGTGAGCTTAGTTGCCTAGAAGTACGGTTTAATCGAGAAGTGGTGGTCTAGGGCATTGGAGATGAGCGTATTATTTGGGATAATATTTTTTGAGATGCAAACTATCCAAAAAAAACTTGCGGTGCATGGCGAGGTGTAAATATAGGGCAAGTGACCTCGGTGTGGTACATGTTTAGAACGTGATTAAAGAATTTAAATCCATGGCGGAAAGGCCTAACCTCATATGCAGCAACGAGGGGCGCCATTGTCGAGTCCAGCAGGAGGTCTAGGTCGTGAGGGAGCACACATGAAGTGGGTGTTGGGGAACGTTGCATGGGAAACAAAAAAAATTCCTACGCACACGAAGACCTATCATGGTAATGTCCATCTACGAGAGGAGATTTGGATCTACGTACCCTTGTAGGTCGCACAGCAGGAAGCGTTAAGAAATGCGGTTGATGTAGTGGAACGTCCTCACGTCCCTCGATCCGCCCCGCGAATCGTCCCACAAACCGTCCCGCGATCCGTCCCACGATCCGCTCCGATCTAGTGCCGAACGGACGGCACCTCCGCATTCAGCACACGTACAGCTCGACGATGATCTCGGCCTTCTTGATCCAGCAAGAAAGACGGAGAAGTAGATGAGTTCTCCGGCAGCGTGACGGCGCTCCGGTGGTGGTGAAGGATCTACTCTTGTAGGGCTCCGACCGAGCTCCGCAGAAATACGATCTAGAGGTAAAACTATGGTGTCTAGATCTGAGTTGCACGTGGCAAAAGTTGTGTCAAATCAGCCCTAAATCACCACTATATATAGAAGGGAGGGGGAGGAGGCTTGACTTGAGGGCCAAGCCCTCAAGGTTGCGCCGGCCAGGGAAGAGGAGGAGTCCTACTCCAATCCTAGTCCAACTAGGATTGGAAAGTGGAGTCCTTCTCTTCCTTTCCACCTTTTCTTTTCTTTTCTTTGGTTTTCTTTCTCTGGCGCATAGGTCCTCTTGGGCTGTCCCACCAGCCCACTAAGGGCTGGTGCGCCATCCCTAGGGCCTTTGGGCTTCCCTCGGGTGGGTTGCCCCCTCCCGGTGAACTTCCGACACCCATTCGTCACTCCCGATACATTCCCGGTAATGCCCGAAAACCTTCTGGTAACCAAATGAAGTCATCCTATATATCAATCTTCGTCTCCGGACCATTCCAGAAACCCTCGTGACGTCCGTGATCTCATCCGGGACTTCGAACAACATTCGGTAACCAGACATATAACTCAACTATACTAAAACATCGCTGAACCTTAAGTGTGCAGACCCTGCGGGTTCGAGAACTATGTAGACATGCCCCGAGGTACTCCTCGGTCAATATCCAGTAGCGGGACCTGGATGCCCATATTGGATCCTACATATTCTCCGAAGATCTTATCGGTTGAACCTCAGTGTCAAGGATTCATATAATCCCGTATGTCATTCCCTTTGTCCTCCGGTATGTTACTTGCCCGAGATTCGATCATCGGTATCCGCATACCTATTTCAATATTGTTACCGGCAAGTCTCTTTACTCGTTCTGTAATACAAGATCTCGTGACTTACACTTAGTCACATTGCTTGCAAGGCTTGTGTGTGATGTTGTATTACCGAGTGGGCCCCGAGATACCTCTCCGTCACACGAAGTGACAAATCCTAGTCTTGATCCGTACTAACTCAATGTACACGTTCGAAGATACCTGTAGAGCACCTTTATAGTCACCCAATTACGTTGTGACGTTTGATGCACACAAGGTATTCCTCCAGTGCAGTGAGTTATATGATCTCATGGTCATAGGAACAAATACTTGACACACAGAAAACTATAGCAATAAAACGACACGATCAATATGCTAAGTTCATAGTTTGGGTCTAGTCCATCACATGATTCTCCTAATGATGTGATCCAGATATGAAGCAACAACACTTTGCACATAGTGAGTAAACCTTGAATATCCTTGATCAACTGCCTAGCCAACTAGAGGCTTGCTAGGGACATTGTTGTGTCTATGTATCCACACATGTATCTATGTTTTCATTCAATACAATTATAGCATGGATAATAAACGATTATCTTTAAACAGGAAATATAATAATAACTATTTATCATTGCCTCTAGGGCATATTTCCAACAGCGGGAGCCGACCCTGGTGGCAATGCTTGGAGGTTGGTGGCGCGCCTGGGGTGAGGCGGAGCATCCATGGCTGGCACCATGTCTGCCACGTCTATCAAGCATTCGTGGAGGAGGTGTCAATGATCATGACATAGAAGAAAGGCGAGGAGAGCGGCGAGCATGCAGTGATCCAGGCTTGCGCGTTCAGCGAGGAAACGCAGAAGGAGCAGGCCGATGTGGACGTACGTTGGACTTCAAAAGTTGCGGCCCTACCCCCGAACCTGGTTTGTAGAAGAGCCGTGACGAGGTAGCAGTCGAGTGGGAGGCAGCAAGTGTGGAAGAAAATGATGGTGTCACTAGTGGGCGATGGAGGATGGCATGGCGGCGAGACCATGGAGCGTTTTGCCTGCCAAAGTGCAGACTGAAATGAGAGTCCGATCATGGTGTCAAGGTTGAGGGTTTGACGGATGAAACGGAATGCATGCTGCAGGCGATCGCCGATGTCGATTGTTTGGACAGCAGAGCGAGCGAGAGCGTGCGGTGGCACATGTTGATGATGTGGTGACGCGAGGAGGCGTGGGGGCGATGGATGAGGTTGAGTCCTTAGCGGCATCCTCAAGTGAGCAAGGCAAGAAGGAGATGTTAATGGGAGGAGTGTCGATTTCCACCTCCCGAAATATAGCAAGGGTCACTGGAACCGAAGAAACGGTGAAGCAAAATTCCGAAGGTGAGATCTGGAGGGTCATGAACATGTCGGACAGACCTCCAAGACAACCTTAAAGGTAGCAACCAAGCATGAGGCTGCCAATTTCCAAGACAGCACGCTCAATTTTTGCCATCAGGTGGATTCCAGAGCTTCTGTGGCGGAATGGAGTGATTGGCTGTAGAATGGCAGACCAGACCTGATCTTCGAAGTCGGCACCCATTGCATTTCCAATCCCAGGTGCAGCTCGGATGGCGACGTGGTTCAGAGAGTCATCCAGTCCACAGCCTGGTGCAAGTGGAGGGGAGGTGAACGTAGCAGTTGGAAGGCAAATGGTGATGGGGATTACAGGGCTAGAGTTCACCGGGGCTGGAGGAGGAGGATCGGGTGGAGGGTTGAGAGGGAGCGAAGGAGCCGCAGGTGGCCGGCGGATGGGGTTCACTGGGGCTGGAGGAGGAGCGGAGGGAGGGGGAGAGGGAGCCGAGGAGCCATCCCATGTCCTCATTAGAAAGAATCAACAAACTTTCGTTCATGTTGTAGTAATGGCTCCGGTCGTGCTCGAGGCCCAACCCCCTGTCCAACATGACACGCCACTTATGGGGTCAAGAAGAGTCAAGGCCAGTCAACACAAGTGAATGAGGTGGTCGAAGCAAGCTCCTGTGGGTCCAAGCAAGCCAACATGGTCAACGAAAACCCAAACAAAGCTTCATGGTCAAAGTCAAAGGAACAAGCCAATATACCCCCTCCCCCCAACGGAAGGGGTGTGAAGCTTAAGAACCTTCTCAGCATTGTGGCGAGAAAACAAAAGCCTAGCTAGATTCTGTTGGGGAACGTTGCATGGGAAACAAAAAATTTCCTACGCACACGAAGACCTATCATGGTGACGTTCATCTACGAGAGGGAGATTGGATCCACATACCCTTGTAGATCGCTAAGCGGAAGCGTTAATAAATGTGGTTGATGTAGTGGTACGTCTTCATGATCCGTCCCATGAACCGTCCCACGATCCGTCTCATGAACCGTCTCGCGATCCGTCCCACGATTCATTCCGATCAAGTGCCGAACGGACGACACCTCCGCATCCCGCACACGTACAGCTCGATGACGATCTCCGCCTTCTTGATCCAGCAAGAGAGACGGGGAAGTAGATGAGTTCTCCGGCAGCGTGACGGCGCGCCGGTGATGGTGATGATCTATTCCTGTAGGGCTCCGCCCGAGCTCCGCAGAAAACCGATCTAGAGGAAGAACTACGATCTAGAGGAGAGGGCAACACGAGGCAAAGTTGTGTCTCAAAAGCCCTAAACCTCAAGTATATATAGGAGGAGGGGGGAGGCAGCCTTGGCGCGCCAAGGAAGGCCTCCTTGGGTCGGCCGAAGTAGGGAAGGGAGGAGTCCTCCTCCAATTCCACTTGGATTAGGACTCCTTCCTTATTTTCCCACCTCTTTTGGATTTTCTACTTTTTCCTCATGGGCTTTCCTTGGATGACTTTGTCAGCCCATTATACCTTATTGTGCGTCCAATAAACCCACGTGGACCCCTTGGGGCGTGGTGGGCCCACCCAGTGGGCCCCCAGAACCCATTCGTCACTCCCGACACACTACGGGCAATGCCCGAAAACCTTTCGGAATCCAAACACCAACTTCCCATATATCAATCTTTGTTTCCGGACCATTCCGGAACTCCTCGTGACATCCAGGATCTCATCCGGGACTCCGAACAAAACTTCGGTCACCAACACATATAACTCAACTATACCGAGACGTCACCGAACCTTAAGTGTGCAGACCCTGCGGGTTCGAGAACTATGCAGGCATGACGTGAGACACTCTGTGGTCAATAACCAACAATGTGACCTGGATGTCCATATTGGTTCCTACATATTCTACGAAGATATCTATCGGTTGAACCTCTATGTCAAGGATTCATATAATCCCGTATACTTTTTCCTTTGTCCTTCGGTATGTTACTTGCCCGAGATTCGATCGTCGGTATCTCCATACCTAGTTCAATCTCGTTACCGGCAAGTCTCTTTACTTGTTTCGTAATACAAGATCCCGTAACTAACTCCATAGTCACATTGCTTGCAAGGCTTGTTGTGATGTTGTATTACCGAGTGGGCCCCGAGATACCTCTTCGTCACATGGAGTGACAAATCCCAGTCTTGATCCATGCCAACCCAACAAACACCTTTGGAGATACCTGTAGAGCACCTTTATAGTCACCCAGTTACGTTACGACATTTGATAACCCACAAGGTATTCCTCTGGTGTCCGGGAGTTGCATGATCTCATGGTCATAGGAACAGATACGTTGACATGCAAAAAAGAGTAGGAATAAACTGACATGATCATATACTACGTTTATAGTTTTGGTCTTGTCCATCACATCATTCTCCCAATGATATGATCCCGTTATCAAGTGACAACACTTGCCTATGGCCATGAAACCTTGACCATCTTGATCAACGAACTAGTCAACTAGAGGCTCACTAGGGACAGTGTGGTGTCTATGTATCCACACATGTATTTGAGTTTCCAATCAATACAATTCTAGCATGGATAATAAACAATTATTATGAACAAAGAAATATAATAATAACTTATTTATTTTTGCCTCTAGGGCATATTTCCAACAGATTCACATCTCAGTTCCTTGTAAAATTCATGAATAATTCAAACACGTGTTCTCTTCTATTGTTCTTTTTAAAGTAAC